>NW_020940527.1:2307259-2310514 GCF_900497805.2 Vombatus ursinus
AAGAAAGAAAGAAAGAAAGAAAGAAAGAAAGAAAGAAAGAAAGAAAGGAAGGAAGGAAGGAAGGAAGGAAGAAAGGAGGGAGGGAGGAAAGGAGAGAGAGAGGAAGAGAGGAAGAAAATGAGGATTTATTAAACATCTACTACGTGCCAGGCACTGTACTAAGGACTTTACAATTATTATCTTATTTGGTCCCCACAACACCTCTGGGAGGTAGATGCTATTATTATCCCCATTTTACAGTTAGGAAACCGTGGCATACAGAGATGACATGACTTGCCCAGGGTCACATAGCTAGTTAGTATCTGAGGTCAGATTTGAACTCAAGTCTTTCCAGAATCCAGGTCTAGCCCTCTATTCACTGTGTCACTTAGGGCAGAACTCAGGAGCAAGGGGTGGAAGTCGTCAAGATGCAAATGTAGGCTCAATGTCAAGGGAAAAGCTCGTTGATGATTGGAGCTTTCCAAAGTGGACAGGCTGCCCTGGGAGATGGCAGCAACCCCACCTGCAGGTCCTCAGGCAGAGGCTGGGTGACTATTCTCCAGGTGTTTATGGCAGGGATTTCTTTTGGGAATGTGTTGGACTAAGTGGCCACAGAAATCTCTTCTGATTCTCCAGTTCTGTGGCTCCTGACTCAGAGGCAGCCCTCTGTCATCTGAACCACACAGACTTCTTAAGGTTTCCATATACACTGGCTTTGTAAAACAAATTGTATTTATTTCTTTTGTTTTTATGTAAGCTAAACTTTGCAATACATCTCTCCCTACTCCAAAGACTATCCTTTGTAACAAAGAATTTTAAAAAGGGGGGGAGGGAGGAAAAGTTCAGCAAAACTAAACAATATTTTTTAAGTCTGATATCATTAAATACACTGTTGCATACCCATAGCTCCCTATATCTGGAAAGAAGCTGAGGACAGGAGTTGAGGAGGGGGGAGGAGGAAGAGAAGGAGGAGTAGGAAGAGGGAGGTGAGAAGGGGGAGGGGAAGAGGAGAAGGAGGAGGAGGAGGAGGAAGAAGAAGGGAAGGAGGGAGAGGATGAGGGAGAGAAGGGGGGAGGAGGAAGCAGGGTTTGTCTTTATTTTCCATATTTGAATCTGCAGTGCTTAGCACAATCCCCAGCACATAATAGGTGCTTCATAAATGTTTATTGTATTATATTGTGACTGAACCTTCCATTCCTGAGGGATCAGCCCTAGTCCTTAATGTTAGACATCTATAGCCCCGTTCCAACCCCTGGTCATGACTCCCATGTAGCTCTTTGGTTAAGTAGTGAACAAGTCAAGGAACTGCTTTTGCTAAGTCTGACTGAGGCAATGCTAAATTTAAGGCATTTTAGATAGTCCCTAGGCATCCATTGATGGTTCCCTGGGCAGCTAGGAGGACAGTTTTAGCGCCCCTTAGGAAGCCATTTACTCCTAGAACACCAATATTTCCTCTCCCCAGCTCCATTTGCAAAAAGTTATTTCAATTCCACATCTCCTTCCCATCTCCAGATTTTTCAATCTGTCAATCGGTCAATCAACTAGCATTTATTAAGTGCCCACTATGTGCCCAGGCACTGTGCTAAGTGCTAGGGATATAAAGAAAGCAAAAAAAAAAAATAGTCCCTGGTCACACAGAGAAGGTAAAAAGTAGTCCTTTAGAGATTCCTAATTTCTTTGGCAATTTCCTTAGAGCCTGATTTACTCATCATCACCATCATCAGAATATTAATGAACATATAGCGCTTTACGTATATGATCTCATTTTATTTAAACATTTCCCTTGCCCTTCTTCATTCTTCCATAAGCTTTTTAAAGTTCAGAGCCCTGAATTAGACACAGTCCCATCCCTAAGCCAGACAAGTACTAAAAAGTTGATTACCCACCCTTCATCCTCTCCATGAGGGAGTAGGACACCCCACAGTTCCATCCCAGTCCCAGTTAGCGAGAAGGCTTCACAGACCCTTCCACCACTGTCTCTCATGCTCCCTTTTATCTGTGGCTCCCAGCATGTCTATGTTTCTCTATCTATGTATCAGGTGAGAATGCCTAATCTAAAGTGTATATATTACCTAATAAAATCCTTCTTATTTGGGATTATTGCATCTAATTTTAATTTCCTCACTCGAGCAGCAGCATGTCAGCCTGCCCGTCAGCGCAGGGGCGATAGAAGGCGAAAAGAGCAAATAGACGGCAGCAAATTCCTGCCAGCTGATTCTATCAGCCCTTTGACTGGAATTGACTGTAATGAAGGACTGCGAAATAGGATTTTCTGCCTCTGAATCTGCTGTGGCAGCTCTCAGAAGCCCCCGCTGGCTCTCTTGCCCCATCCCTCTGCCTCCTCCCTTTTAAGGGACTCCTCCCACCCTGTCACGGGACTGTAGATTCACCTTTCAAGTCCTTAATCCCGTAATAGAAGCCGAGAAGGGAAGAGAGCAGATAGGAAGAATGTTCTCATAGTTATGTGTATAAAAGATGAGTATAGATGAAGTGTGGAAGAAGAGGAAATAAGTCCTAGAAGAGAGAACTTCCCTGCTTCCTCTCCAAGACCCCTCCCAAATCCTGCTCCTATTCTTAAGGATGCCCATATTTGATAGAGAGGTATCTTTAGCATTCCATTCTGTTCAATAAATATTTAAGTACAGACAATATGTAAAAGTGGCTATAGAAAGACAAAAACTAAGCAGCACCTGCCCTCTGGGAGCTTGTGGTCTGTGGGGAGGAAGATACAACATGCACAGACATGAGGCAAGGGATCTTGAAGAAGAGAGCTCTGGCCAATGGAAGGATCAGGGAAGGCTTCATGCAGAAAGATGCACCTGAACTGAACCCTAAAGGAAGATGGTGGAAGGTGGCAATGACAGGTGTATGCATTTGAGGAATGAGGGATATATAACTTGGGGAAATGTTGAAGTAAGAAATGTAGAGTAAGCATTTTGAGTGTGGGAAACCAGTGGCAGTCCATTTGACCCATCAAGCACTTGAAGAGGAGTTAACGTGTGATATAGATGGAAGCTGAGTGTGGTGACTCACGCCTATGTGATAGTCCTTGCAGTTGGGGTGGCTGAAGCTGGTGGCTTGTTTGAGTTTCGGGGTTCTGAGCTACAGGAGGGCTAAAGCTGATGGGGTATATGCACTCACCAGTATGGTGAGCCTCTGGCAGTAGAGGGCCACCAGGCTGCCTAGGGAGGGGAGAACTGGCCCAGGTTAGAAAAAATGAAGCAAGGAGGGAAGGAAGGAAGGAAGGAAGGAAGGAAGGAAGGAAGGAAGGAAGGA
>NW_020940527.1:2310524-2423688 GCF_900497805.2 Vombatus ursinus
GAAAGAAAGAAAGAAAGAAAGAAAGAAAGAAAGAAAGAAAGAAAGAATAAAGGGAGAAACAAAGAGAGAAAGAAAGAGAGGGAGGGAAGAAGGAAGGGAGGGAGGAGGGAAAGAACAGGGAGGAATGGAAGGAGGAAGGGAGGGAGGAAAGAAGGGAGGGAGGGAGGAAAATAAAGAAAGAAGAAAGGAAGGGAGAAACAAAGAGAGAAAGAGAAGGAAAGAGAGGGAGGGAAGAAGGAAAGGAGGGAGGTAGGAAGGAAGGAGGAAGAGGCAAGGAAAGGAAAAAAGAAAGGAAAGAAAAGAAAAATTTCTGAAAAGGTGGTCAGAGGACCCCCAAATAGATCACCACTAATCCTCTGTGCCATTTATTATTCCCTCCATAGCTACATGTCCATAGCAACCAGAGAAAAAGACTAACACTGAGTTAGGGTACCTTTGATCTCATCCCCTCCCATCTTCACTAACAAACCATCCCCTCTATCATCCCCACTCTCTTTTATCTTCACTCTCTCCTTATCTACTGGCATCTTCACTGCTGTCTACAAGCATGTTCATGTCTCTCCTGTCCTTAAAAGTTGCTCATTTGATCTAACCATCCATGCTAGCTATTATCTTGTATCTCTCCTCCTCTTCTTGGTCACACTTCTTGAGAATTCCTTGGGTGCCTCCAGTCCTCTCATCTCAGTTGCTTCAAGACCTCCATAATCTGACTTCCTGACCTCTCATTATTCAGTTGAAACTGCTCTTCCTATAGAAGGAGAAGGGGATAAGAGAAGGGAGGAGGTAACAGAAGGGAGGGCAGATTAGGGGAAGGGGTATTCTGAATGCATGGCGTCTTGGGGTGGGGGAGGGGCGAGAGGGGGAGAAAATTTGGAACTCAATCTTGTGGAAGTGAATGTTGAAAACTAAAAATAAATATTTAAATAAAAGAAAAAAGAAACTAAAAAAAAAGAAAGAAACTGCTGTTTCTAAAGTTAACAATGATCTGTCAATTGCCAATTTCAATGGCCTTTCTTCACTCATCTTCCTTCTTTTGACACTCTCACTCATGCTTCCTGGATGTGAATGACACAGTATACTCTCTCTGTGTCTCTCTTGGTTCTCCTATCCATCTAACCACTCCTTTTCAATCTCGTTTGCTGGATCTTTATCCAGGTCACTCCCAGCAACCATGGGGGTCCCCCAAAGTGCTCTCTCTCTCTCTCTCTCTCTCTCTCTCTCTCACTCACTCATCCCATCAGCTTCAGTAGTTTCAATTATGTCATCTTTATGCAGATGGTTCCCAGATCTATATATCTACCTCTAGTATCTCTCCCAAGCTCCATCTTGCATTTCTAGCTGCTTTTTGGACATCAACATCATTATAATCACTAATATTTATGTAGCACTTTAAGGTTTGCAAAGTGCTTTACATGGCTTATCTCATTTGATTTTCACAACCCTTTTAGTTAGGTGCTTTTAGATCCATTTGACAGATGAGGAAACTGAGTCCAGGAAAGATTAAGTGACTTGCCTGGGGTCACACGACTGGTAAATTTCTGAGGCAGAATTCAGACTCAGTTCTTTCTGACTCCAAATACAGTGCTCTACTCACTGTGCCACCTATCTGCCTCTCTCATTTGATATTTGATAGGCATCTCAAACTCAACATGGCCAAAAAAGAACTCATTATCTTTCCCTGAAAGCTCTCTCTTCTTCCCAACTTTCCTATGACTGTCAAGAGCACTACCATCCTCCCAGTTCTCCAAGCTTATAGTCTTGGGGTCATCCTCAGCTCCTTAGTTGCACCAAACCCCCCCGTATCAGATCTTGTTTGTACCACCACAGTCTTTTTTATAGATATCCCCTTTTGTCCACTCACACAGCTACCACCTAGTACAGGTCCTCCACACCTCTCACCTAGACTATTACAATAGCCTTCTAACTGGTTTCCATCACAGGCATTTCCCCATTCCAGTCCATTATCCACTCAACTGCCAAAGTGAGTTTCCTAAAGGTCAGATATGACTCCCCATTATTCAATAAACTCTAGTGGGTTCCTTTGAGGTTGCATTGAAGGAACTAGGGATGTTTAGCCTGGAGGACCATCCAAGATTAAGTACTAAATCTTCCATTTAACATTTAAAGTCCTTTCCTACAGTTTCTCTCTTTTACTTTCCTCCGGGAACTCTGTGACATACTTACACTAGCCCACCTGTTGTCCTTCACACACAACAGTCCATTTCCCACCTCCAGGCATTTGCACTGACTGTCCCTCATGCTTGGAATGCTCTTCCTCTTCACCCTCTACTCCTAACTTCCCTGGTTTACTAGAAGACTCACCTCAGATTCCACTTTCTCCAGATCTTTCCCAACCCCATGCTAATGTCTTTTCACTGAAATTACTTTCTTGTATGCTCTTAGTTCTTTGCATTTCCCCTTCCCATTAGAATATGAGCTACCTGAGGACAAGGACTGCTTTTGTCTTTCTTTGTATCCCCAGCATTTAGCACAGTGCCTTGCACATAGTAACTACTTAATAAATGTTTGTTTACTGATTGCCCCGTAGAAACTCACATTCTAAAAGATTATCCACACCTTGAGCATTTCAAAGGGGCATCCATCTTCCCAGCAGACATTCATCATCCAGTCTGTTTATTTAGTATGAGAGGACCAGGGTGGGTATATTCCCAGCATGCTAAGCTGCAAGACAGATCTGATCTGGACTGCCTAGAAATCTCCAAACCACAACTCCAAGCCCTCCATCTCAGTCTGTTTCTGCTTCTCTTCTTTTCCCTGGTTATGACCCTGTAGGTACCCCCTGGGCTGCAGTCTATTCCAGGAGGCAGCAGAGCATATTGTCCAGCCCCATAATCAGAAAGGGCTTTCCCTTCTCCCTGCCTTTAGAAAGAAATGTCAGTATATTGAAGAAATAATAATTTAGAAACTGAAACAAGTACTTCGTGTTCCCAGGAGCATCCACTCCTCCCAGTTAATTCCTTCCCATAATATCTCTAGCCTGTCTGACTGTATCTGTATTAAAAGCTCAAGGTTTTTATTAAAAATGGATTTATTTACAAAAAAAGGAAAGAAACCCCAAACTTTGTCAAGAGATCATCAGATCCTGCTTGCAGCAGCCCAGGTGTGTTTCTCATCACCAGCTTCCGTCCTTGTCCTCTAATTGTCCTTTCCTAGTTGAAATAGCCACCTGCTCCCCTGGATTTCCTAACCACACCCCAGAAGACCCGTATAGAACCCTGCAGATAAAGAGTCAAGAGCCTGACACCTTGTCCCAGCTCTTCTACTCATGAGACATATGAGTTTGAGCCAATCACTTTACTTCTTGGGATTCCATTTCTTCACCTGTCAAACGAATAGCATTAGACTAGATCATAGGTGTCAGATTTGAGACCACATCAGCAAACCTCCCAGGTGTGGCCAGAACCAGATTAAAATGCAACTGGGAAATGTTTACCCAAATGTGTAAAAATACAATACAACATTTGTTGTTGTTCAGTCATTTCGGACTCTCTGTGACCCCATTTGGGATTTTCTTGGCAAAGATATTGGAGTGGCTTGCTGTGTCCTAGATGAGGAAACTGAGGCAAGCAGGATTAAATGACTGGCCCAGGGTGACACAGCTAATAAGTGTCTGAGGCCAGATTTGAACTCATGAAGATGAGACTTCGTGACTCCAGGCCCAGTGCACTATCCATTCATTGCTGCATCTCTCTGCCTTACAATACAACATAGATAATCTTAATTTGTGATTTTCTAAGTTGCCTTTGAACATTTCAGTTTGACACAACTAGACTAGATGACTGGTCTCAGAAGGTACTGTGTTATAATTATTGTAAGAATGGGCTTTCTACCAAGTGGTGAGGGTATTTAGAAGCTCTTCGAAGTCTTCTATGGCTAATGTGCCTTCTGCCCACATCGGACATCATCGGTTGTCCTGTATCCATTCTCTTTCTGGCAAATATTCCTATGATCTGTCCCACGCCTGTAGTAAGTACTTAATAAATTCTGACTATATATCAGTTATGTAAGATTATATTTATGTATATTATATTTATTATATAATATATAGTTTTTATTTTATATAATAATTATGGACTATGTTATATATTATATTGCATTATAGTATAGTATAGTATAGTATAGTATGGTATACATTATTCAACACTCCCCATACCACCAAAGGGGTCCATGGCTCCCTAAGTGTGCTGCTACATGGTTACCACATGCACAAATAAACTGAAAGGCCAGATGGGCTCTCAAGGTGTTCTTGATCTAAAATTGGGTGTAGACCGCACTGAGTGGATAGAGGTTTGTGTCTTCTCCAACCTCACCTCCTCTAATTAACATTTTAAAAACAAGATACTGGTTAGTGTGGTTTTCACTCTGACCTCCAGGCCTCACTCTTCTCCTGAATTCTCCTGGTAGAAGTAGCTACTGGTCTCCTCTATTATAGCCACCCTACTCTTAGGGACTAGTGGAAAGCAATGAATTGGGTAGGGTAGAATTCTCCTGGCTGGGTTCAGGGCCTTGTCCAGAGGGAGGAGGAAAAGGATGAAAAAAAAATCCATTTGCACTTTCTCAGAGGGAGGACAAGGGAACAGGAGTCAGAGCCCCCAGATTCTTGGTCCCATGAGCTGACTAGGTGCTTATGGACCAGCTGGCTTGTTTGACAAGCTCCTTCCAGACCACTGGTTTCCCTGCCCCTTTACACACTCAATATTCTGTCTCCCACCTGAGTCCCTTTGTACAAGCTTCCCCACCCCCATGCCCAAAACGTTCTCTCTCCATACCTCCACCTCTTGGAATCCTTAACTCTATTGAAGGTTCTTATCAAATGTCTGCTCCTAAATGAAATCTTTCCTCATGCGTTCTAATCATTAACCTCCCCCAAATCACTATACATATGATATAGATCAGAAGCTACTAGAGTGCACATAATGCCTCATTTTTGTCTTTGTATGCATAAATGCATTATAAGTGAGATTATTTCATTCTCTGTGCTTGAAATCCCCAGTGCCTAGGCAGTGTCTGCCACAGTAGGTGCTTAATAAATCTGGTGATTGGATTCTTATTGTTATTGAATTGAATTGAGGAAATCCAATGGGAAGATGACCCTTTGTATATTACAAGAGGGGAGGAAAGACCTTATTTAAAAATACCAACTCTGATATCAATTCTGACAAATATGATCTATTGAACTCTAATGGTTCCTTTATGAATTAAGATGAACCATTAGTCATTTAATCTTTTATCCTACCAAGGGGCCTAAAAGGGAAGGGAGAGGGCCCAAAAAAAGAGTAAGAGAGGAACCACCCAAAGAATGTACTAGGTGACTTATGAGTGGGATTTTTTAGACAAGCTTGAATCAGGGGACAGGAACTAGGGAGCTGGGCATCCCATAAGCCATGTCAGCCAAGATACTGTGTGCCTGGACTTTGATTAAGTACAGAATCTATCTTCTCTAAGGCCATCCATTTTTTATGCTTTTGTATATTGTGGAGGGCCTTTTGGATTTTGCTTTCCTTCTGCTTTATCATTAATTCAAGTTCCTTCTGAAAACGCCTAACTTTGTCATAGCTAGACTAAGTGTAAAGGAGATTTTTTTTCACATCTTTTTGAGAAGAGACCAGTATCTCAGTACCACCAAGGTGAGGGTTAGAGCAGGAGGTTAGTAGCAAGATTGGACCATCTCTCAAATCATGGAAAAGCCAGTGAAATTGAGGAAGATTGAGTAGGGATAGAGGTAAACTCAACCATGGCCATTAGCCTCTTCCCATCTTGGTGATAGGGTTCAAGGATCATATATTTCTAATGGAAAGGAGTTTTAGAAATTACCAAGCCCAGAAATTCTTTACCTTCTTTTTGCCGTGGACCCCTTGGGTGGTATGGGGAAGCCTATATGCCCCTTCTCAGAATGATATTTTTAAAGGCATAAAATAAAATATATAGGACTACAATCAATTATATTGAAATAAAGTTATTAAAATATTTTTAAAATGAAACAATTTTGTGCATCCCCAAGTTAGGAACCCCCAATGTAGTCCAATCCCCTAATTTCATGGTTGAGAAACTGAGGCCCCCCAAAATAAGGTGACTTGACCAGAATCACAAAGGCAGAAAGTAGCACAGTTTAGATTCAACTACCAGGTTTGGGGAATCCAAATCCAAAGATGGGGAGGGTCTCTGATCTGCTTTTTTGTCAAAAGTGTCTGTTCCTTGGTAGTTTGGCCTCCCCTTTTAACTGGCACATCATTCAGGTCAAAAGGACTGATGTTAAAGCAAGTGGGTATCATCAGCCTAGAAATTCAGCCAGAACAATGGGAGGAGGAGGCCTGAAGGGTGAGTTATATATTGGACAGGAACACTCTGTTCCAACCTTTGACTGATAGATGATGACATTGGCACAAGGCTGCTAGGGCCTCCTGGTCGCCCTTATTAGTTATGCAAATACTTCTGCTGACATTCTCCCTGAGGGAGAAAGGAATTCCTCCTGGTCCTCTCCACAAACCAATACAAACATAGGAGCAAAGGGCTATAAATGCAGTGCACAGGGCATTAATTTGTCTGACATCTGGGGAGAGAGCAAAGGCCTTCATGGTGAGATGGGGAATTCAGCAATCAGGGGCCAGCTCCCTTGGATCCCCATAGGCTCTTCCCCAAATCATTGCATTCTTGACCATGGGACCCAATTGATTGAGCTCTGTGGTCACTGCTGTTGCAGCCTGCCCCATTGCCAATTTTCCTGTCTGTTTGGTTTGATAATGGCATTTAATATTCAGGGTAACAACCAAGCTAAGGCATCTGTCCTGCTCCTCTCAGACCCTAGAAAATTCTTAATAATGTCTATGACCTAGCTAAGTCTTTCCCATTGTTTATACTCAAGTCATAGAGTTGGAAGTGACTTGAGTTAGGAGATGTTGGGTTCTACATTCCAAACAACACGCTAATTCCCTCTACGATGTCCCTGGTCACCTCACCTCTCCTTAAATGCTTACAAGAACGGAGAGCTCACCACCTCACAAGGCAGCCCCCTCCATTTTTGTGCCAGCACTAGGCAGTGTGGTATAGCAGACAGGATGCTAGAGTTGGAGTCAGAGGACCTGCCATTTATTACTAGTGTGATCATGAACAAGTCACTTCAGGGACTTGACTCCTCTGGGAGTCAGTTTTCTCATCTGTAAAATGGATGAGTTGGATGAGATGACCTCTAAGGTCCTTTTCAGCTTCTTTATACTGAGCCATAACTTACTTAATTACATAATTGCATAAATTACATAATTTATTCCTAGTAACTTCTGTTCATTGGCCTAGTTCTTCCCTCTGGTTGTTTATCATACACCCCTTTAGTCTTCTCTTCATTGGGCTTACAATCCCCTTTTCTTTTTCTCATGTAAATATAGTATTTCTTGAATTAAATCGAATTGCTTTGAATATAACACAAATTCAAGACCCTTCACCATCTTCCAGATACAAGTTTTCTTCTCAATGACACTTTTAAAGTGTGGAGCCCAAAACTGATTATAGCATTGCAAGTACAGGCTGACTAATATAAGGTACAGTAGGCTTATCATCTCCCTTAAGAGAGACACTGTACTTCTATTAATATTGTTGTTATTCAATTGTTTCAGCCATATCTGACTCTCCATGACCCCACTTGGGGTTTTCTTGTCAAAGATACTGGAATGGTTTGCCCTTTCCTTCTCCAATTCATTTTTTTTTCTGGTTGGGCAATGGGGGTTAAGTGACTTGCCCAGGGTCACACAGCTAATAAGTGTTATGTGTCTGAGGCTGAATTTGAGCTCAGGTCCTCCTGAATCCAGAGCCGGTGCTCTATCCACTGTGCCACCTAGCCACCCCTTCCAGCTCATTTTACAGATGAGGAAACTGAGGCAAACAAGGTTAAGCAACTTGCTCAGGGTCACACAGCCATTTTGTGTCTGAGGCCAGATTTGAACTCAGGAAGATAAGTCTTACTGACTGCAAGTCCAGTGCTCTATGCACTATGGCACCACCTAGCATCTCTTCTACTAATATAATCTTAAGTTATATTAGCCTTAGGATGGCTACATCACATTGTTGGTTCATGTTAAGCTCATAGTCAACTGAAGCCCCTCTGACTTTCTCACCTGAACTACTGTTTGTCTTAGCCTTCCCAGTCCTATACCGGGCAGTTGATTTTTTAAAAACTAAAATGTATTTATCACCGCTCATTAGATTTACTCTAGCCTGTCAAGATCTTTTTGAATCTCAATTCTGCCTTCTAACTATCCCTTCTAGCTTTGCCTCATGAGCAGATTAGACACACTCGCCTACTAGGTCTTCATTCAAGGCAATGATGAAATTGTTGAATTAGATGGAACCAAGTACGAATCCCTGTAACTTGTGCCAGGACCCCAGGTTTGATGTTGATCCATTAATCATTCTTTGGGTGTGGTCATTCAGCTAGCTGTTATTCTGCTAAACTGGGCAGTTGTTCAGCCTGAATTTTCAGACTTTTAACAAAATATCTTGAAGAGACTTTGTGAAAAGTCTTGCTGAAGTCGATACACTGTGTCTATAGTATTTCCTTGTTCAACTAGTCTAGTAACCCTCTCAGAAAAAGAATGGAGATTAGTTTGGCATGAACTGCTCCTTATTAATCTGTTTTGGATCCTAGTGATCACCACAATCTTTTCCAAATGCTCTTAAACCATCTTCTTGATGACATCTATACTTTTGCCAAAGAATGAAGTTAAGCTCATTGGTTGGTAGTCTCTGCAATCTATTTTTTTTTCTATTTTTAAAACTGGAACTATATTTTCTTTTCTTTTCTACTAGAACCTCTCAATTATGATTACTCAAAGATTCCATAGAGTGGTTCGGTGATTCCACCTTTTAGTTTTTTCAGTGCCTAGATATGAAATGTATACTATTCTTGAGAACTAATTTAAAAGCAGTTAGATGCTTTCTTAACATTTCTTCACCTATCTTGGACTTCAATTCCATTTTATCAATCTTTGTTTCATCCTCCTTGGAAGCAATGAACATGAGCTTGGGCAGACTTTGGGACATAGTGGAGGACAGAAGGGCCTGGCATGCTATGGTCCATGGGATCATGAAGAGTTGGACATGGCAGAACAACAGCACATTCTATCTTTTTCTTTTTGAAGATAATTCTTTCTGATACAGAAGATGGAAACAAAACAGGAGTTGAGTGGTTCCACCTTCTTTCAATTCAACCAGCCTTTACTATGCTTTTTCTGGTTTCTCTTCATACTATCTTCCTCAAGCCATGAACCTAATCCCCATCTCACTCTTCTTGCTCTAAATATAGGTGAGGTTTAAAAATCTCTTTCGTTATGCTTAGCACTTTTCACACAGCTTGGCTCCTTCTGAGCTTCAACCTTCCTGATTCTATTTGTGCAGGTTTGTGGCATTCTTTTAAAATTCATTTTCGCTTGCACTCTCCCCGTCCCAACACTTGTACATTGGTCCAAATGAGTCTTTCTAATTCTTTGTCAGATGCCCCCACCTCTCTCACGCCATAGTCCTTTTTAGAGAAGCAGCATTCTATTTTGGTTATTTTGATAAAATATTATTTGATAGAAGAAATTTCTCTATTTCTGTATATCCTGATGAGGTTCAAGAAAGGACAATGACCTACCTCCATAAAGATTTGGTGGCGTATATAAGAGTAGAACCCAGGTGTTTCCTCTTCAGGCCTACAATTCTATCTCTCCACTGGGTGAGTCATATGTCTGGAAGGAGATGGGAAGTGAGGATGGATGTTGAGGAGAGAAGTCAGTCTAGTATAACAGAAAGATTGCTAGATTTGGTGATAGGAGAGTTTTGGCTTTGAATCCAGCATCTGATATCATTTGTGTGACCACAGACAACCATTTAACCTCTAAGTCTCTGCCTCCTTATCTATGATATGCAGAATCCCCATTGCTATGACAATCAGCTAAAGTGGGGTGTATGTGTGTGTATGTCTGGATGGGTGTGTCTGTGTGTGTCTATATAAAGCACTTTGTAAAGTTTAGAGGACCATACTTGTCAACTATTATTATTTTTAGGATTAGCCTTCTCCAGAAGACATTTACCAAATGACTTTGGGGCTTAACTGCCCATGGCAAAGAGGGAGCAGAAGTGGCCTGAACCCCTGGACATTCTGCTAACTGGCCCAGCATCACGAGGATTTTCCCAACCAATGTTGGGAGAGGTCCGCCCCTCCAGGGATTGGTTTGGCTGGAGTGGCTAATGGGAACAGCTCTTGGAAGGACAGCTAACCAACGGGGATATGAAGCCCCCATTGTGGTACTCATGGCCTCTGTTTTTGTCTCTGGCAGGGCACAACAGTACGCATGATCACAGCGGTTGACCAAGATAAGGGCCGGCCTCGAGGAATTGGCTACACCATTGTCTCAGGTGAGCCTGTATCTGTGGGGAAGAACTCTTCTGTCTTACTGGTAAATCATCTGGGCCATTGGAAAACTATGGTTTTTCCAGCTCCACTTGGACTGAATCCTGAGCAGAAATGGGTTGAGATAGCCCTCTGTAGAGAGCAGTTACTGTGGTATTGCTATGCTGAGGTGTGCTGGAGGCAGCTCTTATGGAGAAAACCATTTGTTAAATTTTTAGTTTGAGCACTTACAACTCAGAAATCTGCAAACATTACAAATCAGGACTTGACTTATGTTTTATTGAATGTCTAGCCTTAAGAAAATGATGGAGATAATAATGCAGATTAAAATTTAAAGTGCATCTTGCATTCTTTTTTTTTTGGAGAGCCTATTGTTAAATATCTATCAGCACACCATTCATCCAGGTATGTGACCCCAAAGGGGATAAATAACCAGAACAAGGAGGTCCTTATGAGGATGCAACAGCTAGGGAAGGGGAGTGGGTTTGACAAGATGGTGGCTGACTGAAGAAAAGATTCTGGGGAGTGGAATCCCACAGCCTGGTGAAATCACCCTGTGCCATCAATTGAGTTGATCCATTGATTTCCTTTTGTTTGGTTTTTCCAAATGAGGGAGTATTTTTGAGCTGGGAGGATGACTGATAACTATAGCCTCAAAGAGAGACCAGGGGTATACTTCCCAGGGAAGGGAGACTGAAGATGCTAGATGTCTAATTTTATCTGTCTTTCACTACCCACTAAAGGTGCTGAGCTCTGTCCCCTCCCCACCCCCATCAATGTATCCCTGCATCAGCATCCATTCAGCCATTTGTTCCATGACAACCTCTGACTAAATCTGCCAAGAAGCCTGGATTCTTTGCTTTGATGCCAGACACTAGAAATGATTTTGAGTGCTGGGAGATGACTATCTCCCCCTTTTCCTCCACTAGCAACCCCACATAAAAATACCTGTAGCAGCCAACTGCCTAAGAGTACCATGCCTGATGCTGATTTCCAAGGCACGGTGGCTGTCTGCTCCTCAATCATCCTACCTTCTCAGATCCCTGGAGATAAAAGAGGGAATCTGGCTCAAGTCCCTTGGGGTCCATGGAGTCAGAAGCATGAGGGGCTCTTCATACCTCAATCTGTCTGTACCTGTTGAGTACTGGCCTAGTTGGGCTTCTGGGTTTGAATCCCAGTTCCATTCAACAAATATTTATTAAAATACCTCCTTTAGATAAAAAGACAAAAAATGAAAACAGTTAAAACAATATACACAATGACCACAACATCATTGGAAAAAACAAAAGAAAATCCAAACCAAATATTGTATAATTAGAAAGACCAAGCTTGACCCAGAAGAAGAGATAGCAGAAAGCTATCCTCTCTCTTCTTTGCAAAAGTGGGAGACTATGGGGGTGGAACCCTCCATATATTGTGAGACTTGGCTAATGAGTAGGTTACCTTTGATGAACTGCCCTTCCTCTGTTAGAAGAGATGACTCTGGGAGGGGCAGAAAGAAAGAATATTTTAGGAAATGATCACGTAAAAACAAAAAGTAGCATTTTTAAAAATGAAAACACCCCATATCCTCAGGGACTTCGCATTTTCTCCCAGAGAATGGGACAAACGGTTTCCTTCCCTGTGTTGAAAACATCAATGTTAATTTCTTTGTGCAGTTGGTGCCTCTGAGTTCCCTCTGAGGCACCAGCCATCCTGGTGAAGGATCAAAGGCTGTTTGAGGAATCTCTGGGTCCTCACCGGGGGGCTGGAGGGAGTCATGGGACCAGAGATATTGAAGCAGAATTGGGGAAATCCTAGGCCTTAGCCCCAGCTGGTAGAGGACATTGAGGGAATGAAGAGGGAAGCAAGCCCTTTTTGTTTTCCTAAATTACAAAGCTAAGAGCTGCCCAGGGCAAGGTGACATATGGCTGGAATCGAAGGAAGTGCTGTGTGTTAAAAGGATGCCGTATGGAGTAGGGGAGAGGGAGGGCAGAGAACTGCATGGAGCTGGGTAGAAAGCTTTGTGACACTGATGATGTGTTAACAGTGTCAGAAAGAAAAATCATAGGATTTATCAAAAGCTCTGGGCTGCTTTCCTCCTTTCCCTGCCTGGGTGTTATACAACAGAGAGCATCCTATATCTTGTCTCCATTGCCAGGGATTTGCAGGTCAACCTGATGGGTAGAGAGGACCAGTGGGTGGATGAGTTAGCCATAAGAGAGAGTGAAAAATAGTCAGTTGACATTTACTAAGTACCTACTATATGCCAGGCAGTATGCTAAGCACTGGGTCCTGGCCCAAAAGGAAGCAGAGATACCTTATTACCAATACCGGTCCCAAGCCTGTCCCAAACTGGATCAAGGACCTCTATTAAGTCAACGAGCATTTATTAAGTGCCTACTATGTGCCAGGCACTGTAATAAACACTGGAGATTCAAAGAGCTTAGAATCATAGGTTTAGAGTAGGAAAAGTCCTTAAAGACCATACAGTCCAGTCTTCCACATTTACTCTCTGAAGCCCGGAGAGTTTAAGGGGTATCCCCAAGATCACACAGGGATTGGACCAGAGGCAAGATCTGAACCCAGGTCCTCTGACTCCAGGGTCAGTTTATTTACTCTACCAGGTTCCAGCCCTCTTACCCAGCCCATAGAATTGCTGACAAACTATGATGATGCTGAAATTTGGGTCATTTGAATATGCATCTGAGGGTAATAGTTAATCCCTGGAACCCTAGGCCGCCCAGTCCTGAATCTAACCCATGGAAGCCCTTTGTATGAAGGATGCTTCTAATCTTTCCAATCCATCATGTGCAGTTCTCAGCTCCTCCACTTATTCCAGCCCGCACTGGTCTCTTCCTTCTCCATCCTCCTCTCACAGGGATAAGCAATGCTAAAACTATTCAGCATTTGATAGAGATATAAAGGGGCAGCTAGGTGGTACTGAAGTGTATAGGGCCCTGGGCTTGGAAACAGGAAGACTCATCTTCATGGGTTCAAATCTGGTCTCTGACACTTGCTAGCTGTGAGACCCTGGACAAGTCACTTTAATGTTATTTACCTCAGTTTCCTCATCTGTAAAATGTACTGGAAAAGGAAATGGCAAACCACTCCAGTATTTTTGCAAGAAAACCCCAATGGGATCACGAAGAGTGGGAGATGACTGAACAACAACAGGGATAGACTGATTTATTAATTTCATTGGTTTAAGGAAATTTCCAGGTAAGGAAACTCTATCCATGAAAATGAGTGTTTTCTTTGCAATTTATATTCTTAGAGTTGCCTAGAGCAAGGTGTCAAACCCTCCCCTTGCTACAAGCTCACAACACTACTGAGCGCTGCCCCAACTAGATTAAAATGTAATTGGGAAATATTTAACAAAAATAAAAATAAAACCTAGAAAATATCACATTTTGAAATAGCAAAGGGCAGGAATCCTTGTGCATGGATTCATGCCCCTCTTTTTGATGAATTTGATGCCACTGGCCTAGAGTACTGAGAGGTTAAGGGTCACATAGCCAATAAAGGGAGGACTTGAACCCAGGTCTTCAAAGTCAGCTTTCCACCCAATGCATCATGTTGCCTCCCTCATCATATAAATGATCTGGAATTATATCATCTATCATTCTATCTCTCCAATTAGGCTGTCTATTCCTTGAGAAAAAGGTCTGTGCCCTCTCTTTATCTTGCTTCACTCACAGTGCCTAACATAAAATTGAGGCACAGGCAGTCCATAAAGAATGTTCTTCTTAGACCCAGGGCATTTGACCTTGACCCTTGGGTCCTGGGCTGCCTGATTCTAAGGCTAAGATAGGGAGCAAAGCATCCAGGAAAACAGGAGGGAGTTGGGATTTTGGTTCAATATCTGCTTTCTTGGTCAGTGTAGGGATATCATGAATGAAACAGGGTCTATTATGTCCTGAAGCCCAGTCCCTGGCTCACCCAGATGACTTCTGCAGCATTTGTGGGTGGCTGGCTGACTATCCCTTTTTCAGAAGAGACATTTGAGAGTATCAGAATCTTACAGTTGGCAGAGATCTCAGAGCCCACCTAGTCCAACCCTACCTGGAAACAGGATTGTTCTCTATGGCATCCCCAACAAATGATCCCCAGTCTCCATTGGAATACTTTCAGGGACAGAAAATTCTCTTCCTACCAAGTAGTTCTTTCCATTTGGGGTTGGTCATCTCTTGTTCTTAGGAAGTTGGGTATTTTTTAATGTTGACCTAAAATCTATCTCCATGGTTCTAATTCTGCCTTCTGAAACCAAGCAAAAATGAGTATTATACATCACAAGGCAATTGCTTGAATATTTAAAGATTTCAATCATGTCCCCACTAAGTCTTCCCTTCCTTTAGATAAACCCCTAAGAGTTCCTTCAACTTATCCCTGTATAGTATGCTTTCAAATCCTCCTACCATCCTGGTCATCATCCTCTGGGCAAGCATCAACTTAAATATCTCTCCTTAAATGTGGTACCTGCAACTGAACCCAATACAGTGATTCCCTCCACATCATGACTTTATTTCCCCATTGTGATTTCACTATATCGTGGGTTGGCATAGCTGAAGGAATCAGAAGCCATTGAGCTGAGCTTTGGAGGAAACTCGGGATTCACAGAGGCCAGGGTGAGGAGGGAGTGTGTTTCAGGCTAGAAGGACGGTATGTGCAAAGGTATAGGGGCGAGAGAAGGAACACCATCTATGAGGAAGAGCAAGAAGACCTATCTGGCTGCACCACAATCATGTCAAAAGCAGTTCTGGCTTGCTCCAAAGACAGTGTTCTATGGGGCATTTTGAACTTCTACAGATGCTGAAGATAGACTCAGAGAATCCTTTTCTGGCCAAATTTTTGAAGTAAGCAGATTCTTCCTTCAACCCCTTTCCTCTCCATTGAGACTTCACCTCTACCCTGTCATCTTTGGGCATTCCTCTTGCCCTTTCAGCCACTGTATGGAGGGCAGATTGTAGGATTGATAAGGGTGGTCAATAATGAAATCCATCCTATTCCCAAGAGTGGCAGGACCTGGTTCCAGAAATCAGGGCCTGGCCATTTCCAAACGGAGAGACAAGAAAGAACTGCTATTCCTGGATTACAGGCTTAAGAGTGCCAGTTAGTCAGCAAAGACAGTGAGTGACTCTATAGCCTGAGGCAGTAGCTAAGGCCAGCTAGGATGTCCCTAGCTCTTTACCTAAGCATCCCAAGAGCTGTGGAATGGCAATCTCTACCTGTTGGTACAAAATAGATCAGAACCTTAGAATATACTCTAAGGGCAAAGGCCATGCATGCCACACCAACTCCTAGACTTTGTAAATTGGATACTATTATAATTAATTGCATTACAAATAGGTTCAAAGGCAGACCCAAATGGTGATGATTAATGAACTAGAATCACTCTGAAGGGAGGTCTCTAAAGTTCCACATGGCTCTGTCCTCAATTTGGTCTGATTCAACATTTTTATCAGTAGCTTGGAGGAAGGTATCAATGACACATGTATCAAATTTGTAGATGGTACAAAGCTGAAAGATATCTAACACAGATGATAAAATCAGAATAGAAAAAAGTTTCAAATTATAAGAATCATAGGCAGAATCTGGTAAGATAAAATCAAGCTGGGATAATCAGAAAAACAATTGTGTGAGTACAAAGGGTGGAGCTACACATCCACTGGATGGGGTTGAGGGTCATGCATGGTGAGATGACACTCTGTGTGAAGGTGACCTTGTGACATGAGTGGGTCACAGCTTCAATGGAATGAGTCAACAAGGTGGCATTTCATCAGCCACAAAAACTAATGCCATCCAAGGCTCATTCACCAAAGCATATTGTCCTGGACAAGGGAAGTTGTAGCTCTGTTGTGCTCTGCCCTGCTTGGACCACATATGGACTTTGGTGTTCAGTTCCAGGTCCTATATTTGAGATAGGACCTGGACAAAGGAATGCTTTCAGATGAAGGTGACCAGGATGATGATGAAGGTGACCAGGATGATGATGGAGCTGGAAATTATTCCATACAGGAATTGGTTTGAACTATTTTTGTGCCACAAGACACCTTGAACAGTCTGGAGAAGGCTATTGGAGCTACTGGAGAAGACCACTTCTCAGAATAATGTTTTTAAAATACATCATATAAAATACATAGGATAATAATAGCTAACATTTATATAGCACATACTACGTGCCAGGCACTATGTTACTTCACAATTGTGATTTCATTTGATTCTCCCTGTGAGGTTTTACAGATGAGGGAACTGAGACAAGCAGAGGTTAAGTGACTTGCCCAGGGTCACAAAGCTAATAAGTATCTGGGGCCCTATTTTAAAGCCCATCTTCCTAACTCTAGGACCAGCACTCTATCCACTGCGCCACCTAGCTGCCCTCAAAGGAAACCAATTATACTGAGATGCAGTTATCAAAATAGATTTTTTTTTTAAGTTCGTGAGCCCCAAGTGAAGAACCAAGTATGAAGCGACATCCCCTCAAAGGGGGGTACAAGAGCTGCCTTAAATATTTGAAGGACTCTTATGTGGAAGAGGAGAGAGATTGTTCTGCCTGGTCCCAGAGGGCAGGAATAGCTGCAATCAGTGGAGGCAGAGAAGCCGATTTCAGCTTACATAAGGGAAAACGTTCTGCTGATGAAAGCTGTTCAAAAGGGTTTAGGGGGCAGGGGGCAAATCTGACTTGAGAGACTATGGGTTCCCATCACTAGAGAACTTCCAACAAAGCCGTTTATCCTCAGGCATGGCTTGGAATAGGCAACCTCTCAACCCCCTTTGAGCTCTGACTTTCTCTGGTTTTATGATTTAGACAGGTTTAACCTCCTGCGTCACTCTGTTGTTCCATCCCCCACTGGGGCCCCAGCAGCAGGTGGGATTTATATCCTCCAATGAGCAGGTCTTCCCTTTACTAATGACCCTTCTGTTTTGCCAAGTACAAAGAGCCAGCTTCACAGTTTTATCAGGTAAGTTATGGCCCTATTTCCATCATTTTGTTCTCGGCTTGTCACAGCCAAACTGAGACTGAGGGATGACAAGGTGATTTTCCATGGGACAGACCTGGCTCAGATCCCACCGTTCTTCCAGCAGCTGGCCCCTGTCCCCATCATGAGCCGGCAGCTTCCATTTCTCCAAGGCCAAACTGAGGCAAATAAAAGAGAGAAGGTATTCTAGATAAACTGAGGCAGAACTCAGTTTCCTCATTTGTAAAATGAGGGGATTTGACTAGATGATATCTAAGGTTTCTGCCATCTCCTCCTATGGCATGTAATAATATCTAGCATTTATAGATGGCTTTAAGGTTTTCAAAGCAAAGTACTTGAGGCAGCGAGGTGGCGCAGTGGATAGAGCACCAGCCCTGGATTCAGGAGGACCTGAGTTCAAATCTGGCCTCACACACATAACACTTACTAGCTGTGTGACCCTGGGAAAGTCACTTAACCCCATTGCCTAACCCAAAAATAAAAAGGTTTGCAAAGCAAAGTGCCTTATTTTATGTTAAATCATTTGATGTTCACAACAACGCTATGAGGTAGGTGCTATTAATGTCCCTATTTTACCAATGAGGAAATTGAGGCACCAAGAGGTTAAGTGACTTGTTTAGAGTCACATAGCTAAGAAGTATCTGGGGCAGGATTTGAACTCAGATCTTTGTTTCTCCAAGTTTTGTACTCCATCTACGTGCCACCTCATGTCACTATGGCACGATCTTGAAGCCTTTCACCATCTTGGTCACTGTCCCCCATGGATGCTCTCAGTTTATCAATGTTCTTCCAAAAACACGTCTGGGATGTCACAGTCTCATGGTTATGATTAGCCTCAAGTAATAATAATAATAACAACAACAACTGTAGACTGTGGTTGGTATAAGGGGACATTTAGTTTCCTTGCACTTCTTGACCAGACCTAGCAGTTTGCTGACCTCTTCAAGCATAGCTACATAAACGGTCATGACTAAGGTATGGGAACCACACCTGATGTTAAGAATGGAAACCCAAGGAGGGGGAGAAAATTTAAAACTCAAAAGCTTTTGGAAGTGATTGTTGAAAACTAAAAATAAATAAATAAATTTTTAAAAAAAGAATGGAAACCCAACTCAAAGTAACTTGGACCTGTCCGCAAGAAGCCAGACTCTGGAACAGAGTGTCCTGGAGCCTTGGGCCAGAGCCAATAGGACAGGATTATTTCTCTTCCTCCACCCTTCTTCCCTGAGCCAGGCAAAGACACCATTGCCCCAAGAAGGATTTCCCAGCACCCCTACCATCTCTAAGACATTCATTTCCCAATTCCTCTTCCAGATCCAACACAACACATAAGATTTCTCTGGATTCAACTCAGGGCCCTCCTTAGTCAACTCAGTTCACTACAGTAAACAATATCTATTATGAATACCTACTATGAACAGTATGTGCACTGTGCTAAGTGTCATTGCTGTTCAGTCATTCAATTGTGTCTGACTCTTTGTGACCCCATTTGGGGTTTTCTTGGCAAAGATACTGGAGTGGTTTGCCATTTCCTTTTCTAGCTCATTTTACAGATGGGGAAACCGAGGCAAACAGGGTTAAGTCACTTGCCCGGGGTTGCACAGTTACTAAGCGTCTTAGGCCAGATTTGAACTCAGGTCTTTTTGACTCCAGTCCTGGTGCTCTATTTACTATGCCACCTAGCTGCTAAGTGGTAGGGACACAACAAAGATGAGATGGAAGGAGCAAGGCCTTCCACTAAGAGCTTACTTTAGTAATCTAGCATAGCTACTTCTGTAAAGATTGCTTATCTGTAGCCCTAAGAAATCACCTTGGGACTTGAATGGCATTTAATTCAATTCAAAAAGAATTTATTAAGCACCTACTACATGTAAGACCATGGTTAGGTGCTAGAAATTCAAAGACAAAAAGAACAATCCCCGTCCTCAGGATCCTTACATTCTACTGGAGGGATGCAATACTTTTTTTTCAGTTAAGGAAATCAATGTGTCTCAGCACCCTCAACAAGCTAACCCACAGGACTGTCCAGGCAGACTTATTCCAACCATCTCCCATGTCAGACATGAAGATCCCCATTTTCCAAAGAGAGAAACTAAGGTGTGTAGGGCAGTAGAAAGAACACTGGATTAGAGGATCTGGATTCAGATCTCAACTCCACCACTTTCTAAGATTTGACCTTGGTCAAATCTCTTCTCTTTTCTGGACCTCAATTTCCTCAACTATAAAATAGGGGTGCAAAGGGTTGGATTAGATGGTCTCAAGGGTCCCTTCCAACTCTAAATCTATGAATCTTTCATTCTAAAGAATATCACCAACTAAGACCACAAACCCCTGACTCTTAGCTGGAAGAAGGGTGGCCTCTCTGAGTGATCATCCTTGGTCTATTGGGATTATAGAATCATAGATTTAAAGCTGGGAAGGACCTTAAAAGTCATTTAACCCAACCACCTCCTTTTACAAATAGGGAAAATGGGACAGAGAGAGGTGAGTGACTTACCCAAGGCCATTTAGGTAGTAAGTATGGGATTTGAACTCAGTTTTTCTGACTCCAAATCTCACACACTTTCCATTTGGACCTGGCCCCAAGAAGCCAGGCTCTGGTACAGAGTGTCCTAGAGCCTTGGGGCAGAGCCAACAAGACAGGATTATTTCCCTTCCCTGTATCACACTGTCTCAATCTGTCCTTACCACTGGACCTTCCTACCACCACTCCCCAAGAATCAGATTCCTTGCAAACAAATCAAGCACAAGAAGGAGAAAACCAAGCATGGAGTGTGAATTGACAAGCACAGACTCAGACCAACAAGCCACCACATATGCCAATAACTTAATCAGTGCCTCTGGGTACAGCCTGGTGGGGGGGAAGCTATCATAGTAGACAATCATGCAGAATACATCAAAGCCACCAATGATTAAGCTGTTTTGCATTTTTCTCCCCCTTAAAAGATGAAAACCCAAGGAAAAGCATAACTGCCTGAAAACTCTCATTCACAAGCTGCTGTCCATGATATCAGAACACCACAGCCAATTTCCAGGAGCCCCTTAAGCCTGCCATGGATTCCTGGCACAACAAGGAGATTAGGCTGGAGCAAGAGCTCACACTTATCAAGTCATAGATTTCAAGATGGAAGAGACCACCAAGGTCAACGAATTCAACCCCTTTATTTTACAGATGAGGACAATGCAGCCCAGAAAAGTTAAGCTTCTTGCCCAAAGTAACACAGGAAACAAATAACAGGGCTAAGCATTTGAAGCAAAATTCAAACTCCTAATCTGGTGTATCCCTCTGCCTCCGTGTTAGGACCTAAAATTCAACAGGTGCAACAGGGCCAGGTTCTAGGAGGCCTTGAATGCTGAGAGGAGTTTTTGATCAGGAATGGGACAGAATCAAAGCTGTGACGATAATAAAATATAATAAGAAAGCTAATTCTGGAAGAGACTGTCAGGATGGATTGGAGCTGAAAGAAGCTGGAGTCAGAGAGTGTTGCAGACCAAACCTTGAACTAGGCATTGGTATTTGTGGGTTGTGCCTGTTTCCATCCCCGTGTGACTTGGGTTTTATTGGCATTCCTTCTCAGACGTTGAGCTCCCTGTCTATAAAGTTCTTCCCTGTCTATAAAATTCTCAGCCACTAGACATTTAAGTGCATTGAGATCTTCAGAGAAAGAGCTTTATGCAGAGAATGGCCTCTTTTGCATGCGATACCTCAGTTTCTCAGCCTGGAATAGTAAACAGCTTGTAAGACTTGGAGTCAGGAAGACCTGGGTTTAAATCTGCCCTCCTTTCCCTTGGACCCTTCTCCCTCCCCCCTTTCCTTCCAGACCACTGGACATCCAGAGGGTTCATGTCTCTCTCTCTCAGCTCTAGAACTCCACTCATGGGGCCCAAGGTGTCTCATTGGTAAATGCGTAGCCCATGTCCACCTCAGTCTTCCCAGGCCACAGAACTGGAGAGGAGGCCTCTGTCTCTACTCCCTGAAAGAAGGGTATCAAGAGGGACAATAAGTTAACGTCTCTAGGATCCTTTGAATGTGAAACCTAACGAGATCCCATTCCAGATTCCAACTCCTCTTTTCAGTCAGCTCCCCAGCTGGCTGCTCGATGACACCTGCTCTTGAGCAGACTCCAGCCAGCACTAATCTGAAATAAAAGTTTTTATTTATATAGCCTGATACCTGGCACAAAGTTAAATCATACAAGAGAAAAAGCAATAAAAGAGAGAGATTAAGTGTAAGGCACCATCTTAGGCCTGCCCTCTTGCAATATGGTTACAAAGATATTAAGCCCAAACTCACCCATGATCCTGCCCTCTCCCCTCTGTGTCTCCTGGCTTTGCTGGGAGAGGGGCATGCTGGTCAATGTTAAAGCTAATCAGAGAGGAAGGGAGTGAAGTGGGGGGGGGGGAGAGAAAGAGAAAGAGAGAGAGAGAGAGAAGGAAGGAAGGAGAGAGAGAGAAGGAGGAAGAGAGAGAGAAGGAGGGAGAGAGAGAGAGAGAAGGAGGGAGAGAGAGAGAGAGAAGGAGGGAGGGAGAGAGAAGGAGAGAGAGAGAGAGAGAGAGAGAGAGAGAGAGAGAGAGAGAGAGAGAGAGAGAGAGAGAGAAACTAGGGAGAAAGTACAGGAACATTTATTCTGATTCTTACCCAAAGAAGGGGGATGGAGGAACTGGGTAAAGGCCTTACATCTCTAATACTCCATCTCTCTCCCACCCCAAAATGACAGCTGCTGTTGTGATTTCCAAAGAAAATACTAGGTGCTGACCTCTACCACTTGTAGGGGAGAAGGTAAATTGAGTTGTTAATCAGTCTATCATAAACCACCACAAAGCTCACACCCCCAAGAAACATTAATCCCACGAACAAGCCATCTCTTGAGGGCCTGTGCTAGGCATTATGGGAGATATGCAGAATTCTAATTTGTTGCCTCTGCCACATAATAGAGGATCTCATATTCAAGGTGGGGAGACAAGTCATAAACACACAAAAATGTGATTAGTTTTAAGAGACAGGGACCAAATGAGGGGTATAGACAGGAAGGTCTGTAGCAATTCAGAGGCTTGAACAATCACTGGAGATACAAGTATTATGAAAAGAATGCAAGGAAGAGCTGCCACAACCATTTATTTAGCAGCTACTATGTGCCAAGCACCATTCTAGGCCTGGAAGTAAAAAAGACAAAAATGAAATTGTCCTTGCCCTCAAGAAGCTTATATTCTATCAGGCAAAAGAACATATTCACAAATAAGTATATACAGAATAAAAGTAAGGTAGTCTTTAAATAGGAATAGGATTTATACAGATGGAAAAAACTTTTGAGGTCATCTAATCCCAATTCCTCCTTTGACAGATGGAGAACAGGGGGGAAAGATATGAACATAATCTCAGATATGGGAATGGGCATGGCATATTGGGTCTGGTGAAGGGTTGGGTGAAGGAGACATGATCTGACTAGAGGAAAGAGTTTGTAGATGAGAACAGAAAGAAAAATCTGGGGTGGTGAGTTGGAGTCAAACTATGGAAGCCTTTGAACACCAGATTAAGAAATACCTAGCCCTGGTGTTCCCACAGCCCCTAGGTGAACATTCAGATTGGCTCAGGTACAGGAATTAGAATGGAAGCTCCCTGAAGACAGGAACCAGTTCATTTTGCCTTTGTATCCCTTGTGCCCAGCCAAGGGCCTGCACAAATCAGCATTTGTTGAATGGAATTGAAATGGGACAGTACAGCATTCTACTGAACTCCTTGAACATAACAAAGGCCCACTTTGTAGTCATGTCTTTCCCCTGAATCAATTAACTGGCTAGCCCCCATTCAAATATTTGGTCAATATTCCAGAAATGGAGATTTCAGAGGCAGATTGAATGAGCCAGATAGTTACAGACATTGATTGAACTGAATAAATATTCCCACACAGAATGAATTTATTGTGCCAAATCATATTCTTCTTTACCCCCCTCCCATCCCCATCCTTCCAAAAAAGACGTCCTTTGAGCCAACTAAATGGTCTTAGGCTTTTCTGACTACAATCCCTAAACTACCTAAGTCCAGTGTCATAATTTAGCCACGTCCCATGTCATTTAGCTCAAAGAGAAGTCTGAGATGGGGCAACTTGGCACCAACCTCTCTATATATAGAAGGTTATTTTAAAGGGAAGGGTACCTTGCTCTTCAATGAGAATTGAATTTGAAAAATGAGCTTAAGTCACAGCAGAAGAGATTTAGAGCAGACATAAGGAAACACTTCCTAATTGAAAAAGCTAGACATTCTCTTTAGATTTGTTTAAGTATCAGAGAGATGTTCATTAATCAGATAACAAGTATTTTTGAATACTGTCTATGTTTAGGACTCTAATAATATATGTTCAAGGCACATATAATTAACTCATTTGGGAGATGCCATGATACTTTAATGAGTCTGGGATCTCACTGATGTAGGTAGTTCCTTCAAGAGTGCACATCACAGCCCATCCACATTTTCTTGCCCTTGGGTGACTCTGTCCTTGCCCTCCAATAAATCCTCCATATGGTGCCCACCTAACTGGAAGCCTTCCTCTAATGAATATCTGTTGACTTTGAATGAATCCCAATGGTGCACTCAGAATGTTCATCCTTCATTCTAGATATACTCCCATCTCATCTCCTTTTCAGGGGATGCATCTCTGAAAACATCCTTCATGCTGCCTCTTTTAGGCAATGCTTCACTGGGAAGCTAGGTGGCACAATGGATAGAATGGCCTCAGACACTAGCTAGGTGACGTCGGGCAAATCACTTAACCCTGTTTGCCTCAGTTTCCTCATCTGGAAGAAAGTGGCAAATCACACCAGTATCTTTGCCAAGAAAACCCCAAATGGGGTGGCAAAGAGTCAGATACAACTGAAAAAATGACTGAACAACAACCCATTGGAAGCATATTCCCATATGGGAAACGTACTCCCACCCACCATCCTCCTCTCCATCACCCTTTGGGGAACCCACAGCTTTAATTCTTCCGATTGGTATTTCATGACTCTAAGCCAAATAGCATCACCAAAATTACTTTCTGATTTTGAAGATGAACCTTTTTTTCCAGGTAAAAACTTGGAGTCATTAAAAGTACCGCAGAATTTCCCAAAGACAATCCAGCCCACTCTTCTTCCTGTCCAGCTCTAGGCCAAGTTCATTGTTCAGTAACTCCACCAAGCAGTGACTGATCAGTTCCAAACTGGGCAGCTGGAGAGGGAGCTAGAGGAAGACAGAGACTCTGGATGGAGGATAAACAGCAGAGGCTGCATGGAAAAACTGTGGTAGACTTTTCCTCATCTGTAAAATTGGGAGAGCAGCATCTGCTTACATACCTCATCATGTTTCTTGAGGATGAATCATAGATTCTTAAAATCATTCAAAAGAATGTTAGAGATCATCTAGTCCAAACTTTTAGATGAGTAAACTGAGATTCAGGGAGGAAAGTGATTGTCCAAAGTCTCCCAGGTAATAAGTACCAGAGCCTGGATTAGAACCTATGCTTTCTTGGACTCCAAGTCCAGTGTTTTTTCCACTACCCCAACACCAGTGACTCTTTGAGTTGGAAGGGAGCTCAGGGGTTATCTACTCCAATCTTCTACCAGAATCATTACTCCCCTCTATTCTATCCCTAGTAAGTGGTCATCTAATGTCTACTTGAAGACCTCTAGTGATGGAGAACTCATTGCCTACATGGTGCAGAACACTGGCCCTTGAGTCAGGAAGTTGTCATTTAGTCATTTCAGTCATGCCCAACTCTTCACAACTTTATTTGGGATTTTCTTGGCAAAGATACTGGAGTGGTTGACCATTTCCTTCTCCAGCTCATTTTACAGATGAAGAAACTGAGGCAAACAGGGCTAAGTGACTTCTTCAGGGTCATACAGCTAGGAAGTATCTGAAACCATATTTGAAATCAGCTCTTCCTCACTCCAGTCTGGGTGCTCTATCCATTGCACCACCTAGCTGCCCCTGGAGTCGGGAAAGATCCAAGTTCAAATCCAGCCTTATATACTTCCTAGTTCTGTGACCCTGGGCAAGTCACTTAACCTCTTTCTGCCTCAGTTTCATCCTCTATAAAATGGCAGTAATAATAGCACCTACATCCTAAGGTTGTTGTTAGGATAAAATGATACATTTGTAAAATGCTTTGAAAACCTTGAAGTGCTATATACATGCTAGCTATTATTATTGTATTTCATATACAACATATCACAGAGCACTTTAGCAAATTAAAACATATCAAAATAAGGTTTTCTTATAATTAAAACTTGACTCACTTTGGAGAAAGGATGGGGAAAGCATTTAACAGGGGTGAGGGAGAAGGGCATGAACAAAGGAAGGAAGGTGAGATTAAAGATAGTGTACTGGAGGAACACAAATTAGAGAGGAAGAATCTTGTTGGTGAGTAGAGGGTACAGTAAATGTTCCCCCTGGGTGTGTCATCAACTGAGTCAGGGTAGAAGAGAATCTAACTTCCTTGAACCGTCTGAAAGGCCAGAGGCTCTTCACCTTTTTGGTGTCATGGACCCTTTGGCAATGTCTGTGGAAGCCCATCATCCTCTTCTCAGAAAGAAAAAAAAGTTTCCAAATGTATAAAACAAAATATATAACATTACGAAGGAAACCAAGGGTTAGTGACTATGTGTGTATGTGTAGATATGTATATGTATATTATATATATATATGTATATGTATATCTGTGTGTGTGTATGTGTGTATAAAAATATTTTTACTATCCAAGTTCATGGCCCCCATGAAATCCCTTGGGTTAAGAACTTCATGTTAAGGAGAGAAAAGGGACAGTCTCACTTTTCCATTTGTATCACCATGTACTCAGCACAGTGCTACACATAGTAAGCTCTTAATAAATGCTTGTTGATTGCAGATTGATGGAAGACTAAAAGAATTGCTTTGCAGCATGAAGGACCCATTTCAGGCTAAATAGTATAAATGTGTAGTGGATCTAGTCTATGATTTCCCCAGCAGCATTTATTGATTTAAGAGTAGGAGCAGAGAAGGTCTGGTGGAGGTGGGGGGAGGGTGACTCAGAGTTGAGACCTAGCAGGGGATGGACCAGGGAAGGACAATCGGGGCAAGGCATTCCAGGGTAGAAGATGCTACCACCTTTGTTCTTCAGTTTGCTATAAAGTCAAGATGGTAAAGGGAGGAAAGTTAAGCTGGAACTGGGATGATGGATGGACCAGAAGTTCAGGGAAGAATTAAAGGAATAGACATACTGGTGAAAATAAAGAACAAGTCTAAGAAGAGTAAGACAAGAGAGGAGATTGAAGGCAGAAGGTTGTTATCAGAGAGGTGAATTTAAGAGTCCAACATCTCTTGAAGTGAATCAAGTCTTAACATGTGAGTGGCTAAGATAGAGTCGAGTCACAAGTTATGGGTGTCATACCCACTAATGAACTAGGAGGCCAGTATTTTGGAATGATTTACTAATGTAAGCACTGAAGTCACTAGGTAAGAGGGCAGAGGTTGGGTTGGAAAAGAAGGTGCCAAACTCATTGAGGAAGAAATTTGCCTAAGGACAGCAACTGGGAGGTTGCACAGGGAGGATCTGGGAGATACCAGACAGGAAGGAATATGCCAGCTCCTCTTCCTGGCCCTGTCTGTGTATGAGGGAATGGGGTGAGGAGGAAAAGGAGAAAAGGAATAGCCAGTACTGGTCTGGAGAGACAGGGAAAAGAGGAAGTATCTTTAGGAGAAAGCCAGGTTTCAATGAGTGCCAGAGGATGAAAAGTGTGAGAGGGAGGGAGACCTCAGAGGAAATGGATAGAGACTGTTAACAATACACTGGGCAGATGACATTTAAGGTCCCTCACAATTCTTGTTCTCTGATTTTTGAGATTCAGTCCTAGAATGGTAACTCCCTAAATGACCCCCTCAAAGTGGGAGTGATTTGTGCCCTCCTTGCTAGCCGAATCAAATACGCACAAGCTTTTGTCCTCTTTAGAAGATACCCAGCTGCCATGAATCATGGCTGTGCCTTCCTGCCTCTGGTTCCCTTCTGTAAAATGGGATGGGTCCCTGGCTCTCCAGGGGGTGAAATGCCACAAGGTCGAGCCTCAGCTCTTTCTCCTCCTTCAAAGGGTGGTATGGAATGAAAGGATTTGTTTGAAGTCATAATTAAAAGAGACTCAGACTGGGAATAGAGACCTCTTCTGCCCCCAACCATCCCTCCCATCCATCCTTAGCATCTGGAACACCTGAACCTCAGAGAGAAAAGCATTTCTGTAAATGTTGCATTATTACAAGAAAATCTCCTGTAGAGAACAGTCTGTTTCCCTTCCCCAAGAAGAACCACTTTATAGCCATGTCTGGAGACCCATGATTTAGGTCTTGTCTGAAGGAGGAGGACAAGAAATGGAAAAACCTGAAATAAACTCCCTAACTTTCCAATACCCCCCACTTCTACCCTCTGAATCATACTTGTACTTTTATGGTTATTTTCATCCAAGAAATTCATGGAAGTTCCCAAAGGCTCAGGTAATTAAGGAGAACATAGAATATTATCCAGGGAGTTAAAATACAAATCTTGTCCTTTGCGTGTAGAGGGAAAAGTGAGAAAAAGAGGGAAAAGAGTAAGAAAACTGTGTGTCTTATGAAGAATATGTTCATCTTCCTCTCTGCTGATCCCTATTCCTCATCTCCTTCTCATTGTAGCTTCAGACTCACCTCCTACAGGAAATCAGGAAGTCTGCCCTGACTAACCTTACCCAACTCTGCTCATGACTTTGGATCTCTTTAGTTACCATGAACTTAGTGTGTTTACTTGGAAAGGAACATGGTGCAGTGGAAAGGGACCTGGAATTGGGGGTCCTGTGTTCAAATCCCAGCTCTTCCACTTACTCCCTGTATGGCTTTAGGGAAGCCACCTAATCGCTCTAGGCATCCCATATCACACCAAGCACCTTAGCTTGTATGACCCCTACAATTCCTTCCAATTCTAAATTCTTTGGATCAAACTGTCATAATTATGTGCCCTATCAGTTAAAAAAAAGCACATACCCTCAATACATGCAAATTTATTTACAAATTACATACATGTACTACTGGGTGATTGACTCTTTCCAACCCAAAACAAAATGGGGAGGCAGGGCTTTTGTTCACTAGTCACTGTGCCTGAGCTTGAAGATTCTACCCTCCAGTGGGGCAGGGGCTGAATGTTCATGGTGTTGGGGGCTAAAATTTTCCCAGTGGTGCCTGTATAGCTGCTGTTATGGATACACTGGTATCACCAGATAGGTTATAACTACCTTGAGGGGCCAATAGGAGTATAAGTGGGGAGGGGAGGAGGTTGAAAGGGTATGGGAAGTTGGGGGATAATGGCTGAGACAGATGTGGTTATATTGAAGACAAGCCCCATGGCTGTCTGACTATTGGAAAAGGGAGATTTGATCCATCTTCTAAGCCTTTGATTAGTTAATCACACACCTCTTGGGGTTATGCTACTACTCCTCCAGCCCCCACTCAGTGTCCTTCCCCATCTAGACATTGGAGACCATTAGTCAAGGATCACCCTGGTAGTAAGTGGCTGAGCTGGGATTCAAATCTGTGTCCCCTTGGTGGGAGGTCCAAATACAACATACTTTCTCCTACAGCAAACTCTTATTTCTAGTTTTCTCCTTCTTCCTTCCCCATATCTTCATTAATTCTTTCAACATTCCTAACATATACTGTCTAAGCAGAGACTGAAATGTGGAGAGGGAATTCTTGCATTGGGTAAGGGGCTTCTTTCCAACTCTTAAGAGTCTAGGATTCTAGGATAAATCATGGCTGTCTCCCTACCCTCAAGAAGCTTATATTCTAACTGGGAAGAAAGACTAAGACCCATGATGCAGGTGTATGGATTCTGGAGGGAAGGCAGGAGAATAGTATGGACAAAGACACAGAGGTGGGAATGCGCTTGTTGTCTGAGTGGGAGACAAAGAGAACCCTGACTGACAAGATGAGAAATTGGTATATTGGTGTAGAGTAGGGGATAAGCTTACATATGTAGGATGTAGTCAGATTGTGTAAGACCTTGAGAACCAGCCAGAATAGTTTCAACTTGTGGTGGTAGAAAATAAGAGACATTGTAGGTTCTTTAACTGAGTGGTAATATGGTGGGCAGCTAAGGGGTATAGTGGATAGAGCCCTGGACTTGGAATCAGGTAGACTCACCTTCCTGAGTTCAAATCCAGCCTCAGACACTTACTACCTGTGTGAACCTGGACAAGTCACTGAACCCTGTTTGCCTCAGTTTCCTCATTTGTAAAATGAGCTGGAGAAGGAAATGGCAAACTACTGCAGTATATTTGCCAAGAAAACCCCAAATGGGGTCATGAAGAATTGGACACAACTGAAAATGACTGAATAGCAAATACTACTTTCTCCAGCTTTGGTTCTATGTTGTTTTAAATGTTAACCATCGGACTAGATAAAGGCATATACTGTATTTAAACAAGTTTTCAGACAAGATAGCTAAACTATTGGGTGACAGAGTCAGAATCCAAACAAACCTTAATAGCCTAGAACATTCATCCTAAGTCAGTCAGTGAGCATTTATTAAGAACCCAATATACACTGTGAAATTGAATATGGAAATGCAAAGTCTTACATTTAGGCTCAAGAAATCAATATAAAATGCAGGAGATACAGTTTTGATAGTGGTTCATCTGAAAAATATCTAGTGATTCAGGTGGACTGTAAGCTTCACGAGTCAACAATGCAACAGCAGCATCCAAAAACACTAAAATAATCTCAGGCAGCATCAGCAGAGATATGTGTCCGGGACTATCGATGTTTTGCTCTCCTCTGCCTTAGTCAAAATACATCTGGAATATTGTGTTCCCTTCTGGGCTCCATGTTTTAGAATGGATGTTGGTTAGCTGAAAAGCATCTGGAGACGGGCACCCAGGACACTGAAGGGCCTCAAGGTCATGCGCATCAGCTAAAGGAATGGGGAATGTTTAACCTGAAGAAAAGGAAGCTGGGGATGGAGAAAAGGGAACACTCAAACATAGAAGGACTGCCTATGAGAAAAGGCATTAGACTTATTCTGTTTGGCTGCAGAGGTCAGAAGTAGGAATGGCAGGGAGATGTTTCAAAGAGGGAATTTAGGCTCAATGCAGGGAGAACTTCCTAATGATGGCTGTCATCCAAACGTGGCCTGGTCTATCTCAGGAGGCGGTGTTTGGCCTCACTAGACATCTGAAGGACCGCTTGCTGAGGTGTCTTGTAGAAGGACTTTTTGTTCAGGCCAGGGTTCAAGCAGTGAACCTCTGAGGTCTCTTCCATCTGGGAGATTCCATGGGTGGTATTTTAGGAAGTTTCTTTGCCCAGGAAACCCACCCTGCTTATCCCCGTGCCCAGCAGCCCTTCTCTCTGCCAACCAGAGTCCTCTTGGCAAATTGGCAATGCTCAGCCGCCGAGGTTAAGGCTTTGTTTGAAGGACAGATAATTAATCCTGCAAAGTAATCCACGTCACCTGTTTTGGCGGATTTATGGAGATAGCCTCTGTCCCGGGGACTCTGCCTCATCATCTTTCATTTCCCAGGCAAAGCAAGTGACTTGTTATATAACAGGCCACTCTTCAGATAAGACTTTTCATTTAGGGGAGTTCTCCAGGCTAAGGGAGATTGATATCCCTTGGGCAGGGGCTGTAACCAGCAGCAAAATTGGGGTCAGGGCAGAGGGAACAAAGTCACATAGAGGGAAGAGACCAGGGCTGGGGGCCAGCTGCCCTTGGCACTGCCTGCATCCTGACCTAACCCCTTCTTTTCCCTACTTAACTGGAGACAGGAACTGGGTTTTTCCAAAAGGACTAACTTTTCAGCTCTGGGTCTCAGTGTTGTCTTTTGTAAAATTCTTGAGCTAGATAACACTTATTACAATTATGGTAATAGTAAGAGCTGAGGTAAAGTTTACAAAGCATTTGTATATCTCCTTTGGACCTCCCTAACACCCTCGTGTGATAGATACCACTAGTATAGTCACCCTAATTTTATAAAATGAGAAAAAAAAAACTGAGGCTCAGATAGGCCACACAACTTGCCCACAGTCACACAGCTAATTATTATCACAGGCAGGGTTTCAACCCAGTTCTTTTTGATGCTGAAACTAGCACTGTATCTACCATAACAAGTCAAGACATGTCTTAATCTATGGCTGGGCCATCCCTAGGGTCTGTAGATGAATGTAATAGGGCTACAGTGGCTGGCACATAGTAAGTGCTTAATAAACGCTTGTTGTTTGATTGACTGATAGAAATCAAGAGGGGCAGCTAGGTGGCGCGGTGGATAGAGCACCGGCCCTGAAGTCAGGAGGACCTGAGTTCAAATCTGGTCTCAGACCAAACACTTGACATTTACTAGCTGTGTGACCCTGGGCAAGTCACTTAACCCCAATTGCCTAAAAAAGAAAAAGAAATCAAGGAAATGATCATTATTGTTGTTGCTATTGTTTATTATTATTATTATTATTATTATTATTATTATTATTATTATTATTGTTATAGCTAACATTTACATAGTGCTATGTGCCAGGGACTGTTCTAAGCATTTTACGAATACTATCTAATTTGATCCTTGCAATAACTCTAGGAGGTAGGTGCTATTATTATGCCCATTTTACAGATGAGAAAACCGAGGTAAATTGAGGCTAAGTGACTTGCCCAAGGTCACATAGTTAGTAGGTGTTTAGGGCCAGATTTAATTGACTCTAGGTCTGAAGCTTTGTGCAGTATAATGCCACCTCATTGGGAAAATATATACTTAAAAAATAGCCAGAGCAAAGAATTTAGGGAGCATGGAAATCTTACCCTGAGATATCCCTAAAAGAACCACAGATAGCTCACCCAGTTCTCTGGGGCTTCTGTAACACCCAATGACCTTGTCCCAAGCCTGGCTACCTCACTGACACAGAAGAGCCCTGCAGGCTCCAATACGTGGACAGTCCCTCCCTCACCAGCTCAAAACTAGCTTCTCTCCTCATTCTTCCTGCCAAGTACCGGCTTTTATTTTTTAATTCATATTTTTTATTTATTTATATATGTATATGTATTTTTTTATTGAGTCCTTTTATTCTTCTTTAAACAAGCAGCCAAAAGAATAGGGGAACAGGGCAGAGGGGGAGGTCCAGACCTCCTTCACTCTTGCCTATTTATGTCTTTGTTAGGTTATTTGCCTCCATTTCCTCATCAATAAAATGGGTATAATAATAGCAACTACCTCCCAGGGTCACTGTGACTATCGAATGAGATAATATTTGTGAAATGCCTAGAACACTGCTCAGCACATAGCACTATGTAAACATTAGCTATAACAATATTAATAATAAATAACAGCAATGACAACAATTGTTATTATTCTCTTAATTTCTAGCAGTCAGTCAGACAACAGTGGACGTAAGAACAGCTCCCTTAGCAAGGCTGGGGAGGATCTAGGATCCTAGTTCCCATGGGCCCCAAATCCTTCGCAAAACTGGGTGGACACTCAAGGGGTGGGGCAGGGGGTGGCCTCTAGCCTACCTGGTCAGTGAGCAGGCCTACTGGTAGAGGTCTTTTCTAGTTGCTAAAAGATACAAGCCCTACTGTGTCGAATGGGTGAGGCCTCGAACCAGGACCTGAATTTGCCCATTTTTTATAATCCTGTACCTGCCTTAGTTATATTAAGTGTAGCTCGACCTGCCCAAAGCTGGGGATAAGGGAAGAGAGAGGTCTGGTGAGGCTGTCTGTCACCTGGGCTGCTGGACCGCCAGGCTGAAGGGCTACAGGCCGCCCCTGGGCAAGGAGCTGAAACTCATGGATAATTTGGACTCCGCCCCTGGCAGGCAGCGGAACCTCCTTGCTGACTCAGGGCAGCCAGTACAAGGAGCCACTAGGCTTTGGAGGAGCTGAGTAAAAAGTTGGGCTTGGGCCTGGATAGAGGAGGGGGTGCTGAAGGTCGAGGTACACCTCATGCACCATGTCAGCCAAAGGCTGACTAATAGAGGGAGGAGGTTGGCCCCAGCTGCTGCCTACGATGCTGAAAAATGTGGGAACAGGGCCTTGAGGGCTAATTCTCAAAGTGGGAAGAATTTGTTTTCAGCCCATTTCCGAGGCTGGAAGGAATAATATCCATCCCGGGATCCTGTTTAACCCATCACACCTCTCCCAGACCAATGGGCCTACATCACAATAATTAAACAGCAGGCATATCTTCCACCACATTCAGTAACGAGGGCATAAACATTCCACCAGCAATAAGAGCAGCGTCCTTTTATCAAGAGCCTTGAAAGGTATTTAACCAAGAGCCTTGAAAGGTATTTAACCAAGAGCCTTGAAAGGTCACAGGGCCCTGAGCCCCTCGAGCACACACCTCAGAGAGGGGATGTTTCTTGTGGAAGGTGGTCTGAAAAGGATTTCATTCTCATTTCCCAGCCCAGCTGCTGTTCTCCTTCCCCTTTCCCTTACGGCATCTTCCAAGCCACCCCTTCCGGTGGGGACTCATTCTTATTCCACCCCATCTCTCCTCCCCTGCTGATCCCCTGGCATCCCTCGTGCCTCATGCTCCCTTCTCCAGAGGCCTGGAGCCCAAGCTCACCTGTTGGATGAACGCTTCGCTTCTCCTCCAATACAGCTGCAAAACCCTTACCACGTGCACCCTGGTATGGAGCGAGGCCCTAGGAAGGCCCCCTTCCCTGAAATGGAGAGAGGATCCTGAGACGCTAGCTTGAGGAGGGCTACAGTGAATGGGGGCTAACCCAGATTTGCATCCCAAATAAGCAAGCACCAGAGCTCCTGTGATAACTCAAATCCTGTGCTAGGCACTAGAGATAGAGACAACAAGTAAACAGTGCCTGCCTTCAGAGAGCTGACATTCTATAGTCGCAATTATTCCATTTACTGCTACACATCCCCAGGCAAGTTACTTGTCCTCTCTGGCCTCGGTTTCCTGTAAAAGGAGAGGATTGAACGGAATGACCTTTAAGGTGCCTCCCAGCTCCTGGTCTACTCCTGAGGTCACCTGAGCCTCAAGGACAGAGAGAGAGCTGAGTGAGAGAGGCAGCAGTCTGCATGAACCCTGCCAAAGATTCTAGCAAATAAACAGGATTCTTTCCCCAGATTGACTCCCCAGCCCATCCGAATTAAAGCTCTACATCCTTACGAGGCTGAGGGAAGAAGGGAAAGCTGGGAGGAGGGCCTAGAACAGCTGGTACATTGTCCTGTGGGCCGTTCTCCAGCCAATGTCCCAATCCATCCTGCTGGAGCCCAAGAGAGGAGTCGGGTGGGGGCCAACTAGACAATAGTTCTTGAGGGCCCAGAATAAACCCAGGTCTCTCTTTCTACAGAGATATGTTCCTTCAGATCCTTGGGTGCTTTATGCTAAGAACCTAGAGTCAGCCCCCTTCTCTATAATTTGATTTTGAATTTGGGGACTGGCAAGGGAGTAGAGGTGGTGGGGAGGGGAGAGGAGGGGAGAGAGATAACCCAGGACGGGGAGGGACCTGAGTCCCACAGTCCAATCCAATAATCAGTGTTGCCAGGAAACTGATACAGGGAGAAGAGCACTCAGAGGATCTGGGTTTGTGTCCTTACTATCTACTTGTATTACCCCGGGCAAGTCAACTTCCATTCTGTGACCCTCACTTTCTCGTCTGTTGAAAGGGGAAACTTGTATACTATCCACTTCACAGATTGTTGGGAGAAAAGTGCTTTTTAAACCTTTAAGCGCTTTATGAACTGTCAACCAGTCAGCATCAGTTAAATGCCTACTATATCCCAGGAAGCAGCTCATGGAGAGAGAGCTGATCTCAGAGCTTGGAAGACCTGAGTTCAGGTCCCACTTCTGATATAGACTGATTGTGTGAGACTAGGCAAATCACTTGACCTCTCTCTGCTCTAAGAAAGTAGACAAGTTGGCAGGCTGCTTTGGGAGAGGGAGTTTAGGATGGACACTAAGTCCCAATTAGAGTGAGTTCTTAAGAGCGAGGCCACCAGGCTGCCTAAGGTGAACTAAGCCCAGGTGGGGGAGGGGAAACAGACCAGGTCAAGGCCGCCTAGCCAGTCAGCAGTGGGGTCAGGTCTGTGAAGGGCCACCTGTTTCTAGCCTTAACAAAATAGGGAAACCTAGATTTTAAAAAAGTAAAAATAATTGAATGAGTGTGAGCTGTTATTCTATTCAGTGGTAGTGGTTGGATAACAGAATAGCCTGCCTCCTCATAACTGGGGTGCAGACCCAATAGAGAAAGAAGCCCGCATGGGGTGTTCTGTGGGCACCTGTCCCCTCCCTGCCTGGGATCAGTTCTTTACAAGGGGGTGCTCTGGCAGGCCTGGGGGTGACACACTCAAGGTGAAGAGCAGTGTCATGGTTTAGGCTCTGATGGACTATTTCTATGATGATAACTGTGTCTGTGTCTGACTCCCTGAACCTCGTCCGACCACATCTATTTCTGTGCTGAGGAGCCCTGACGGAGCACAATTTGATTCATAAATTACCCAGCACAAAGTATGTGCGATGGGCTCCCCTTCCACAGTTTGTGAAAGTCATCTGCTCTACTTCTCCAGGTCAGTGTAGAGGCGGGAGTGGCTGGCACAGGCCACTCGGGAGACTGGCACCAGAGAAGGCAAGAAGAGCCAATGTCAGCATTTCCAAGGCACTAGAGGAAAAGCGGGGCGCCTTCCCCTCTTTGCAGGGAGCAGAACACTGGGAATTGAGGAGAGTGTGAGGTGGCAGCTGAGGAGCTCAGCCACCCCCTCTGCCTTCTTCTCAGAAAACTATGTCTACTCCGTTTGGTTCTAGGCTGCAAGGAGAGAAAGCAGTTTCCCCCATCTGATACTCACACCAAGCCCCTGACAAGCCCTGTTCCCAAGCTTGCCTCTGCCAGAAAGCATTCTGTAATGTGCCCCTCTGGCCTTTGGCCCTGCTGTGCTTAAAATCCGACTCAGACTTAGGGAAAGGGAAGGCTTTAAAGGTCGTCTGGTCCAAACCACACCCTCCAGCCCTCTGCTCCCCCATAGCCAATGCTCTCAGCTTCTACTTGTCTTAGGCCTCTTTATCAGGGCATGATGGTGGAGCAGAATGACTGTTACCTTGGTTTCAAAAGACCCAGATTTGGGGCAGCTAGGTGGCACAGTAGATAGAGTCTGGAAGACCTGAGTTCAAATCCAACCTCAGACACGTACTAGTTGTGTGACCCTGGGCAAGTCACTTAACCCTGATTGTCTCACCAAAACAAACCAAAACAAACAAAGCAAACACCAAAAAAAACCAGGTTCAGATCCTTACTCCAGGACTTCCTAGGTGGATAAATCACCCAAACTCTGTGGGTCTCAGTTTTTTCATCTATAAATATAAGGGTATTTGGGACTAAGGTAGTTTCTAGTGCTCTATCTAAGATTCTGTGCTCCTCAAAACCTTGTGAGGTAGGAGTTATTACCTACAGCTGCTAGGTGGAGCAGTGGATGGAGAACTGGTTCTGAAGTAGGGAAAATGAGAGTTCAAATCCAGCACTTCAGCTGGGTGACCCTGAAAGTCACTTTGACTCTGTCCGCCTCTGTTTTCTCACCTGTAAAATGAAAATAATAGTAGCACCTAACACACAGGGTTATTACGAGGATCAAATGAGGAAGTATGTGTAAAGTGCTTAGCCTAGTACCTGGCATATAGGTAATAATAAATTAATAAATGCTTGTTCCTTTCCCTTTCTTCCCTTTATTTCTCTGGATGAGGAAACTGAGACCAGGGGTTATAAGTGACTTATCCAAGGTAACACATGTAGGAAGTAAGCAGAGCTGGGATTCAAACTCAGATTCTGTGACTCTAGTTGAGTGTTAAAGGCTTTGTAAACAATAAAGTATTTTAGAAATAGTAATACCATGAATATCTAGAATTTATATGCTACTTTGGGCAGCTAGTGGATAAAGTGGACATGGAGGATAGAGCAGTGGGCTTGGAGTCAGGAAGACTCATCTTCCTGAGTTCACATCTTGTCTCAGATACTTAACTTACTGTATGACCCTGGGCAAGTCACTTATCCCTCTCAGTTTCCTCATCTGTAAAATGGGCTGGAGAAGGAAATGGCAATCCACTGTAATATCTCTGCCAAGAAAACCCCAAAAGGGGTCAGGAAGAGTCAGACAGGACTAAAAACAACTCAAGAACAATAACAAAATATGACACTTTAAGGTTTATAAAGTGCTGTACAAATATTATTATCCCTATTTTACTGATGAGAAAACCGAGGCAGACAGAGGGTAAGTAAGTGACTTGCCCACGATCACACAGCTAATAAGTATCTGAGGCCGGATTTGAATGCAAGTCCTCTTGACTCCAAGTCCCAAAACTTTATCCACTGTACCATTGACTCAATGAAATGTGAATTGTAATAGTAATTCTCTATGTATCTATGTATCTATCCATCCATCCATCCATCCATCCATCCATCTATCTATCCATCCATCCATCCATCTATCCATCTATCGATCCATCCATTAATCTATCTATCTATCTATCTAGTATATAAAGAATTACTATTATAATATATAATATACTATACATAGAACATGTATATATTTTATGCCTTCTGTATGCAGGTATCTCTCAATCAGTAGAACTGACAGCGTGCTCTCAGGGGCATCTGTGGCCCTGTTACCCCTTACCCCCATGGCTCTTCTGTGTTGCCACAGACCTTGGCAGGGTAGACCATATGTCAGGTTACGGACAGCTGGGATGATGGCTGACTCCCTGTGTGCCCCCACCCAAACTCCTTTCCTTGAGTACCAGATCGTTGTCCCCTTTGTTTTCTTAAATGCCTACCTTTCTCCCCCACTCCCTCTGCTTCTCCCCTGAAAGACAAGGCCTTTTAGATCATCAAAAATGAAATGATGCTTATGAGAGGTCTGAGATGACTTTATCAGAGCATGTAAATCACCGTGATCACGCAGCTTCTCCGGAGTGCCAAGATTCTGGTGAATTATGGTAGGCACAGGGCTGAGCAGTGGGAGGGGGGATGCTGTACATCGGAGCAGCAACCTGTCCTCAGGGCCAAAAGAGTGAATCTCAGCCCTTGTCATCCTTAGATCAAAGCCCAGTCTGTCCCACAAACTCCAGATCCTGAAAGAAATTGGGCTCTGATCAGTCCGTGTTGTCATGAAAGGGCAAATAGAGCCCTTGGCTTTGGGACTGCCCTGTGTCTGGGTTTGAGCCATTCCCTTCCCCAGAATCTCTCCATTCCTGAGTTGGGGCTTACTCTGCCCTAGTTCCCCAACTAACCATCCCCTGGGAAAGTGCTGGGGTTGGGGGGGAAGGAAATTGGACTGCATCAAAGCAAAGGCAATTAGATCAGGACCTGGGGTGAGTCTACATGCTTCTTCCTTCTTTAGGACCCCCTAGCAAATGCCAGGCGGGAAGAGGATCAGCTCATCAGCATTAATCCACATGACATTTCACTGTTAATTCTGATAGGCCCATCTCCCCAGTTTGCAGGGTAATGCCCTTACTTGGCTTCTGTGCCTTCTGTGCCTATCTGTCAGCTCTCCTGGACTGCAGAAACTTCTCTTCTTTAATTCGACTGAGACACTGCGTAGGGCTTGAAGTGGAGGTGATAGAAATCTAATAGATTTCCCAAAATCTAATAGAATAAGAAAAATGCAAGGGAAAGGGAACAAGCATTTATTAAGCACCTACTAGATGCCAGGCACTGTGTTAATATATTACCTCTTTGATCTTCACAACAACCGTGAGAAGTGGATGCCATTATTATCCCTATTCTTCAGATGAGAAAGCTGAGGCTAAGAGAATTAAGTGATTTTTCCTATGGTTACACAACTAATAAATGAAAGCAAATGAATTTGAATTCAGATCTCCTAACTTGAGTCCTGCACTCCTTTTCAACACTAAGTTCTCTCTCAAAAAATAAAATAAGGGGGGCAGCTAGGTGGCACAGTGGATAGAGCACCAGCCTTGGAGTCAGAAAGACCTGAGTTCAAATCCGGCCTCAGATACAAAATATTCACTAACTGTGTGACTCTGGGCAAGTCACTTAATCCCAAGTCCTTCATCAAAAATAAAATAAAATAAGGCATAACAGTTTAAGATGGTCAGTTTATATAGGCAATCTTTCCTTTAACTCTGTCTATCCTGGCCTGCCAATCAATATCTGGATTTGTGATCAAAAGACCTAGATTTGAGTCCTGACTGCCAATTACTCCCTCCTTGACCTTGGGTAACTTCCTTAACCTCTCTGAGTGAAATTTTCTCTTCAATGAGGGAAGTCATACCTTCTGCCTCTAAGTCGATGAGTCCAGGACCTCTGAGATCTCCTCCAATAGCATCTCCCCCACATCTCCTCTCCAATGTGCTGAATCCTAGGGTTCAAGACAAATGTCAAGTCTTATCTTTACCAACAAGTCTTCTCTGATTACCGCCAGTCTGCAATGATTGTTTCCTAATTGGATGAAAAAAAATGTTTGTGTGTGTCTGTGTGTGTGTGTCTGTGTCTGTGTGTGTATGTTTTATTGTCTTTGTGCTTTGCAAAACTTATAGCTGCCGCTGATGCTGCTACTCACACTTGACACTTACTGCCTTATATTGATCTTTTCCTGATGTGAGGCTTGTCTCTTCAGCTAGATTGCAAGTCCTTTGAGCACCAAGACTGTGGTTTCTACAGGGGTCCCTTGTGCCTAGCACAGGGATCTGTGTGCGATGGGCACTCGATATATGCTCGTGGATGACAATGGTGCCAGTGACCTGGAGAAAGAGTAGTTTATGAAGGTGACTTGGTCAAACACCAATATATTCATATCAGTTCAGAAGGTTAGACTCCCAGGTTCATGTCATATAAACTGGGGCATTCTTATCTCTGCAATAGACAATAATAATAGTCAAACATTCCACCATTGTTATTGGGAGACAAGAATCCCACCTGCCCCATGGGCTCACTGCATTCTGTGATCTGTCTTTATAGCTACAAGGTCATCCTTTGACCCCAAGTAATCAGTAACTTAACAGCTTTCGATATACCTGCCCACTTGGGCTAATAACATCCTGTAAACTGGGGCCAGTTATCAGCAAATTAATTAATCAGGTCCTGTTAGTAGTTCTATTATGAAAGATAATCATTTAAATGTGGTTCTGTGCTCCACAAGCACGATCATTTTAGGAAAATGCTGAAGGAGGCTAGGCCCAGACTAGGAAATATAAGACTATGTAATTCATATATATTTGTGGAAATTCAAAATGTTTCATCCAGGGGGGATAGGGTGGAAGTAATAACTAATATACAAGTATATTAATATAAAATAATAATATTATTATATAATTATAACAGCTATAAACTGAAGGAGAATTTCTTTTATTTAAATAAGCAAATAATCAGAATTCACAAATGAGCTGTATTAGAATGGTTCCTTCCCTCATCTGTGAAGTTGATTGAGTTATTCTCTGTTTTCAACCTCTGTTTTTATTTGCGGTTTTTTTGGTTTTTAATTTTGCTTTTTGGTGCCTGGGACTTCCTATCCAGTCTAGCCTAAAAGTACAGGGACCATTCACAAGGCTGAGGCCACCGCTGATTGTCATGGGAGCTTTGATCTGCTCCGTTTTCTCCCTGGAAACCTCTGGAAGGGTTTGCCCTTCCTTAGACAGCCTGGTAGCCCCTCACTCTCAGGGGCTCACCCTGTCCATGCTAGACTTAGAGCAGATACCCTATTGTTTTAGCCCCCGTTACATCTCAGATGTCTCTCGTTGCATCTTGGGAAACCAAATTCAATGAACCCATTGGCATCCCCCTTCCCAGTAACAAGGACTACAGGAACATCCAGACTGTTTTCAGGCTTTTGGCTCATTTCAATTTCCCATGATACTTTTTAATTTGTGAGGTGGGAAGGGTCTAGAGCTATGCTCTCTTGAGTATAGGAAGTACCTGGTGTGAAAATTCTCTCCTCCTAATGCAAATCAACAACTCATATATAATGTAGAGTCATAAAGAGTTGTCTAGAACAGTGGTGTCAAACCAGGACCTGCCCAGTAATCCTGAGTACTGCCTGTTTGAGTTTGACATCAGCTTTAGGCGACTGTCCCGGGTCACCCTGAGTCACTATATGTGAATAGAATTTTCCCAAGTCTGAGGCCCGTGCTTTGTGTCTCTATTCACTATAGATCACCATCTCTGGGCAACTAATATTAATAACCTGCAGGTATATAGGGCTTGAGGGCTCATAAAACACTTTGTCCACATTAGCTCATTTGTCTCTCGCTATGAGGGATCCTATGAGGCAGGCAGTGAAATTATTCCCATTTTATAGCTGAGGAAACTAAATCTCAGAAAAAGTTGTCACTTGACCAGAAACATACCTACTAAGTGTGAGAGCTGGGATTTGAACCAGGCATCTTCTTACTCTAGAAACTAAATGTTTTACACTCTCCTGACCACAGTCCTTTAGAACTGGGTTTCTGTTGGTTGTACAGAGACTTGGGGGTGTGGAAACTCCTTTCCATCCACAGCCAGAGAGCTTAAGAGAGAAAGGTCAGTGAAATTCTTAGCCTACATCTCCAGCCTCAACTGAAAGAGCATCTGTAATCCAAACCTCTGTATGCCATATGTTTCTCATGAAGTTATTGACTCCAGCACAGCCTGTGGACAGACCTGGTAGCTGGTCCTTTTGTCAGCGGGCAGCTAAATAACAATCTTTAATTTATAAGGCATCTTGCATTGAGCCCATATCTCAAACAGGCTTCCAGATTTAATTATACATTGACGGAATTATATGGCAAGCTAAATTATAGGCCCGTGCTGGATGGTGTTGGGTCTGCACTTGAGCCAGGTAAAAATGCCTGGAAGTAGGAGGTGGGGGGGGGGGTTGGCGGGAGGGGGGGGGGGGGGGGGGGGGGGGGCTGCTCAAAAATAACTGTTTAATGGGATCAAGTTTGACAGAGAGAAGGAGAATCCAGGGCCCTCTAGAGAGGGACTTTAACCCTTTCAGACCCATAGATATTGGGTATCAAGAGTTTCAAGGTTTCAAATATCCTCGGAGAATCACAGAATGTCAGAGTTAGAAGGGACTTCCCAGGTCATTTACTCCATCTCAAACCTGAACTAAGATTCCCCCCTCCACAGCCAGGACATGTAGTTATCTAGTCTTTGCTTGAAGGCCTTCAGGATAGAAAACCGCACTATTTTCCAAGGTAGCCCATTCCACTTTCAGAGATTTATTGTTGTGACATAGCTGCTCCCTAGGTCAAACTAAAATTGGTCACTTCAATGGCCTCCATCCATAGCTCTGCCCTCTGGAACCAATCAGTAAGCATTTTACAAACATCTACTATATACCAGTCATGGTGGTAGGTGCTGGGGTTATATAGACAAAAAAAAATTTCTACCTTCAAAAAACTCATTCTGTGGATAGAGCACTGGCCCTGAAGTCAGGAGGACCTGAGTTCAAATCCAACCTCAGACCAAACACTTGACACTTACTGGCTGTGTGACCCTGGGCAAGTCACTTAACCCCAATTGACTAAAAAACAAAACAAAACAAAACAAAAAAACTCATTCTATTGGGGGAGAATGGCATGTTCACCTATAAATAAATACATAAAAAGTTACAAAATAAATTCCAGAGATGCATTAATATCGAGGGGAGAGGGAAGAGTCAGGGAGGGCCTCATGTAGGAGACAGAACATGGGCAGAGCTTTATAGGAGTTGAGGACAAAGGCAGGGGTCCTTGAAGCATTCAGGTCTTAGGGACATTCAGAGAGGACAATGAAGGCCTTCCTATGACTTTTCCTCTGAGGCCGGGACCGACACCTGACCTGAAAGAACCCAAGGTGGCTGCCCCAGGGGAAAGACTCTATGTTCTGATTCATGGAAAATGGCAGCTGAAGTAGAATTAGAGCTTAGTGGGCTCTTTTGACTTGAATATTGACATAATCATAAAGTCCCAAGGATATGCTGTGATTGAGTGGCTCTTAAGATAAATATAGCCAAAGCTCCAGGCCTGCCCGTGGTCCTGAAGGGAGCCTGTATCAATGGGGCTCAAGAAGAGCCGGTTGAGTTCAGGCCAGGGGACTTTGGGGTAACTAGGTAACTCCAACCAGGTGGGAGCAGCAGAGATCATCTCATCCACCCCTTCATCTCCTGCTCAACTGAGTCCTGGGCATAAGCCCTGGAGGGGATGGGTATTTAAGAAAGCATGGGCCCTCAAAAGTTAATTAAGAACCAATTAGGCCATAAGCTCCTTGAAGCCTGTTTACTTCCTGTCTTGGGCATGCCATTCTCTGTGCCTCATTTTCCTCTTCTGTAAAATGAAGGTGTTGAATCAGATACTCTCTAAGGCTTCTTCCTCCTCAAAATCCTGTGGTTCCACTGTGTGTGGTAGTAGACACCTGTAACTCCCGCTCCTGGGGAGGCTAAGTTGATAGGACGTTCCCACTAAGTGAGATAGTGATGTGGTAAGCCCTTGGGAGCAGTGGGACCAGCAGGCTGTCTTAGGAGGGGTAAGCCAAGAGTAGGTCAAAGCTCCCATGCCAGTCAGAGTGGGACCATATCTTTCCAGGTAAGACAGGGAAACACAGTCTTAAAAAAACCCTATGATTTTGCTTTTTTAAAATTATTATTCCTTACAGCTTCAAGCACAGATTTGGGCACACAGTAAATACTACATGCCTGCTGAATGATAATTCCAAAGATTTCCAGAGAAGCAAAGAAAGAGGGAAACAGAGTTAACTGAGATCTTTAATAGAGTGGCCTTCTCTGAGGAGTGCTGTTAGGAACCATGTCTTCTCTTCCAGCCCAGATCTTGTCCATGCTGCCCATGCGACAAAGCTCCAGGGGCCGAGAAGAGCCCAGATCTCCCTCCAGAGTCAAGGAGAAACAAGACCAAGGGAGCCCTTGACACTGGCTCTTCTCCAAAGCAGAGGAAAAGGATGGGGAGGAGGGGCAAAGGAGGGAGAGGAATTGCTGTTAGCCCAGTAGAGCAGACAAACCAATTGAAAGCCATCAGCCCATGTTGCCACACACACTGTCAACCACTCACTAAACTGCTTTTAAACTAAGCCAGACCTCTTCACTGGGTCAAGAAGCTGACAGGGAGATAACAAGAGAACAAGGAATAGAGGAAAGATTTTCATAGAGATGGGAGGGGGAGAGCTGGTGGAGAGAAGGGGGTTGGGGGAGACCAGTGACAGGCCAAGTACGTCCCTGAAAGAGGAAGAAGTGAAAAAGTCATGGTGGGGGTCTCAGTAAAGCTCTCCCTGCCCTTCCCCTCTGTTCTCCCCCAGTCTTCCATCTTGTCTCAAAAGGAAGAGATGTCCCTTTTGCTTTCCATCTGTTCTCTAGAGCTCATCCTGACAACTCCAAAGACAACTTGCTCCCTTACTTAAGCTCATAGATGTAGACCTAGAAGAATAGTCAATTCTGTAATTTTTCAGATTAAAAAAAAAAACAAATAAATGAGCTGAGGTCCAGAGACTGAGGGACTCATCAACATTCACACAGCTAAGAAGTAGCAAAAACAGGATTCCAACCCAGGTCCTCAGTCCAAACCCAGCACTCTACTCAGTAGAGTATATATACTGCAATGATTCCTTCCCTCCTCATCATATTCCATCTCTCTTACAATTGATTCCATTCCTTCTGCCTTTAGCTGTGCATAAGTCTCACCCATCTTCAAATCAACAATTCTATTCGATAAACATTTATTAAGTGCCTACTATGTGCCTGGCACATGCTAAGCCCTGGAAACCAACATACAAACAAAAAGCCCTCAAACTTGCTTGATCCTGGGCCTCCTTTAGCTTTCTCTGGCCTTCAGGGCCAAACACCACATAACAGTGGACCCACTGTCTCTACTTCCTGATCACCAGTCCTTCAGTTATGAAAGTCATCATCACCGTGGATACCGATACCATTTTTGAGGTTTACAAAGCATTTTATATATATCATCCCATTCAAAACTCACAAAAACTTGGTGAAATAAACACTGCAGGTCTTACTAGCACTTATCACAGAGGAGGCAGCCTGGTCTCAGAGAAGTAACATGGTTTGTCCAGGGTCACACAACTAGTAAATGTCAAGGGAGAAATCCAGTCCCATGTCCTTCCAAACTCCAAGAAAAGTGCTCTTTTCACCCCCAGACCCCACTCTCTGCCTGATAATCTGGCTTCTATCCTCAGCACTCTGCTAAAAACTACTCTCTCCATAACTCCTTCTTGCCAAATCCCACAATCTTTTCCCAGCCTCAATTTACCTTGTCTTCTCTTCAAGTACTTAATATGACTGACCACCCACTTCTTGAAAAATATTTCTTTTCTCTAGAGGCAGCTAAATGGTGCAGGAGAGAGAGCACTGGGTGGATTTCTAGACTCAGGAAGGCAAGCTCAAATTTGACCTCAGATACTCACCAGCTCTATGACCCCAGGAAAGACTTTCTGTCTGCCTCAATTTCCTCAACTGCAAAATGGGGATAATAATAACCCCTACCTCCTAGAGTTGTTGTGAGGATCAAATCAGATCTTATTAGTAAGGTGCCTGGCACATAGTAGGTGCTTAATAAATCCTTATTTCCTTCTTTCTCTTGTTTTTTTGTGACATAGCACAATTCTGGTTATAATAGTAAGTCATATTAATGTAACATGTTACAGTTTATAAAGCACTTACAACACTATTAAGTATGAATCGCTTACATTTATCATCTCCAAATTACAGATGAGGAAACTGAGGTTCAGGGACTCATTCAAGATCATAGAACTGGTAATTGACAAGGCTCAGGACTTGAACCCAGATCTTCTAATTCCACGTTCAAAGTTCTTTGTCCTGCACCAAAACTACTTTCCATTCTACCCCTGCCTGACTCGTCTAAAAGGCAGATCCACCCGCCCCTCTGACTGTCCCTTTTCTGCCTTCTCTTTCTCCTCAGACCACTCTATCTGTGCTTAAAATATGGAAAACAGGCTCCAACCTTGGCCCCCAGTGGAAACAGATGCTACCTCATGACTTCCCCTCTCCCTTCTGTGCCAATGACTGTCAAATCAGTGACTCCAGCCCCAGCCACATTCATTTTCACCCAAGCTCCAATTCCATATCTCCTACTGCCTACAGGACATTTCCCCTTAGACTATCTGCCATCACTCCAAACTTCAATAGTATTTAGGAATTTATCTAAATGCTTCCAGAACAGTTTATATTTTTAGCCTACACTCCCTCAAGCTGTAAAAATAAGCCTCATTGGTTTAATCTCCACTGTTTAAAGTAGGATTTTTTTTTATTCATCCAAAACTTATCTCTTTCAAGTTTCAAGTAGAGAGACTTCTCTCTCTAATGTTCTAATGAGTAAGGTTATATTCTCCCAACCCCCTACACACACATACACACACACACACACACACACACACACTCACTCACACCCCTCTACCACCCACATACACCCACTCATAACAACTTCTTAGTTTTATACACTTTACTCTTATCCTCTGCCTTGCCTACCTCAAGGGGCCTACATATTCAGGCCTCTTGGAGGTGGGGCTACCCTGGGAAGAGAAAACTTCCCCTTCCCAAAATGAAGGACCTATACCCTCCCTGCCTAGGTGCTTAGAGTTGTGATTTCCCGGAATCCTTAGATCTGGGACTGAATTTTCAGAGGCCACTCCCCGCCCTTAATTCAGCAGGGCATCTTCCTTCCCCAGTTATGAACCACCCCACCCTGGCATCAAGTATCCAAAAGTGAAGCTTCCCTCCTGCTCAGGGGCTGAAGCTGAGCAGGTGAGAGGCATCAAAGACAAAGGGGGCTGCAGCCACCTTCAGTCTGTACACCCATGGGATCTGGGTAAAGAACGCCTCAGACCAGGGGCTGGGAGTATCAGTGGTGTCACTTTCCAAGTTAGAAATAAAAACCAGCTTGGAGTGCTGCAAGGCCAGCTGCCCCTTGGGATGGGCCTGCCAGGCACTGAGGCAGGGGTCTTCAAGCTATCAGATCTCCTCTGTCTCTAGACAGCTGCTTAACCCAGTAGGTGAGGGTATAATTGCACTCTTGACATCGCTGGCCAAGGTTCTGAATGTGATCATGGCTCATAGGACCATAGAGCTAGACCTATAAGAGAATTTAGAGGCTAGGGAATCCAGCTTTTTCATTTTAAGCATGAGGAAATGAGGGGCCATAAAAGTTGTGACTTACCCAGGGTCATATATCTGTTAAGTAGCAAATCCAGGACTGAAGCGCAGGATCTCTGACTGCAATTCCAACACTTCAGCAAGGAAGTGCAATGGGCCTGGAGTCAGGAAGATCTGAGTTCAAATCAGCCTCAGACACTTACCAACTGTACGACCCTGGACAAGTCACTTAACCTCTGCCTGCCTCAGTTTTCTCAAGTGTACAATGAGGTTAATAATAGCACTCACATCATAGGGTTGTTGTGCGGATCAAATATACATTTAGTACATAGTTCTGTGAATGTTGTCTCCACCCTCTTTGAGAAAGGGAAAAAAAATTTCACCTTTCTTTGTATCTCCAGCACTTAGCACAGTGTCTGGCAAATATTAGGTGCTTAACAAATGCTTGTTTCCTTCCTACCATCCTTCCTTTCTCCCTCCCTCCTTTCCTTCCTGCCTTCCTTCCTTTCTCCCTCTCTCCCATTCATCCTTCTTTCCTCCCTCCCATCCATCCTGCCTTCCTTCCTCTCTCCCTACTTCCCTCCCATACTTCCTTCTTTTGCTGTGTTCAACAGCTATAGCCTATACCCATGTGTTTGCATATACAGAATCATATAAGGTCAGATCTAAAATGAACTATGGAGATCATCTATTCCAACCCATTAATTCTACAAATAAAGAAACTGAGGCTCAGAAAGAGGAAGTAATTTGTCCACAGCTAGTAGTAGACATAGGACTAGAACCCAGGTCTCCTACCTTATATCTTTTCCTACTGTATTTGCAGATGTGTTTCCTTTAGCAGACCAGGTAGGAACCTGGGGATAGGTTGATGCCAGCTCATCCCACTAATGGAAAAATAACTCTAAATCGATGTCCCTACTATTATTGAATTGGTGGCATCATCTTCATATACTAAGGATGGCATTTATTTTTGTATTTTTTTTATTTCTCTCCCATTCTTGTCTAATCATCAGAAAATTATACAGTACCTTTTTTCAGACACTCTAAGCTCAATATAGCATGAGCAAATTAGACTCAGGCCCCTGCCCACTGTGTCAGACACATCAAGCAGGTGAGTGGGTCAAGGGCATTCAAGCATAATTAAACAAATGGTGAAATACACAAACCAGGCCGGGCAGAAAGCTCCCTCCTAGGACCCACACGCGGCTGCTGCTCATTTTCCCCAAGAATGTAGACACTTTGAGGGAAGGGACTGTCCCACTTTTGTCCATGTCTCTCCAGTGCCTAACACAGATCCTGGAACATAATAGGTGACTAATAAATGCTTATGTATTAAGTGACAGACTGATGGAAGTTTTACATTATTACGTTCATGTTAAGGGTTAAGTGTAGTTCAGGTTGGAAAGCTAATTACCAGACTAAGCACCTCCCACTTCCTGATTGGAAAGAGCCAAGGATATTGGTCACTTCTGCTCTTGACAGTCTGAGAAGTCTTCATAGAGGAGGTGGGATTTCAGAGTCTATTTGAGCGATATAAGGGAAATGGCTTGGATGAGCCAGCACAACCCCATCCTTTCTCTCTATCCTTTCTCTCTTAAGGAGTTGAAAATAGCTCCATGCAGGATACATAAGACTTGTTACGTAGAGCAACTTTATTCCCAGTGAGGAATGCCATCCTCAAATGAAAGGTTCCATCTCTCAATGCAATTCAAAGCAGCAAACGTTTTAAGTCCCTATTATGTGTCGGACACTGTGATCTCTTCCCAGTCTGAGAAGGAATCGGGGAAAAGTCGCACCCCCAAAGCACCCCTCAGTTGAGCCTATATTTGTCACTCTCCCCTTCAGTGTGTGCTTTCTTCCTCTTCTTTCACTTTCCATGGGGCATTGGGAATGCTCTGTCCCCTCCCGGAGTCACTGGGTTGTATTCATGCCAATTCATTAGTGGGGATAGAGTTTGTAGGTGACAGCTCAGTGGGTCTGATGCATAGGCCAGGGAATTAGTCCTTTTCCATTAGGCAGGTGGCTGTGGCAGGTGAACTCTTCAGAGACTGAAGTGTAAGAAATAACAGATCATGTGTGAGGGATAGGTGGGAGGGAGGTGAAGGGCTGGGTGTGGCAGAGTGTCTAGGGAAAGGTGGATGTGTGAGGCCGTGGGTGTTGGTAGAGACTTCCAGAGGGGAGTAGAGGGGTGTATGGGTAGAGCCGTGCATGTGGGTCTGCTCAGAAAAATGTGTCTGCGTGTGTGTCTTTTGGATGGTGGGTGGCTATGTGTCTGGGAGAGCTCCTTTCAGGTCAGGCTACAAGGAGTAAAGAATAAGATCTGGGCCTGAGCCATGTCTAAGCCAGGTCCCCTGGGCAGTTCTGCAAACACTGATTATAACATCAAATCTCCCCCTCTGAGGGGAGTTGAAAGCAGGGGAAGGGCCCTTGTTTGTTCAGCTGGTTTCTTATTGTGCAATTTTATTAATAAGCCTCAGCCCCACAGGCAGGGAGTCACTCTGGGACCAGCCCCCTAAGACAATTAATTAACAAGCTTCAGACAATTAATTTGGATCTTCTGGGGATTGGAAATACCTAAAAAAAGGAGAAGATATGGCCAGAGGATTTTTTTTTTTTTTTTTTTTTTTTGGAAACTGACTACTTCCTAAGGTCTTGACCAGGAGGACCCACAAGGACTCTAGGCCCCCCAGTTAAACAATTCAGCTGACTTTCTGCCCAGCTTCTCATATATATTCTCCTCTCTTAGAAGCCTCTTCCTCAGCTGCAGAGTACCTGGATGAAGTTACCAACTGTGGGCAGCTTTTCCTTTCATTTCTTTCCCCTTTATTCCCTCCCATCCCATTGCTTAGCACCCCCAAGCCAAGTGAAAAATGATCCAGACCCTCTTCCCAGCCTGAACAAATCCTGAACAGTGTTATTGATACCTTGTGAATGAAGGAAGCAGGTGGAAGGGAAAAGAGATCAGGGGTGATGGGCTTACCACCTTGGCACCTTGTTGACTTCGGGCCCTTTTACTGGCTGTCCCCAGGTCTGGAATGTTCTCTCCTCCCCTCTGTCTCCTGGCTTCTCCCAAGACTCAACTCAAATCCTATCTTTTGCAAGAAGCCTTTCTGAGATCCCCCTTCTGAGATCACTTTTCATTTTCATTCTGTATATTTTATATGCATGATTTTTTTCATGTTGTCTGCCATTAGAATGTAAGCCCCTGGAGGGCAGGGTCTGTGTTTTTGCCTTTGTTTGTATCCCCAGCACTTTAACACAATGCCTGGTCCACCATAGGTGCTTAATGAATGCTTGTTGATTGACTGATTTGGTGCTCAAAGATGTCTCCACTACAGCTATGACTCTAAATCCACCCCCTCAGTCATAGAAGGCTTCCAGACCAGAGCTCCTTGGAGATGCCCCTGCCTTTGCATCACTGGAGGATAGTTCTGAGCATCCCTCCTGGTCCCCTGCAGGACAGCAGGGCTTCCTTTTATCCTGGCTCTACCCTATGACCCTTAAACTTATGGCTCCATCTAAGGAGCAGCCACTTGGAAGAGAGTGAATGTAGAGCCATGGGTGGAATTTTCAAAGAAACACATTTAGGCTTGATCTAAGAACAAACTTCCCAGTCATTAAAGGTGTTCACAAGTGCAGTGGGCTGCCTCAGGAGGAAGTGGGCTCCTCCCTGTTGGTGGAGGTCTTCAAGCCCAGGGTGGCTGGAGATCATAAAGAAGATTCTTGGTCAGGTACAGCTGGGGAGTATTTGGCCTTTGAGATAATCTTGGACTGAGATAATATGATTCTGTGACTCTTAAGCAAAGGAAAGAATGAGAAAGTTGTGTATAATCTGCCAGATGAGACTTTAAAGACTAGAAGGGACAAGTTGGGGAATAATGGAAAATGAAGTTGGTTGGGCAAGATGGGGCCCGATTATGGAGGGCTTGAAAGCCAAGGAGAGCTAGCTGAAGTTGATGTCAACAGCAATAGGGAGGCTCTAGAAGCTGTAGAGCAGTGGAGTAACCTATGTTATTTTACAAAGGAAACAAGCTATTCCCTGGCCAGATGAGCAGCAGAAATCACTTCCTTTTCCATAGCTCCAAGTAGATCTGAGTTGAGTGATTTTTTGCTGATAGCAGTTGGTCTCTTTTCCAGGTAACACCAACAGCATCTTTGCACTGGACTACATCAGTGGGGCGCTAACCCTGAATGGTGTGCTGGACCGGGAAAATCCTCTCTATAGCCATGGCTTCATCCTTACAGTAAAGGTAAGAAGAGCTATTCCGCATCCCGGGGGGACGCTGTGGGAGTCACCTTCCAAATCTAGGGCCAATTGGTGGGGTGAAGGGAACATACTTTACACTACACCCCAGAAAAGTGAACATGTCCTAGGTCCCCTTTGGCTTCTTGGACACTCCATTGGGAGCCTCCTTTCTTGTTTCTAGATAAAAGAAAAGGAGAGACAGGAGAACATAGCAGAAAGAGGCCTGAGCTTTGAGTCTGAAGACTTGGGTCCACATTCTGGCTCTGACGCTTACACTGGCTGTGTGACCATGGGCAAGACATGTCATCTCTCAGAGCCTCAGTTTCCACATCTGTAAAATGGGGAGAATAATACTTGCCCCCGCATGACTGTTGTGCGGAAGGCACAACTGTTTGTGTAACTCTTATTATTCAAGACACTTGATTTCTCTGAGCCTCAGGTTCCTGATCTCTAAAAGAGGGAGCTGGGCTGGAGAACCTCCCATGTTTCTTCTTGCTCTAAATCCCATGATCCTGTTACCAGCCCAGAGGGAATTTGCACCCTGCCCCAACCAGCTCAAGTGAAGGACTCTGGTGGAATTGGGATAGATGGACAGGATGATTGGATTCATGAGAACTTAGGCTTTAAGATGGAATCAGAATGCTAGGTCTGAATCTGATTTCTGTCCCAGAATTACTGTATGGTTTGGGGACATATCAATGAGCCTTTTTTTTTTAATTATCAGAATTGTAATTTCATTGTTGTAAGGAATTCCTGGATCAGAACTCCATCTACCAAAGTAGTCTGCACCTGAGATGTTTCACTTAGTCATTGGAGGCCATCAGACATCAGAGGGGGACACAGCCAGTATGTGCCAGAGGTGGGAGGAGTCAGGAAGACCTGAGTTCTAATCTTACTTGTGTTACTTAGCAGCTGCATGACCTTGGGAAGGTCATTTGACTTGCCTCAGCCTCAGTTTCCTCATGCATAAAACTAGAATGATAATAATAGCATTTACTTCATTGGGGTGTTTTGAGGCTCAAATGAGATAATATATAAAAAAGAGTTTGCACAGCTTAGCGCACTATATATAGTCAAGTCAACAAGTATTTGTTAAGTACTTACTAGGTGCCAAGTTACATAATTATCATTATTACTATTATTTTGCCACATTACTCTCAAGACTTAACTTACTGATTTTTTAAAACTTTAATACAGAAAAATCTATTTGAAATTTATCAAACTTACGTTTTTCCAGTTATAATTTTGCATTATATGAAGCATTTAATACCACGATAGTAAAAGATCTTGAGAAATTGAAATGTGATACACTTTTCTCCAAATATTTTAATTTCCACACATGTTTAAAAATACACATTAAATGCATGTTTCAGACACTCTTAACTTTCTAAAATCTCAGTACCACAAAAGACATAGAATACACTCTACAGATGGGGAAAAATCTAATTCATATATAATACTTTGCTCACCACTTAGAAGTTTATTACATGAAATGCACATATTCACTTTAAAACCCTAACTTCTGAGTCCCAAAATATTTACTGATTTTTTTTAAAAGGAGGAATAATGAGCCAGCTCTACTGTAGCAGAAAAAGTATTAGATTTGAGCCTAGGATACTCAAGTTCAGATTCAGGCTGTGCCACTGGCCGGCTGTGTGACCTCGGTCTCATAACCTCTCTCAGCCTCCAGCTCTTCACCTTTAAAATGAGAGGGGCCGGACTGTGTGATCGCCTGGTCCTTTCTGTTTATACATATGTGAACCTGAAATTGTGACCATTTAAAAAAAAAGTCCTCAGGAAGAGCGATTAAATACCAGCAACAACAATAATAATAACTCACATTTATATGGCGTTTTAAGGTTTGCAAAACGCTGTACAAATATTATCTCATTTGAGAAAAGAAGTCCTGGAGAGTTAAAAGAGAGAGACGCTCTATTAGGGTGACCACAACCTTGGGCTAAGGGTGGTCTGAGAGAGCCAGTGTGACCACAGCTAATCAAGTCCTCCCTTGGACATTGAAAGCCCCTCACAGGCTGGGCCAAGCCTTCTCACGTCTACTCCCCCCACCCCCCGTGATCCACTTCCATTGACCATCTTGCTGATCCTTACTCAGGACCCTCCATCTCTAGACTCCATGAATTTTCACTGACTGACCCCATGCCTGGAATGAGCTCCCTCCTCAGCTATGCCTCCTGCCTGCCCTGGTTTCCTTCAAAATTCTGCTCAAATCCTATCTGCTATAAAACCTACACACACACACACACACACACACACACACACACATCCTATGTGTATATATATGTATATGTCTACATATATATGTACAGAACATATACATATATATGTTGGACGTAACCGAACAACAACAATATGTGATATATATCTCTTATGTATATGTGTGTGTATATGTATATATCTTGTGTGTATGTGTCATATGTATATTCATCTTATATGTGTATGTGTCTTGTGTATATATACATATATACACATTTATACACATGTATATTTAATGTACATATCACATTTATATATGCATATATAAAATGTGTGTATATATGTTTTTTGTTTTCCGTTATGTGTTACTTTCTGTGATTCCATGGACTTCGTTCATGGGGTTTTCTTGGCAAAGATACTCAAGTAGTTTGCCATTTCCTTCTCCAGTGGGTTTTACAGAGGAGGAAAATGAGGCAAACAGAGTCAAGTGACTTGCCCAGGGTCACACAGCTAGTAAGTGTCTAAGGCCAGATTTGAACTCAGGTCTTCCTGACTCCAGGCCCAGCCTCTATCCACTGCACCACCCAGCTGCCCCATGTATATACAATATATGTATATTTATTTTTACTTACATATATAATGTATATATTGTACATGTATATATTACATATGCTATATATCTTCTGTGTATGTATATAATATACATCTTATGTGCATCTTACCTTATGTGTCTCTATGTCTATAACTTGTATGTATACAGCTGTTTGCATGCTGTCTCCCTCATGAGAACATGAGCTCCTTGGAAGCAGGGATTATTTATACCCTTCTTTGCATCCCCAGTACTTAACAGATGTTTGTTGACTGACTAACAGAACAATGGGTCCACACAATTCCTCCCAAGACATCAGTCAGACTTTGTTTGAAGACCTCCAGTGAGGAGGAGCCCTCTGCTTGCCCAGGCATCCCATTTCCCTTCTGGGTAGCTCTAGTTGTTAGGACATATGTTCTTACATGGTGTTTAAATATGTCACTCCTACTCATTGCTCTCTGGGGTCAAACAGAATGAGTCTAATCCCTTTTCCATATCACAAAGGAGGGGGGAAGGGGGGAGGGCAGGGCCGGGGAGGGGGGAACAAACAAGCGTTTACGAAGTGCCTGCTATGGGCCACACACTGTGCTAAGTACATTACAAATGTTATCTCATTTGCTCCTCATAACAACCCTGTGCTATATTATGGTGCTATCGCACCATAAGGTGCTATAATTATGCCCATTTCACAACTGGGGAAACTGAGGCAGATAGAGGTTAAGTGACTTGCCCAGGGTCACACAGCTAGTTAGGGTCTGAGGCAAGATTTAAATTTATATCTTCCAGACTCCGGCCCAGAGTTCTATCTATTTCACCACTAATATTCCAGCCCTCTTTTCTCCAGGCTACACATTCCTAATTCTTTCAACCATACCTCACATGGCATGATCCCAAAGCCCTCTGTTGCCATGGTTGGCTTACCCTGGATGCGCTGTCTGTCCTTAAAAGTGGTGCCCAGAAGAGAACACAACAGTCGAAGTGTGATCCAACCTAGTCAGGGAGCATAGCAAGAGCCGCCTGCCTGCCCAGCCCTTGACTCTAGACCATTTTTAATGGCATCCAAGGTCAGATTGGTGGGGTTTTGGCTGCCATATTGGACTGTTTACTCATATTCAATCCAATTCAACAAATGCGCCTTAAACATCTACTACGTGCCAGCACTGTGCTAGGCACTGGAAATAACAAAGACAAACACAACATACCTCCTACCCTCAGAGAGCTTGCAGTCCACTAAAACACTCAGATATTTTTTCAAAGTGTTATCCACTTTGCCCCATTTCTGTCTCCAAACCCCTCTCAGATAGATGGCACAATGAACAGAACCAAGCTTGGAGTCAAGAAGACCTGAGTTCATATCTGGCCTCTGACACCTACTAGCTGTGCAAGTCATCTAATTTCTGTTTGCCTCAGTTTCCTCATTTGTAGAATGGGACTAATAATAGTACCTGCCTTCCAGGGTTGTTGTAAGAATCAAATGAGATAAAATTGTAAAGTTCTTAATATTTGGCACATAGTAAACAATCTATAAATGTTAGCTATTATTGTTATTATTAATACGCTGTTGCAAGGGGAAGCAATGGACTGAGCCATAACTCAGTCTGGGCAAGGAGGAATGAGATGGCCAGAGGATTGGGGAGCAAAATCTCTTAGGGGCCTTGGTGAGGAGAAGCAGTAAAGTGTAGTGTATAACAGCCCAACCCCCTCCCCACTTACCCAACAACCTGACCTCTGAACACAACCTTCCTTTTAATCAAAATCAATATGGAGCTGGGTGTGTGGCTGGGAAAGCCATTTAGGAGTATGGATCCAGCCCAGGCCACAGGGTCCCAGGAGTTGGTGTGAGAGGGGCCATTGATTGAGGAAAGGGGAGGGGGGAGCAGGCAAAGTCAGGAAGCTCTGGGCTCAGGAAGTGACCGTGTTCTAGCAGGTTGGAACAGACAACCAGTGAAATTACTACACTTAACCTCAGTCAACCAGGCCCTCTGCTAATAGCCAGAAGTCAATAAGACTCCTCTCCTCTCCACTGCCCCTTCTTGCTCTTTCCTTTTCCGTCAGGTTGCCTTAACTATTTAACTCAATGGGGAAAGACGTGTTTGAGTTGTTTGAGGGGGAGCAGAGGCTGAAGAGGAGTGGTGGTTCGAGAAAATAGCACTATTGCAAAAAATCTCTGTGCAAGGGTCGATTGATACATGTCCTTGCCCTACATTGCATTGTTCTCCATTAGATAATCTTTCCTTGGAGTCCAACTCTGCCTCTCATGCACTTTTTCCTGTCCTATAGTCTCTGAGACTATATGACAGGATTCTTTCATTACTCCCTGATGCCAGCGCACTTACGGTGATTAGCATAGTACCTTGACTATAGTAGACATTCATTGAATGGTGGATTGCTGACAAATCTGTGCCTCAGTTTCCCCATCTCTAATTTTGGATAGGGCCCCTTCCTTGATCTCAAATGGGTCCTTACACATGTCCTTTCCTCCTTCTTTCTCTCTTCCCTCCCTCCCTTTTTCCCCATTCTTCCTTTGTCTCCTCATAGCTAAAATGTATTTTCTTTGGCACCCAGGGCACAGAGCTGTATGATGACCGAACCCCATCAGATGCGTCCTGCATTACCACCTTCAACATCCTTGTCATTGACATCAACGACAATGCCCCTGAGTTCAACAGCTCCGAGTACAGTGTGGCCATCACTGAACTGGCCCAAGTGGGCTTTGCCCTTCCCCTCTTCATCCAGGTGGTGGACAAGGATGAGGTGAGTCCCATGGAGCAGATACTAGCCATCCCCCAAGATATCCACGTAAGCCATTTTGCTTGGAGCCTTTAACCACCATTGCATTGTATGGGACCGTGAGTGGGTTATTGGCCATTTCTGGTGTTAACGTTCCCCATAAATAAAGGAGGGATGCCAGTAGGAAGATAAACACAACCACAGATATGCAACTTTTAGAAGAAATGCTCTCCCTAAATTACAAGGGTATTATCATAACTTTACCACCTTCTCTGTTGGAAGAATGCAAAATACTATGAAAAGAGGAGACTTTTATTTGCTTCTAAAATGCTTGGGAAGTAGTGGGCAGACATTAAGAAGGCTCTGCTTGGGGTCTGAACCCAAAGGGCCTAGCCCTTGTTTAACCCAGCTTCCCAGGACCCGGGGGTGGAGGTGGGGAGGTGGAAAAAGCTACAAGCAGAGTTACCTTCATTTGGTTCAGGCAACTGAAGAACAAGGCTATGCCCAGCTCAGATTATAACCATTGTGCCCACTTTCCTTACCTTCAGGTTGAGCCTGTGGTACCAGAAATGGAAATTGCTAGGTTCTACCCATTGGGTTTGACCTCTCCTCCTGTCCTTGCTCCCTTTACCCCCTCCTGAGAGCCCATGCCTCACCTTTTGACTGCAGCTGGAGTTCCTTTGCAGCCATTGTTAATGGCACTCCTGTTTATTATCCCTGCTCTTGGACCATTCCACTGAGAGATTCCATTAGATTTTCCAGCCCTGAGGTGATGCTCTCCAATTACTCGTCTTGTGGGCTCCTGTGATTCTTGGCTACCTTTTTCCCACTGCTCTCTCCTCCCCCTTCCACCGTCTTGCCCTCTATAGTGTCTGATTATCAAGCCATCTCCCCCTGCCACCTTCATTAACCCTTTCTTCCCACTAAAAGGTTTTGTCAACCCTAATAGCTTTATCTTCTGTTCTCGTCTCTATTTCCCCAAACCAGACTTCGGTCCCACATAACAACAGATCCCACACAGGGGAGCATGGTATTTCCAGGCCAGAAGAGAACTGCCCCGCCTCAAAGCTCATGAGTCCATCCCCCTACTTACAGATAGGACAAAATCATTGCAAAGGGATGATGATAGCCAACCATGATGGCTCATGACCACAATGCAGAGGCTGGCAGATCTGTTGAGGTTTCTGAATCACAGACAGCTGAACCATATTCAGTGAAGCATTCATTTGGTGAGCCCCTAGGAATGGGAGGCCCCCACGATGCCTAAGGAAGAGTCAACCGGCCATTAAAGTTTCCATGATGGTCAGGCCCATGAGCAACTGCTATTCCTCTAGCAGATAGGGAGCAAAACAGGGATATCCAATCTTTATTAAAAAAAGAAACATGGCTGATGGCCTGGATACCCTGTTGTAGCAGAGAATATGCACTAGGTTTGGAATCAGAAAACTTGGATTTGATTTTCCACTGTATGGGCCTGAGCAAGTAATGTAACCTCTATGGACTTTTGTTCCCTTCACTATAAATACACCAGGTGACCTCGAAGGTCCCTCCCAGCTCTCTTGATCTGCTTCTAAAATATATACATAAATGGAACTGCCACAGCTCCCTCAGTGACCCATCATCATCATCAAACACATTCACCTATTGACCACCTGCTCTATGTAAGGCATTGTGCTAGCCTCTTTGGGAGTGGGAGAAGAGTTTAAGAAACAGCCCCTGCCCATAAGGAAACATCAATGAGGAGAAGGGATCCACACTTGTAAAACAAGAGTGTTGTTGAGCAGTATACATGTGATCAGTAGATGTTATGGGGTCACCTCAGGCTGGGCTTAGCAGGAAATGTTGCATGGAGGTGATGGCATGCTAGGGAGGAAGCTTGGACTGGGCAAAGATGCAAAGACAAGAAATTTCAGTTCAATCTAGCAATTTAATATCTACTGTGTGGAAGGTACTGTGTTAGATGCTAGGGTTACTAAGATGAAAAATGGCACAGTCCCTACCTTCAAGGAGATTACAGGAAACAATAAAAGTCAGATTTAGAGGATGGCAAGCAAAAAAGTTTGGCTAGAGTGTAAGAGTTTTGATTGGGAAGGGGAGGGGTGAAATTTGAGGGTCAGATTGTGAAAAGTATTTGAACGCAAACCAGCAAGAACAGCTTTGAAATTCCCAAACTGTTTTCTGGACAGTGTAGTCACTATAAAGTGGGACTACTTTGCATGAAAGGCAAGGAAGTCACCTTTTTAGCCATCTTACTCTTGCTAGCTATGGACTCCATTAACTCCAAGTTGGCCAGAGCCCAGAAAGGTCAAGGTTGTGGACTGTTAGCGTCACTCGGAGACTTTCATTCCATGGAATTCAATTCCACAAATGTTTGTTAGGTGAGAACCCTGTTACTGGGCTAGTTGTTCCATAAACGCATCTCATGGGGCTGAGGGAGGGAATGGATGACTCAGGGCAAACTTATCCTCACTGCTAAAAAATAACTCAGAGAACATGTGATGGGTTAATTACTAGATCTCGGTGCAGAATACCACTTCTGGGCTACAGAGACTGCATAGGAAAAAAAAGGAAAAGAGATTCACTTGGAAAAAAGTAGCAGTTTAGCCTGTAAGCTGAGGTAGATGTGTGACTCACCACTATACTATGGAAATTACTCATTCAACTGAATGAAGCTAAATGATCTGTAAGGTTTCTTCAAGATTTAGAACTCTAGGTCACACACCAACTGGTTCTCAGGTCCTAGAGTCACAGAATCTAGAGATGGATACAGCCTCAGAGCTCATCTACTCCAGAACAAAGATCTCCTTTCCAAACATCCCTAGCAAGCCATACCCAAGCCTCTGTTGAAGCCCTCCGGCACAATGGAGCCCATTGCCTCCCAAGGCTGCCTTCCATTTTGGAGAACCAGCTCTTTATGTATGTAACCGTTTACATATATTATCTCCTTTGATCTTCACCCATTGAGGTAGGTGCTATCATTCTTTATCTGCATTTTATAGATGAAGAAACTGAGCATGATAAAGGTTCAGTGACTTGCCCAGAGTCATACAGCTAGTAAGTATCTGAAGCCAATTTTGAACTTGGCTCTCCCTGACTCCAGGTCCTGCACTCTATCCACTGTACCACCTGAGCTCAAAGGGATGTCAAAGGCTGTGTAGTCCAACGCTCTCATTATACGGATAAACTTTGGTGAAGTGACTGGTCCAAGGTCACATGGGTAATAAGCATCAGAGATGAGATTTGAACCCAGGGCCTGAGCCCAGAGTTGGTGCTCCTCCCACTATGCCACACTGCTTCCTGGCTTCCTTTCCCATCCTCCCAGAAAAGCTGGATGCCCTTGGCTGAAGACCCATGAGTAACTTTATTCCCTCTCTTCTCCTCTACTGAGACTAAAGCACCAGCAGCCTGAGGGGGGAGGGCAGAGAGAGAGCCCAACCACAGCCCATTCTTATAATGAGTCATGATGCGAGAAGCCCCAAGGTAAATGTGCCCATAACTTACTGCCACGAGCCGCTCTGGCCTTTTTCTTGGCAGAGAGCTAGCAGTGGTGGTGAGCTGTACTCTGCCCTGCCGCCATCCTCAAGGCTCTCTCAATGTCGGTGTTGGGTTGGGGGACCCACTAGCCCTTTCCCCTTTCCCTGGGACCTTAATTTACTTGGATGTGTTCTGCTTTGCTCGTGGGTCTTCTCTGGGTCTGCTCTCCTGCCCCCTCCTGCCCCCTTCCTCCCCACTGGGAACAGAACTATTCACAATAACATTCCTTCCCAGCTGAACCACAGGCAGTAATGTTGTTCTGCCTGGGTGGGGTATGGATTATTGCTTCTTTTATTATTGTTTGCTTTAATTGTCCTGGAACCAACTGACGGCTAAGCACAAAATGGAGAGAGGCGGGGCTGCCTAATGGATAGAGCCTTGTTGGACTTAAAGTCAGGAGGACCCAGCTTCAAATTTTGCCTTAATGACCATGCGACCCTGGATGACTTGCTTAGCCTATGTAAGCCTCAGTTTTCCTCATCTATAAAATGGGTATAAGAATAGCCCCTGCCTCCTAGGGGTGCTGTGAGGATCGATGAGATGATAGCAAAGTGTTTTGCAAACCTTAAAGCAGGGTATAATATTCTCTTATGGGTCTTGTGGATGAATCAGAGCAAGAATCGGGCACCACTAGAGCGGTGAGGCCAGACCCGGTTGTGGGGGGAGGGCCAGGAACAGCCAGAAAGATGACAAGTCTGTTCTGAATATGTAGAACTGCTCTCCCATTATCCATCGTTCCATATTCTCTATTGGCTGCTTTGTTCCATTAGCTGGCCTAACTGAAACATGACTGTTTAATCCCTACCAAATCAGGGAGCCAAGAGAAATAGCTTAGGTGTATTTAGGAAGGCTCTTTTCAGGATCTCAGAACACCTCTGTGTGTGTGTGTGTGTACATTTATATGTATGTATATATATAGATAGATATAGATAGATATAGATATAGATATAGATAGATAGATAGATATAGATAGATATACATATATATATCCAGAAAGAGAAGTGTTTATTATATACTCACACATACATTAAATACATACATATAATTGTGTTGTTGAATCATTTTTATTCATCCCCAACTCTTCATACCCCATTTGGGGTTTTCTTGGCAAAGATACCGGGATAGGTTGCCATTTCCCTCTCCAGCCCATTTTACAGATGGAGAACTGAGGGGAAACAGGTTTAAGTGACTTGCCAGGGTCACTCAGCTAGTAATTGTCTAAGGGCAGATTTGAACTCAGGAAGATGAGTCCTCCTGACCCCAGGCGCAGCTCAGCTCTACTGAGCCTCCTCTCACTGATTCAGATTAGCAATTTGTCTATAATTTACTGTCTTGGAGAGTTGTCTGGGGCCCTGAGAATTATTACATGACTTTGAGGCCACTAAATGAGTAAGTGCAGTCTTAGTGATGGTCCAGGCTAAATTTAAAGTCATGAAGACCTGATTTCAAAACCTACCTCAGATCCTGACTAGCTGCATCTCCCTGGGCAAGCCACCTCACCTCTGTGGACCTCAGTTTCCTTATCTATCAGATGAAAGGTTGGAAGTAATGACCTCCAAGATCTCTTCCAGCTGTAGATCTGTGCTGCTACGATCTCTCGTTTGCCCATGGTCTCAGAAAACACCACATGTCAGCCACAGGACCCAACCCCACTCTTTCTGACTCCAAGACCGCCCATTCTTTATCTGACGGAGTTTCTCTTCTTTCTGCATTTCCTCCTTTCCTCCATGCCTCTCCAGTGTTTTTGCCACTGTCCTTCAGAATAGCATCAAGCGGCAAGGCAGGCCATGTTGGATCATCTCCCCTCCATAGAGGGCTAGAGCTGAGGTACCGGGGCTGCCCCCACTCTGAGAACGGGAACCATATCACAACGACCTTCTGAGCTTCTCCAGTCCAGGCCCCAGGCTCCACAAAGTGTCTCTAAATCACCCAGGACAGAAGAGGGGCCTTACCTCCTCCACATAGCCAGGGGAAGAGATTTCACAGCCTCCCACGGCCATCTGCCCCCGGTGGGAAACTCCTCCCCCCACCTAACCTAAGTTTCTCTTATAGCTTTGCTCTTTTTCTTTTTGTTTGTCCTTAATGAAGGCAGAAAACCCCTGTTTTCTGACTAATGAACCTTTAAAAACCCAAAGGCTTTTCTGAAGTTATGCTTAAGATAGGAGAAATTGTCCTAGCACCCCATGCTCTGCTGATAGAAATTCTACATCTTCCAATTCCAAAGGTCGAGGCTTAACAGGGTCTGAAGGGAGGGCCGTGAAAAAGGGGCTGAGTTTCAGCCACTGATCTCGTCATTCTGGGGCCGTGTGCCAATTCAGATACCCACAAAGGTCAGATGGCTTAGTGCTAGGGTCTTAACCAGGTGTCCACCAACCCCCTAGGATCCCATGGATTCGTTTCAAAGGGTCCATGAACTTCAATGGGAAAAAAAGTTATTTTTATTTTCACTCACCTCTAATTGAAATTTCGCATTTCCCTCAATCATTTGAAAACATGACTCTGAAAAGGGCCCCAAAGGCTTCACCAGACTCACTGCCAGAGGAGTCCATGGCACAGATGACCCCCAAAAGGCTCAGAATCCTCGGTTTAATGGAATGAAGATTGACCCCAAATTCAGGACACCTGGAGTCTCATCTTGGCTCTTCCGCTAACTGGTTGAGTACCTTTGTGTAAGTCATTTTTCCCTCTCCAGGACTCAGTTTTGCCATGTAGAAAATGAAGGAGGTACCTTTTAGCTCTAAAAATATCTATGACTCCAAGAGGTTAGGAGAGAAAGTAGACATCATCACCCCATCTGTTTCTATTGACCCTAATGCTCTGACTTTCCTCCCTGTCCTGCTGCTCCCAGGTTCACCCACTTCTCTTCTGCTCTTCTCACACACAAGCAAGGGTAAAACTACCTCAACTCCTCTTTTCATCCTTCCTCGGGAAGGAGACCTGGGACCATCCGGGACCCTCTGTGTATTTCTCTTGCCAGATCAGGAATGTGACTTTTCATTCCTGCCTTAATACCTTCTTCAAAAAGGCTCAAAGGTACGATGCTTTTCCGCAGTGTGCCGTTTATAAAAACCACTTGGAGGATAGAAGATAAGGAGGAATCAGGGCAGCAGAGCAGTGAGCAGAGAGATGATAGGCCCCAAGTACAAAAAGAAACGTGGGAGTGAAGAAGTAGGACCTCAGGGCTTAAAATGGAAGTGACCCTAGAGATCATGTAGCCCAATCCCCACTTTTGCAGATGAGAAAAGGGAGTCTCTGAGAGGGTGATCAAGTTGGCCGAGATCACACAGCCCAGGAAGAGGACTCAGGAGCTAAGCCCTGGTGCCATCTTGTTATGTCATAAGAAATAATAGGAGGCCTAGAGAAGCTTTTGAAAAGGTCGGAGATCTTCTGCCTGTCGGTTAAGAGTCAGTCCTATCCAAGAGCAGGTCAATAATCCTATCCGTGTCCATGTTGTCTCCTTTGATAGAATGCAAACCCCTTGAAGGCAAGGATTGTTTTATTTTTGTCTTTGTATCTAGCACCCAACACAGTCCATGGTACACTTAATAAATTCTTGTTGATTGATTGATTGATTGATTGATTAGATTCCATGTTTTCCAGGTCAAGGATTCTAGGGCACAGTCATGGAGTTGGGCAGTAATGAGAGGTCAGCTGGAAGCTTCAGCCCACAGAGGGCCTCTCCTTGCCTCCGTTGTGACAGAAAAGGATAGAGGAGGGCAGAGACAAAGGCTGGGGGGAGGGGAGGTTCTCTTCTCCCAACCCAGAGGTTAACAGGGACACATATGGCAGAAGCTAATTCAGTACTATGGTGCTTCATGCTGAAGATGACACAATTCATTTGTTTGAGGGGCACAAGAAAAAAAACCCACAAGCAAACCAACAATAACAAGAATTAGCCAGCTCCCCAGGGAGAGAGCGCTCTAAAATAAATAAAGAATCAGAGGTAGGGAAAATCCAAATCTAGGACCAGAGTGGGGTTTATTGCTCTCCACCTTCCTCACGTCCCCTTCTGTAAGTGCCCTGCCCTGTCAGATACCCACTGTATGCAACCTTATGTTTATTTTAATTAATTAATTTATTTTTATCATTTTCTATCATTAGCCAATCTGTCTGTGCCCATATCTCCTCGTCCGCGGATTGACTTCTCACATATCTTGCGCATCAAGGCCACAAACTCCTCCCTTGCTGCATTCCCAGGGGGATCCAGGTGCCTCCTATAGACCCCCCCACCTTTCTTAACCACATCATATATAGCCCTAACTCCTAGACCTGGGCGAACACCACCCCCCAGCCCCCTGAGCAGAGTTTTGACCACAAAACATCAATATTGACTAACATTCCAGTCACTGAAACCACCACCCTTTGTTAGCGAAGAATAAGAGAGAAGGCCCAGAGAAAGCCGGCAGTTTGCCCCAGAGTCCTAACAGGGCATCTGTGATTGTGCCAGGATTAGGATTCCCTGCCCTGTCTTCCTCTGGGGTGTTGCTTAATTGGGCCCCTTAGTTACAGTTGACTCCTAGTTCTGTTCTTTGAGACTTTTGTGGCCAATTGCTGATCCTGGTGACATGCAGAGTATGCAGCCCAGACTTCCATCTTCCTCATCTGTTCTCCCACCCCCTATGCAGAGAATATCAACTCATTTGTCTGAGAAAACCTAAGTAGAAAGAGAATCCTACCGCAAGAGGGAAAAAAATCTTACAAGGCCCCAAACTCAATGATGCTGGTTTTTTATCATTATTCAGTATTTTGAATTATCTGAACTATTCCTATTCCTCCATTAGTGAAGGTGGTCAAAAGCAGTCTGTCATGTGAAGGGGGGCTGGAGAAGGAAATGTAAACCACTCCAGTATCTCTGCCAAGAAAACCCCAGATGGGGTCATGAAGAGTCAGACACGACTGAAAAAAAAACAACTGAACAAGGACAACATGCCAAAGGAGACCGTGGGGGCAGCTAGGTGGCGCAGTAGATAGAGCACTGGCCCTGGAGTCAGGAGGACCCGAGTTCAAATTCAGCCTCAGACACAACACTTACTAGTGACTCTGGGCAAGTCACTAAACCCCAACTGCCTCAAAAAAAAAAGAGACTATAGGGCCCAATGGAAAGTAGACCAGTTCTGAAGTCAGAGAACCTGTGTTTAAATTCCTCCTCCATTTCCTACCACTTCTATGACCTTGGGCAAGTAGCTGAACTGCCCTGGGCCTCAGGTCCCTTTTGAGCAAAATGAGATCATGGATTATTAACTGGCGTCCATGAACTTCTTGGGTTTTTTTCCAAAATTATTTTGATAACTGAATTTTGGTATAATAGATTTCCTTTATAATCCTGTGTATTTTATTTCATGCATTTTAAGGCATATTGCTGAGAAGGGGCCCACAGGGCCTCGCCAGACCCTGCCAAAGGGGTCCAAACAAAAAAGGTAAGAGCTCTGGGCTAAATGGCCTCGGAGGTCTCCTCCGTCTCTGAATCTGAATGCTTCTCAGTGGCCCCTTCCACACTCCTTAGGGAAGTGAAAGGAACTCATATAAATTACTTGTCCAAGCAATCTCTTGGTTCAGGGTAAAACTACAAGGCACAGCCTTATCCCTACAAAGACAGGAAGAGGGAGAGGTGCCGGCCATCATTTTGTTCAGACGTTTCAATCCCGTCTGACTCTCCGTGCCTGCATTTGGGGTCTTCTTGGCAGAGATGCTGGAGTGATTTGCCATTTCCTTCTCCAGTTCATTTTATAGATGAGGAAACTGAGGCAGACAATAAGTGACTTGCCCAGGGTCACTAGTAAGTTTGTGAGGCTGGATTTGAACTCAGGAGGATGAGTCTTCCTGACTCCAGGCCTGGTGCTCTGTGCACTATGGCACCCCCTAGGTGCCCATGGTGCCCACCCTACTCAAATTGATGCCCAAGCAAAAGTAGGAGGAATTGGGAGGTGACAGTGGGACAAGTCAGTGTCTCAGGGATGTCTGGAGAGGTGCTTGTACCACTTATGGCAACTTCAATGAGTTCATGAGCCTCTGGCCCACTTTCACCACTCTGTCCCACCCCCAAATCCTCCCTCTTTGCAACAATAATAACAGCTTTTAAAAAAAAAAAACCTGGGCTAAATGCATGCTCCTGGTAAAAAACTTCATTGACCAGCACAGATTACTACCTTCTCCCCAACCTGTAGTCTTAGAAAGGGCATTAAGAGGTTAATGGACCTGTCCAGAGTCACACAGTCAGAAGGTGCAAGAAATGGGACTCAAACCCAGGCCTTCCTAATGTTACATCCGACACACTATCCATTAGGCCATACTGCCTATTGCTAATTTTATGCCTGGGGTGGGGGTGAGGGGCAAGTCATATAATTTCTTTGAGCCTCAGTTTTTTCATCTGTAATATGAGGATTGCAGTGTGACATAGTGAAGAGAGTCCTGGGCTTGGAGTGAGCAAAGCCTGGTTTAAGTTTCCCCCTCCCCCGCCCCTGCGACACATTCTGCCTGTGTATTCTTGGGCAAGTCTCTAAAGTCTGTAAGCCATAGATGACTCATAATCTGTGCTGGTGCTCCATGAATGAAATTCAACGCAAAATTATTATGGGCATAACTGGACTACCTATCTCCCAGGGTGGTTGTAAGACAAGCTTGTTAAGAGCCAGGACTAGGGTAGTGCCATGTATACAGTAGACATTTAATAGACGTTTTTTGAGTGGGAAGCACTTTGAACCCATAAAGGGCCATAGACACAGGAGCTGTTATTATTGGCGAGTGAGGGACACTTGTAAGGTAGGCCTTCCTTAGGCTTTGGGCATCAGCTGACATTTCCAGGGCCCCAGCCCCCCACTACCATTGGAGTGCCCTAGGGATAGATGTGTAGACTTCAAAGGAAATTCCATCTCTGGAAGAGAAGCCAAGGACAGCACAACCAGCCAGCTGGTTCTTTCCTCCCATTAATTTCTCTCCAGTTGCCTTCACTGAAGTTCTTATTATGACAATGATAGTTGTTATTATATTTTATCTGAGGCGGCCTCCCGTTGACTTATTTCCTCCCTGCCATCCTAAGCTGCTCCCCTTTCCCCAAGGATTATGTGGTATCCTCTGTGACATTTCAAACATCTCCTAATTTAGCCGTATCAGAATGTTCAATTAGCTATGCTTTTTACACTAGGCCCCAGATTGTTAGTTGGGGTAGGATGCCAGACATGCTTGGCAGCCATGATGCCCACCTCTAGTCTTATCTCTTTTTTGTGCCCAGACCCCCTGGTTCCCAGTTCCTCAACTGTGCTCCCTCGCCTTCTGGCACTGAGCCAACTTCAACCTGTTTGAATTCACCTTTCTCACTGACTTCTGGAGTTTTCTCTCCCCCCCCACCACCACCTTTCTGAGCTGCTGGAGAAATTCCTCCATTTACCATCTGGTAGGTCCTCTCTGTGGTGCTTCTGCCATCATCCTCTCTCACCAATAGAATGGGGATAGGGTTAACATTTGCACCAACAGGTGCACAGGGTTGCTGTGAGAAAAGCACTTTGCAAAATGTAAAGTGCTTTCTAAATTTGAGTTAGTGCTGTTATCTGAGGAAGAGGAAGTATCCTAAATCAAACTTCTATAAAGGCATCTAATTTAAAAGCAGAGTGCCACAAAAGGAAGATAAAGAAAGAAGAAGGGAAGACCCATCTTATTCCTTCCAGATCTGAATCATTTCTTCTCTCTCCTGGATGTCATAGTACAAACCTGGCAGTCTGTATTTCCATGCAGCCATCCATATTTTCTAGTCTGACTCCTCTTGAGTGGGATGTTCTATCCCATAAGTGGGACGATCAATTTCATACAGAAAAAAATCTTTGCATCCCAAAGCCTCAGACTGCCCCCCTAATCTCAGCCAGTGCCATTCAACATTGTCATGATGGAGAGTGTGGATGGCTTAATGCAACCCATCCCCACTACTCAAATAATGCAAAGCCTATGTTTTCCCAGTGGGAGATTTCAGAGTACTAAATTTCAGAGACACTTAGAATTCAGGATCCCCTCTTTGTCTCTGCCCAAGGAAGCTGTACTGCTGACCTAAGAGTCACAGAATCATGGAATTTTTGAGCTAGAAAAGAACTTAGACATTATCTGGTCCAAACCCCTCATTTTAAAGATGAGGAAGCCGAACACCATAAGGCAGAGGGATCTGTGGTGAAGGGACTGATAATGACATTCAATTCTCCTGACTCACAATTGTCTTTCCCCAATGCCAGGGGTTCTGAGCTTTATTGGTGTCATAGACCCTTTTAGCAGTCTGGTGAAGCCTCTGAACCTCCTCTCAAAATAATATTTTTAAACATAAAATAAAATACAAAAGGTAACAAAGAAAACCAATTATATCAAAATACAGTTACCAAAAAAAACTTTTAAAACAAATTCATGGACCCCCAGCTAAGAACCTTGGTTACATTACGAGGCTTGTTCAGAAAGATAACTGGTTATGCCAATCCCCATCTTTATGGCCTCCACAAAATCTCATCCCCATACTTCATCCATACATTTTAGTTGCCCACCCAGCCCAATCTCGGAGTTTGTGGCTTTCTGTACTCCTTCCAAAATTTTCCCCGGGGCAATTACCCAATTTGCCACCTCCGAGTTAAACCTCTGCTGGGGATCAATGGGTGTCTTGTGTATCCTGCTGCCTTTAAGGACTAGCTAAGCACTTCTCAGCTGGGAGTTATACTTGTATCTATCACCCTATCACCGTGATCATGGGCTGTGAAATACCCTAATCAGCAAATAACAGGAGTATACAGATCCCTGCTGGGGCAGGTGGTAAGGGCATGAAAGAGAATGCAACCATCTTCTATCCTCAGTCTCTTAGAGCTTCTCCCCAAGATGCCTTTTCTAGTGTCTCATTGCCCCCATTTCAAAGAAAGTGGGAAATCGTGGGTGGATGATGGGAAAGATGACTTGATGTCCTTTAACATTATACGTATTCTAATAGCAGAATCAAAATACCCAGATGGGTGCCATCTTCTCCCAAATCTGTCCCTTTTCCCACCATCCACAATATAAGGGAAAGCCTCATCTTTGGTATTCCCAATAGTTAACCTCGGAAATTAAAGCATTCAATAACTGTGTTGATTATACTAGCAGTCCCCAACAAGGAAAATATCCAAATAAACAAACCATTAGGTTGCAGTGAAAAGAGCCAACACAAATACATTCTGCTAATTTGCTAGTTGTTGATGGACTCTAAGATAGGTTAGTGACTTATTTTTCATAGCCACCAATGGATTCCACCCTTGGCAACCTGGCCGATAATGATAATTCAATTATTCAATCCTTTCCAGTTGATTTGGTCCTTACTACAACTCATAAGATAAGAATTAGAAATATTGTCGTGCCCACTTTACAGATGAGGCTCAGAGAGATTGAGTGACTCTACCCAAGGTCATATAGCTAGAAGTAGGATTTCAATCTTGTCCTTCTGCCTCTCAGCTGGATACAAGAATAGATTCCCTGTTAATTTCATTTCCTTCTTCTTAGTTTCTCCCACTGATGTCATCTTGTACACACATGTACATACAAATTATGTGTATGTTCTACACGCTGGTATATACTTTGGAAGGGTCAGAATGGTAGGGCTGGGTGGTAGCTCGGGCTTCTAGGGGACACAGAAAATCAAACAGAATTGAACAGGTGAGCTTATCAGTTCTGTGTGTCTGGGGTCGTTAGCCTGCTAGATGCAGGGCAGTGCCAGGGATAAGTAGGTAGCAACCAAAGCTGGTTGGCTCCTCGTAGAGATCAGAAGAAAAATTGGGAGCAGTCACATGACTGCCCAGCATCTTGTTTTCCATTAGAAAGAGGTCATAGATTGTAGGAGCATAGGCCTAGAGCTGAAAATGACCTTTGCGGTCACCTAGTCCAAACCTAGTCAATTTTATGGTTGAGGAAACTGAGACCCAGATACATTAAGTGACTTTCCCAAGGTTGCACAGATCTAGTATTCAAACCCCAGGCCTCTGGCTCCAAATCCAGGGATCTTTCCACTGGACCACACACTCACCACATTTTTTCATCCTTACAAGTTCCCTGGGGGGACATCTTCATTCACTTGGCATTCCAGAAGCACTTTGGGTAAGACTGAATGTGTTTAAGCCAGAGCCTACCAATTTCCTCATTTTTCTAGGCTGGACCAGCCTGCTCTGATAAGAGGGGCTTAAGAAAAAGATATAGGGGGGCAGCTAGGTGGTGCAGTGGATAGAGCACCGGCCCGGAAGTCAGGAGGACCTGAGTTCAAATCCAGCCTCAGACCAAACACTTGACACTTACTAGCTGTGTGACCCTGGGCAAGTCACTTAACCCCAATTGCCTAAAAAAAAAAAAAAGATATAGGAACTGGGAAAAATAAGTGGATTGGGAGAAAGGGAGGAAGTGAGCAGGATAGGGGATTCCATGCTTCTTGATGTCAAATTAAGTGCTTGCAAATTCAATGCAAATAATATCAAAAATTAGAGCTTCATTCTAGGGCAAGCATTCTTAAGATGGCATCTGGAAACTTTTTTAAAAAATACAGATATAGCAATACTTCATTATAATTGGCTTCATTTATAATCCTGGGTATTTTATTTTATGCATCTACAACTATTCCTCTATGAAGGCATCCATAGATTTCTCTAGACTGCTTCAAGAGGTCATGAAACAAACAAACAAAAAAAAAACATTAAAAACTCCTGGTCTAGGGTCAACAGCTCAGGCACTTTTAGGAGACCCCTCTGCTTCCTCATTCCCCTCCTTTTCCTCATCCTGGGTTCTAGCCCTAGATCCTAGATCCTAGAATCATAGAAGGAGCTAGAAGGCTTAGCCTGTCCAGCCCCGTCCTTTTTCATATGAGGAAACTGAGGTCCAGAGAAGTAGCTTGTCTCGGGTCACGGAGGTAGTAAGTAGTAGGGCTAGAGTTTAAACTAGGAAGTTTCCCTCTGTGCTGGGTTCCTCTCCCTTCCTCTTTCTGTCTTCTGCATTTAGTTGCCTTGGGATGCCCAACTTTGGGCCAGTGATCTTCATTCCAGTGTCCAGGTTCCCTCTAGGTGGTCACTAGAACAGAACAGGGCAGTAGAATCCACATTCCACAGAGATGTCCCTTGCTGCTTCCTACAGGCTGCAGTATCCTTCATTTGAAAATGAGGACCAGAGAGGGCAAGGAGTCTGCCAGACTTCCCAGACATGAGAAAACCTCAAAAAGGACTCAAAACTCCCGCCTCATGTTGTTGTAGTTTTTACTCAATCATTTCAGTCAGCTCCAACTCTTTGTGACCTCATTTGAGGTTTTCTTGGCAAAGATACTGGAGTGGTTTGCCATTTCCTTCTCCAGATGAGGAAACTGAGGCAAGCAGGGTTAAGTGATTTGCCCAGGGTCACACAGTCAGATTTGAACTCAGGTCTTCCTGACTCTAGGCCCCGGGCACTCTATCCACTGTACCACCTAGCTGCCCTCCTTTTGATAGTCCAGGCCTATTCCCAACTCTGTTTCGTGCTTCTGTTTTTCCAAGAAGGGGACACAGGGTGCTGCTTCCAGCTCCCTCCCTGCCACCCAGAGGGTTAGCCAAGATGAACCCGCTAGCGTTCCTAAAAAGGTTTGGAGTCCAGAGGAGAAAGCCCACAGCTGAATGCAAAGTAGTGTGATTAGTTGATGGCAATTCCTCCCTCCTGATTTCCATAAGGCATTTAGATTTCTTTGCTTTGCTACACATTCCTCTCTCTGTGGGAACAGGGAAATAGTTTTAGCATGGTAAATAGAGAGGGGTGGGCTATATGAGAACCAGAAATTCTTGACTCCATATCTCTCTCTGTCTCCCTCCGCTTCCCTGCTGTGCTCCAGCATCCACCAAGGTTGGAGGGAGGGAGGATGACCAGAGGGCTGAAGGTCCCCTACCCAGGCTGGACACCTCCTCATTGGCTGATGCAGGGCTCACTTTTCTGAGTTCCTTCAGCAGCTGGCCAGCACCCTCAGTGGAACACAGACCAGGGACAGACCCTTGCATTATTTGCTGTGAGGAGACCCAGAGAGAATAGCAAATTTAGTCCCTTCCCTCTGGGAGCTGTTGCTGTACCTGGCATGGGAAAAGCAGGATATCAAGGGGACCTGCTAATCAGAGCTTCATACCAGTAATCAGATCTAAATAGCCATCTCCGAGTGGGAATGAGATGCCCTGACAAGGATGATCACCAGGTCTACGTGACTGAAGAAGAGTTGGAAAAATGGCCTCTGGGTTACACCCATGGACACTGCTGACGGCCCGGAGGTGGGGGAATGTCTACTTCTGCAATTTCATTAGACCAAAGCTGGGAAGCAACCGGCCCCTTTCTAGCCATGGTAGGCTATACACTGCTGCCAATTCCCACCCAGGTAGCAAAACCCCAGGGTGTGACACTGGCCTCCACTCCTTAGAATGCTGAGATAACAAAGCTTAAGTCCCAAGTTCAATCTTTCTGAGTTGGGGGTGGGGGGACATTTCACCTTGCCCAAACCTATTTTTCTAATAACTTGTCAGTTGCAAGGGGATGGTGCTTAAGGTATCTGCACATTGCCGTCACAGCCTTTCAACCACCTGACAAATACTTCAAAGCATAAGAGAGGTGGTGGGGTGGCTGATAAAAGAATGCTGGACTCAAAGTCAGGAAAGATAGGTTCAAACACTGCATCTGATATCTATTAGCAGTTTGACATTAGGCAAGTCACTTAATCCTTCTTTGTCTGTTTCCTCATCTGTAAAATGGGTATGATAATATTCACAGTGTCTCATTGGAATGCTTTAGCGATCAAATAACATAATGTATGTAAAGCACTTTATAAACCTTAAGGGACTATATACATGTCAGTTCTCATTACTATACTGTTGCAAGGTAGAAATACCTAATACTAGCTAACTTTATATGGCACCTACTATGTGCTGGGCAGTGTACCAGGTGCTTCACCATGATGGTCTCTTTTTATCCTCACAACCAGCCTAGAAAGTAGGTGCTATTATTATCCCCATTTTACAGATGAGGAAACAGGCAAAAGGAGATCACATGACTTGCCCAGGATCATACAGCTAGTGTCAGAGGTCAAATGTGAATTTAGATCACCCTGGGCAGAGAATCAGAATCATCTTTGATGCATAGGATAGAACGTGTTTTTTTTAAGTGCAGAGGATTGGTGTCTCTGAGCTCTGCCACTTACCTTCTGTAAGTGAAGAGGATGCCATCTCCGCTCTGTGGGCATCAGTTTCCTCATCTGTAAAACAGGAGATTGTACTGGGTCCCTCAGAGAGCCCTGTTGGCTCTGGCTCTGTGGTCTCTGCTCTCCTTTCTCTTTCTAAATCCTGCGGTTCCAGGTTACTCCTGGGTAGAATGAGAAACCCTTCCCTTCGTCTATAGCATTTCTCAGAGAGCCCTTTCCCAGATTCATACAAAGATTCACTGAGGGTCACCCAAGGGCAGTCAGTCAGGAAGGCAGGTGGCTGGGCAGGCTGGGGCAAAGTCTACTGAGTAGGGACCTTTTGGGGTCCTCAGAGAGTTCATTTTTACTGACCTAAGTGATATTTATAATGGTGTTCACATGCTCTAGGGAAGGCCTGAGGAACGGTTCTCCCGGTGACTTCAGAATCTTCAGGCATAAAAGTAAGTCAAGGACACCTGGGAGTGAAGAATTAGCCAGACTCTTGATTTGTCTAATTCTCATGGGAGCTGGAGGCATTTGGCTATATATAAGCAAATAGGACCCATAAATCAAAGAAATTGAGAGCTGAAAGACACCCCATTGTCTAGTCACAGGTCAGAGGATTCAGAGCTAGCTGGGGGGGAGGGGGCTTTAGAGATCATTCAACCCCCCTCCCCCACCCTTGTCTTTGTGCAGATGAGGAAACAGGCCCAGAGGCACCTGCTTGGGTCACAGAACTCTCTAGGGACAGTTTTGTTATAGACTCAAAGTCACATCTCCTGACTACAGAACTTTCTACTAAGAAAAATGGCCCCATTTGTATAAGAATTCCATTTGCATAAGTTGTCTCATTTAATCCCTGCAATGACCCTGCTATAGGCATCATCAATTCCATTAAGCAGAAAAGGAAACTGAGGCTCAGAGAAGACTTGCTTTAGAACCTGCAAATTTCTGAGGTAGGATTCAAACCCAAGTCTTCTTGCAGAGCTCTGTCTCCAATACTCCCCTGCCTCCATCCAAACTGCCTCATTTTACAAAGGATGAAACCAGGACCCAGAGGGCTCCAGTGGTCTACCTGAGGTCACACAACTAGGGACAGTGTCAGGACCAGTAACTGAGGCTCCTGATTCCATTGCTCTCACCACAAAAGCAAGCCACCTCTTAAAAAAATATATAAATCAAACCTGAGTCCGGGAAGCTTGTACATGCATATTCTAAATCCATTTCCCAAGGGCACCAAGGGCCCCAATGTGCATGTGCAGGTGTCCCTGCAGACCAGAAGCACCTGCCCGCCCTCTTCCCTGCTCTATATCCAGCCCACGTTGGACATATAATACACACATACACAGGATGAAATTGACGGCTCTCCAGTATTCTTTCCCAAAAGTGCCAGCTGCCAATTGGATTGAATTAGATTTCACAGGGGTTTTTGCAATACATGGAATTCACCAGCAAATTACTCTTAAAGAGGGAAAATCAATCATTTGGAGCAGAGATAAGCTGAAGGCAAGGCAGCCTCGGATTGATCCCGTCTGTGGAGGCGTGTGCGGAATTCTACAGATAACCTGGGGAGAAGAGGGAGGGGAGGGAGGAAAAAAGGCAGGCAGGCAGGAGAGAGAAGTAGGAGGGGGTGGGGGGAAGGAGAGGGCTCACACAAGGACAGAGAAGAGAGGGAGAGAAAGAGAGCAGGCAAACAAGGAAAAGGAGACTGAAAAGGGGGGATCGTGAGAATATAGTTCTATAGCAGAAAGGGAAATTAGAGGTCACCTACACAATCCCCTTATTTTGCAGATGAAGCCACACATGGTTAAGGGACTTGTCCGAGGTAACACAGGCAGTATGAAGCAGACTGAGGGTGGGAATCCAGGTCCTCTGACTCCAAAGTCAGTGATTTGTCCAGCTGGAGGAGAGAGAGGCTTGTGAGGAATGGGAGAGCCCAAAGGGACCTTGGGGACCATCTAGCACAACACCCTTATTTTACAGATGAGGAAACTAATGCCTCAAGAAAGGAAGAGACTGGTTGAGAGACACACAAGAACTTTTCGGCAGGGATGGGGTTAAAACCCAGTTCTCCTGACTCCCAGGCTAGGATTTTTTGCCCTGTGCCACACAGAGGAACAAAAGGGAGCCTATTTAAAACAAATCAGGAAAACCAAAGGATAAGATCTTTATGCAAACAGGGAGGTGATGGAGAAGAAGAAAGTAGTTTGGGCTCTGCTGAGATTTTTGAAGGGCATGAGGTGGGAAAACTAAATAGCACTTATGTAGTTCCTTAAGGTTTGCTTTACATGTTATCTTATGTGATCCTCACAGTAGCCCTATGAGATAGGTGCAATTATTATCCCTATTTTACAGAAGAGGAAATTAAGACTGAGAGAGGTTTAGTGACATGTCCAGGGTCACACAGTCTAGTAAATGTCTGAGGCAGGATTTGAACTCAAGACTCCCTGATTCCAAGTGTGGCGCTCTTATCCACTACACCACCTAACTGCCTACTTCTCCAACATTTTCTAAGACCCATGAGTGATTGACTTTTGTCTAGGAGGATTGAAATGTGGAGGCAGGAGGATGGATGAGAACCCCTAGATATTCCTTCTCATTCTCAGTTTAGTCCCTTAACATAGCAAGAGTATTCAGCAAGAGTGGGGAGCCTGGTTACATCAACAACAGTCATGAAATAGCTGCTTCTGAAATCTCAGCATCTCTGAACTAGAAGGGGAACTCTGTGATCATGGAATCCAACTTGTCCCTGAACAGAAGTTCCCCCTACTAAATACCTTGTCAGGTTGTCATCCAACCACCACTTGGAGACCTCTGGGGAGGGAAGACTCATTACTACCCAGCACAGCCAAATCCCCTTTTAGATATATGGAAATATTGCCTTACATGAAGCCAAAAGTCTGCCCCCCTACCCCTTTGCTCCTAGTTTTGTGGGGACCAAGGGGGGCAGAAAGAAAGCAGATCTCAACTTGTCCTCTCCAAGGTGTAGTGAAACTGAAGATAGGGGACACCTCCCTAGCCACGGGTACCCTGGACATCTGCTTGGTCTTAATTAAGTGAAGCAATGGATGATGGAGTGATAAAGAGCACAGCATGGGGGGGGTGAGTTTGATTTTCTGTCACTCAGTAGCATAGATTAAATAGGAACCACAAGAAAAGAGGGAACAGCCATTCCTTCTTAGTCCACTGGGAGCCAGGAGCTGTTCAGGGGTGACCTGCCCCTCAACCTTGCCCATTTTCATGGCCAAGGGCTCTCCCCCTAAACCACAGCTAAGTCACAGACCTCTTTGGCGAACATGGAAAAAAGCCACTAGCATCTCTCTTCTCTTGCTTTATTCTCACTACCACCCCCACCCCCATACCCACACCCCTAATATAGTGGAAATGAAGATTCAGGTACTCAGTCACTGGCCATTTGAGAGCATTGTGCAGACACATATAGCTGCCCTTCCTCCAACCTTTGGGCATATTGAATAGCACCAGAGAGAATGTCTCCTAGCAGGAAATCCCCTAGAATTTTCTCTCTTAATGGAAGCATGCCACATAGGCTTTGACTCCCAGGAATTCCACTAAGACAGGGACAAGTCCATGCAAAGTTCAGAGGATGGGGAGCAGTGCCCACAGTATACAGAATAAAGGGTAGAGATAGTCCCTGTGTTTATGGATCTTCCAGTTTAAGAGGGGAAGGCTCATGAGAGCATCACCGTAGAGCTGAGAGGGACCTCTGACCTCATTGAGTCTAAGAGTTCTTAACCTGGGGTACATGAACTTGGGTTTGAGGGGTTTTGACTCACCCTAGATCAATGACCCAGGAGTACAACTCAGATCTTCTGCCTTCAAATCCAGAAACTCTTTTCACTACCACCATGCTAGTCCTCACCTGAAGCACATGAATACTGTAATTATCAAGTTGTATGTTGGGGATGGGCAGTTTAGGGATAGTGGTGCTGACTGGACAGGGGGCATAAGAAGGGTACGTGTGTAAGGGTTGCCTCAGGAGGTTCCTAATACAGAATGTGCAAAAAGTAGAAACTGGAGCATCATTGGCCAAGGCTGTTGTGAATCAGCCAGGGGATGGACCAGATGACCTTTTGGGTCCCTTTTAACTCTGCAATCCTTTGATTCCTGAAGGAGATGGCTTGGAGCTCTTAGGTCAAGAAGATGACCAAGTGATTAGGGTAGAAGGAAAGGGGACGACGGCTAAGCTATTCTCTGACTTTCATCCTGGCTCAGCCTCACTTGCCAAATGATCATGTGTAGGGAGATGCCCTTTTCCAGACCTCTCTCTGCTTTCCTTTCTGAGAAATGACATTTTGTAGGATCTGAGCCTGGCAGAAAGCAGAGGAGGCAGGGAGGGTGGCAGAGATGCTGAGCAGGTTTGGCTCCTTGGGATCTGGAACTGTTTCTACAACCACCAATTTCTACTGGTAGGCAACCACCAGTTGGAAGCAAGGTGCCAGGGTGTGGCTGCCTTTGTGAGATTTCCAAAATCCCTATATCTGATATAGAAGTGGAAAGGGTGGGGAGAGAACCCATCTTTTCCCTGGGGAGGAGGGAGTACTTAATAGTGGTCTGAACCTCCTCAAAACACACTTCTCCACAATCTGGGCTCTTGAGGACAGACCTAGGACATCTTGGGGGGGTGGCTCTCCAGATTAATATGTGATTTTTCACACACACACATATAAGACACACGAACCAGCGTGAGAGAACACTTTATGAAGTGTGGGAAGTGAGGACCCAGACAGGACCCCTTGTTTCCTCCTCCCCCACCACTTGTTCCCCAATAGGTTGGGCTTTCTCAAACCCTAACAAAAGACGGAGAGGAAAACCTACCCAGTCAAACCAGAATAGGTGAGAACTGGTGGGGGCAGGGAGAAGGAGGAGAAAGAAAGGCCTTACAAAGAGACCGCTCCATTCTTAATGCTATCAAGACCCATCCTCCCCTCTTGTTGCAGGATCAGGGAGGTAGGAATAAAGAGGAGGGGGGAGGATGGAGAAGTTGAAAGTTGCAAGCCAGCCCCTTCTGGCAGGCAGCTGATAACGGGGGACACAGGAAGATTGGCGTTCTGCCCTCCACGGGGGGCACCAAGGCTTCAGTAACCAGGAGCAAAGCAAACTGCATGGGAGCAGAAATCATCAGGGGGAGAATTATTTTATGTGCTGAGCTCCCCTCCTCCTCCCTCCACCTCCCAAATAAATAAATAAATAAACCTGAGCCATCTCAGCCAGCTTCCCCATGGGTAGATGGGGCTTAGCTCCCCCCTAGATGACACGTGGGGAGGTGCAGCCGCTGGGAATTGGGGATGGCAGCTATCGCTAGTCAGATCAGATTTCGCGGCTGGAAAGGAATTTCATCCACCAGGCTCCTCTGAGCACATGCTGAGGTTCCTTTTGATGTCCTCCTCTATCATGCTTCCTGACAAAATAGCCCCTCAATAACCCTTCAAGGACCCCCTACCACCCACACTGACCCACAAAAAGCTACTCATGGCAGGCAGCCCAGGAAAGTGCTGGGCGTGGGACTCAGAGACGAGTCAGTGACCCCTCTCTGAGCTGTTCTTTGAGGGAGAAGGGGTAGACAAGCACTTTCAGTCAATATAAAATGTTTTTCCCTCCTTGTGCCTTTGAGATAACAGGACCTTGGACACTATCCTCAACTTGTCTGGGCCTCACTTTCACAATATGTAAAATGAGAGCAGAATAGTTTTGTGTCTCTCTGCTTCACAAAACTTCTTGAAGAACCTTTGGCCATCTCATTCCTTCCCACAGCTTCCAGCTACCACCTCCATTCAGATGAGTCTCCACACCCATGATTCCAGTCTCCCTGGTTCACCCCTGTAGGCATTTTTTTACTCCTTCTCAGCTTTCCCTTCACTTGTGATCAATTATATCTTTCCCCTTCATTTTCTTAAGTGTCCTTCTGATGTGCTTTCTCTCTTTGTGTTTTCATAACTCCCTGTAACCCAGACCTTTGTCACCTCCCACCTGCAGGCTCTGAGCTGGTGAGTGTCTTGGCTCAGAACCTGGAGAGGGTATCTGCAGGCTGTGGGAGAGGTTTGAAAATGTTGGGGGGAGATCCACCTTGCCCACCCACCTTCCACATTTGAAAACTGTGCCTCTTCTGTGTTGCTGACCACAGTGGCTTTAAACTTCTACCTGTAACACATGTAATCAGCACTTTGAAAGGTATGATTTTTTTCTCTCTCCACCTAGATCACTCATTCACCCCTTAACAAACAATCTTCACCAATAATAATAATAAAATTAGCATTGATATGGTTTTAAGCTTTGCAAATTCCTTTACAAATATCTCATTTGAGCCTCACAACAACCCTAGGAGGCAGGTGTTATATTTTGCAGATGAGGAAACTGAGGCAGGCAGAAGTTCCATGATTTGCCCAGGGTCACTGCAGCTTGGAAGTGTCTGAGGCTAGGCTTGAACTCTGGCTTTCCTGACTTCAGATTCATTGTTCTATCCACTGCACCATCTAGCTGCTAAGGCTCCACATTCATCTTCTGACATTCTATCTTCTGATCATGAACTTCTCTATTATAAGGTCCAACTTAAAGTCAGGAAGACTTAGGTTTGAATTCTGCTTCAAATATTAACTATGTGACCTTGGTCAAGTCACATAACATCTGTCTCAGATTCCTCCCTTGTAAAATGGGGCTAATAATGGTACCTCCTTCACAGAGTGGTTGTGAGAGTCAAAGTGCTTAGCACAATGCCTGGCACACAGTAGGTGCTATAGAAATGCTAGCTATTGTTGTGACAGGGATACAGTCTGCCAGCGGGCGCACACTGGGAGGTCATACTCTCCAGCTTGGACTGACCTGCCAGAACCTCATTCCCCAGCAGCGTTACCTTGGCAGACTCAGGGTCCCCTCCATAAGGAGCAGAGGGAAGAACTCAACACTTCCAATCCCTTTTTTTTAGACATTATTTCATTTGATACTCACAACCACCCTGCGAGGTGAAGAATCCAGTGAGATAATATGACAGGCTCTGCTCACTCTGAAGGTCTACATTATTACATAATAAGCAAATACAAAAGATATCAAAGTAATACAACATAATATAAAGAGAGGGAATGGACAGCAGGCAAGAGGGAGGAAAGAGCTCTTGGAGGAAGGGGTACCTGTGCTATGCTTTGAAGGAAGTCAGGGATGTGAAGAAAGAAGGAGGACACGCCAGGAATGGGAGACAATGGGTGCTGGAAAGTCATAGGTGGAAATCCTCTAGCGTGCCAACATGACTGTGGGGAGGAGAATATTATGGAGTAAGACTGGAGAGTAAGTGGGAGGGGCAGTTAGGTGGCGCAGTGGATAGAGCACCAGCCCTGGATTCAGGAAGACATGAGTTCAAAACCAGCCTCAGACACATAACACTTACTAGCTGTGTGACCCTGGGCAAGTCACTTAACCCCATTGCCTAGCAACAAAAAAAAAAAAGTAGGTGGGAGCTAGATTGTGGAGGGCCTTCAATAGCAGGCAAGGAGGGGCCAGTCCCAGAGGTCTCTCCTGTCGTATCTGAGGGAACCAAGGGGAAAATGCCAAAAGCAGATCTATAGCATGGGCCAATTAGGGAGGAAGCGAACCCTCCACAGAGAGAGGGCTAGGGCACTTGCTTTATAGAATCCCCATTGCCTAATCAACAGGTTTTTATTTATCAGGCATTTACTATGTGCCAGGCACTGTGTGAGGATTTGAGGGTACAAAAACAAAGATGAAACAGCCCCCACCTCCAAAGTGCTCAGATGGTCCCACAAGGTGCTCCATGGCCTGACCCCTCCCCCCACCAATGCCTGCTGACTCAGCCCAGACAGTCACTCACAGGCTGCTGTTTGCTCAGCCCACCTCGGCATCTTTACTCAGTCTGTTCACTCCACCTGGAACACTCTCTGCTAATCTGTGTGTATCCTTCCTTTTCTCTCACACTCAGCTCAAGACTCATCTCAGCCAGGAAGCTACTGCTTAATCCTACCAAATTGTTTGATCTTGGTTTTCACTGAGATAATTTGCATGTTATTAATATGGTTGTCATAAGTATTCTTCATTCATTGCGCGGCTGCATGTACCCAATTCTCTAGCCAAATGTCTAGTAGCAGAACAGTCATTCCTTCCTTCCTCCCTTCCTTTCTTCTTCCTGCCTTCTTTCTTTTCTTTCCTTCTTTCTTTTTTCTTTTCTTCTTTCTTTCCCTTCCTTCCTTCTTTTCTTCCTTTTTCCTTTCCTTCCTTCTTTTTTCTTCTTCTTTCTACCTTTCCTTCTTTTCTCTTCTTTTCTCCTTTCTTCCTTCCTTTCTCCCATCCTTTTTTCTTTCTTTTCTTCCTTCCTTCTTTCTTTTGTTTTGTTTTCTTCTTTTTCTTCCTTCTTTCTTTCCCCTTTTTTCTTTTCTTCCCTTCTTTTTGTCTTCCTTCCTTTCTTTTTCTTTCTCCATCCTTTTGGCCACTAGGGTAGGCCCTAAGTTAAAATCCTGCCTCTGACACTTCATAGTCAGGTGACCTTGGGCAAATTCCTTCCCTTTTCTGGGCCTCAGTTTCCTCATCTATGAAATGGAGTGAATAATACCAGCATTATCTACCTTATGGGGTTGTTGAAAGGCTCAAATTAAATAATATATATTAAGTGCTTTGCAATCTTGAAAACACAACATGTCAGTTATAATTATTATTATTATTGGAGTCATACTGTGAAGGGCTTTAAATTCCAGGCTAAGAAATTGATATTTTGTTCCATAGGCACTGTTTCATAGGAAGCACCACTGATGATTCATGAGTAAGAAAGGGACATGGCCAGACTTGTGCTTTTGGAACATTATTTTGGCAGCTGTGGAGAGGATAGATGTAAGAGGAGATAGACTAGAAGCAGGAAGAACAATTAAGATGCTGTTGAAATAATCCAGGGAAGAGGTCATGAGGACCTGACCTGGGGTGGGGGGTGGCTGTGTAATAGAGAGAAAAGGACAGATGCAAGAGATGTGGCAGAAGCAAAGTCAGCAAGAATTGGCAGCTAATTGAGTGCGGTGTGGGAGGGGTAAAAGCCATCAAAACCCCTAAATTGTAAACTTGAGGGATGGGAAAGACAGTGAGGCCAACAAGAGAAATGGCAAAGTTTGAAGGGAAAGAGGGATTGGGTAGGGAAAGGACAAGTTCTGTTTTGGACATTCTGAGTTTGAGATGTCCACAGAATATCCAGGGGAAAATGTGTGGCTTGTGCTCTTAGACAATATGGAGAAATAGTAGGGCTAGATATGCAGTTGTTATTTTTTTAAAATCTTAATTGAGCCTATGGGAACTGATGAAATCACCAAGGCAGAGAATGTAAGACCAGAAAAGGACCTAGGACAGCACCCAGGACAAGCATTCATAGAGAGCCCGAGATGGATGGTGATCCAGTAAAGGAGACTGAGAAGAAGCAGTCGGATAGGCAGGAGGAGAACTAGGAGAGAGAAAGGAGATGGCCCAGAAGGCAAGGAAGAAGAAACCATCCTGAAGGAAGCTGTAGTTGATGGGGCAGAAGCAATAGAGAAGTCAGAATGAAGACAGGAAAGAAGCATTGGATGTAGTAGTTAAAAGGTCATTGCTCACATTGCACAGAACAGTTTCACTGACACGGTGGAGTCAGAAATGAAATTACTAGGGGTTGTGAAGGTTTGGAGAAGCCAAGTATTCCCCCAAAGCAATCTCCCCCTCCTCAAATCCTACTACAGCAATTGTCCTGGATTGCTCTTTTTGGCTAATATCTGTTATTGGTCTACGGGTTCTATGCCCACCCTTTCCCAACCCACCCCCAAAGAGCTTGGAAGGCTCCTTAAGAGCAGAGAGGATGGCCTTTTTTTCATCTTTATGTCCCCGGTGCCTAGGATAGTGCCTTGTGCATAGTAGATAGTTCATGAAAAGCATTAGTATTGAAACTAGAAGATCTGGATTTACATCCCAGTGTTGAAACTTATTAGTTTTATAAACATGAGCAAGTTCTTGATCATAAAAGCATGGATTCAAAGCTGGAAGAGAGCTGAGAAGCCATTGAGTGCAACCACCTCATTTCATAGATGAAGAAAATGAGGTACAAGATCCCACAGGGAATGACAGAAGCAGGATTTGAACCCATTTCTTTTGATTCCAAAACCAGGACTCTTTCCACTGGACCATTGTCTCCATGACATGAGGCTTTGATAGGTGAAGTCTTGCCTTATCTTGTCCAGAAATAAACTGTCATGTCACTTCCCAGCCACCATTTCTAAGCCAAGCAACCCTCTTTGCACCCACACCTTCCTAGCTCCTTTTTGTATATTATCTTTACTGATTAGAATGTAAACTCCTTGAGAACTCACTTGCTTGTATTTGGATCCCCAAGACTTAACACAGTGTTTGGCACATGGCAAGTGCTTAATAAATTCTCCATCTTTTTTTCATCTATCTATTGATCGATCTATCTGTCTGTCTGCATATTGGTCCATCTATCATCTATCTATCCATATCTATTTGTCTGCACGTCAGCCTATCTATCTGTCTATCCATCTATCTGTCAGTCAGCATCTCTATCTATCTATCCATCTATCTACCACACCACTTGTCAGAGTCACATTTTTTTTCTCATCTGTAAATGAGGATGAAAGTGCTTGGATAACCTATCTCACTGTGTTGTTATACACTCTGTGCACAATACACACACATAGACATATACATTTATATACAATTATTACTATTTCAATTAAGATTTTAATTAGCTGGGGTGAGGGCATGTCAAAGAGTGATAGTGGCAGCCCTGGCTTAGAGCCGAAGAATCTGGTTCTGAGTATTGACTTGGGAATTGGGAGGCAGTGGTCTGGGGTATAGAATACTTTCTGGGTCTTCTTCATGTTCTAATGTAGGCCACTGACCAGTCAGGTGTCTCCCCAAAGCTGGTTGCCAAGGGAATTGGGGAAGGGGCATGCAACCATGTGACCTCTGTCCTGGATCCTTGCTTGAGTCTCCCTCATGAGCTGCTGTCTTGTCTCTCTGTCCTGTTTCTCTGTCTATCTCTCTGTCTCTGCCTTGTCTCTCTGCCTTGTTTCTCTGTCTTGTCCCTTTGTCTAGACTTTGTCTGTCTTGCTTCTGCGTCTGTCTTTCTGTCTTGTCTCTTTCTGTCTGTCCTTCTGTCTTCTCTTTCTGTCTCTCTGTCATGTCTCTCTTTGTCTAGTCTCTGTCTCTCTCTTGTATCTCTCTGTGTCTTGTCTTTATCTTGTCTCTGTGTGTCTTGTCTATCAGTCTTGTTTCTCTCTTGCTCTTGTCTCTCTGGCTGTCTCTCTATCTTGACTTCGTCTTGTCTCTTTCTCTCTGTCTCTCTGTCTTGTCTGTCTATCTTGTCTCTCTGTCTTGTCTTTCTATCTTGTCTATCTGTCTTGTCTGTCCACCTGTCTTGACTCTCTGTCTCTTTCCTTCTCTCACCACTTTAATTTCATTCCCTCTTAGAAACCATGGTAAGTAACTTAGAGACCCAGTAGGAAGAACTGCATCAGGGAGGATCAGGTAATAAGATGTCTTTACTCGAGTCTCTCCCCATCCCCTCCCTTATCTCTGCAAAGGAGTCTCCAGAGGCCTGAAGCCTCTCCCATCCCTGTGGGACTGGAGGGATGGGAGTGTCTCATCCACAGCTCACTCCCTCTAGAGGCCCTGCCAGGGAAGGGCTGGGCTTTAGATCTGGGAGAGGGGAGAGAGGGAGATTCTCTGTCTCTGTCACCTGCTCAGAACTGTCACGCTCTGACAGCTTTAGCTATTAGTGACCCTTCGGGCATTTAATTGATCCCCTCCTAACAGGATGGCGTCCACAAGGGGTAAAATTGAAAATTCTCCTGTTAGGACCAGAGAGCTTTACCACCATGGTCTATACCAGGTCACAGTCCAAGAAGGCGAGAAAAAGAAGATTGTTAAGTAAGAGGGTCCTGCAACAACCATCTTCCCTGGGGAGAAGGATCCCCAAGGAGGGTCAGGCAGAGGCAGGAGAGGACCAAGGGAACCCAGGCAGGGTAGGAACCAAGGTAGCCTCTATATATGCCACCAACATAGGCCATCTATAGTAGATGGCATGCCCTATTGAATTTAATAATTCAACTTGGCAAACATTGATTCATTAATAATAAGAGTAATAACAAAAATTTACAGAGTACTTTAAAATCCACAAAGTGGTTTCCTCACAACAACCCTGTGAGGAAGGTGTGGCACAAGTATCTTTATGCCCATTTTAGAGATGAAGAAAGTGAGGCTTAGAGAGCTTAAATGTTTTGCCCACAGTCACCCCTCTAATAAAAATCAGAGGCAAGATTAAGAAATAAGTCTCCTAAGACTGAAACCAGAGTTTCATGTTTCCATGCACCATGCTAGCATAGATGGGGGAAGCAAAGTGGCACAGTAGATAGCATGCAGGGTTTGGAGTCAGGAGTTCAAATTTGGTCTCAGATACTTACTAGCTGTGTGACCCTGGGCAAATCACTTAACCCTGTTTGCCTCAGTTTTCTCATCTGTAAATGAGCTGGAGAAGGAAATGGCAAACCTCTCCACCATCTTTGCCAAGAAAATCCAGAATGGAGTCACAAAGAGTTGGATATGACTGAAAAACGAGGAACAACAAAAAGCATAGATGGGCACATGCTCTGCTTCTGAGACCTGAAGAAATACTGGCCTCATACGTGCCCTTTGCCCACATGTAAAATGATGAGAACACAAGTGACATAGTGACAGACACTACATTTATTTGTGTAATGGCAGGTGGGTTCTTTATGTTTGTCCCTCAGCCTCCAAGAGGCAGCTGTTTATACCAGCCTCTTCAGAATAAGACTTCCAGGAGAGAAGCTCTATTATTGAGCGGGATGAAGCTATGCATGACACCGTCCCCACACTCCTCATGCAGTAATGAACGGAGCGGGGGCAGGGGACATAGCTAGAGGACAGCCAATGGGAGCCAGAATAGCAGTGGGGTCTTCACCCTTACAGACCAGGAGATTCTGCACAGGCCAAACAAGGGACATTATACAGGAATTTCTCCTCAGGCAACAAAAAAAAAAATTTCCTCCCTCACTGACCAAAGTTTCCCCCAAATCAGTACTATCTGCCCAAAGGCGTTACAGTGAGATCATATCTCAAAAGGTAGAAGACACAAGCAACTTGTTAATCAGTCAACAAGCATTTCGCAAGTACTTGCTATGTGCTAAGCACTGGGCATATTGGAGGGGGGGAACACAGTTCCTGCCCTCAGGGAGCTTACATTCTAATGGTGGAGACAACATGCAAACTATTATGTCCATACAAAATGTAGATAGTGTAAATGGGAGGTGAAGACCCTGATGGAGGGAGGGAAGGGAAACTAGGAAAGTCCAGGAAAGGAAAGACTCTTGCAGAAGGCAGGATGAGAGATGAGTCTTGAAGGAAGCCAGAAGGTGGCAGTAAGGAAGAAGAACATTCCAAGCAAGGGGAACAGCCAGGGAAAGATGTGATATGTATGGGGAGATGGAGTATAACATGTGAGGAACAGCAAGAGAGTTGATATCACCTCCTAGTAAAATGGCCTACCAAGTGACTGCAAAGAAACTCACATGAGCCAACGTCTTCATCACTGAGCCATTGGAAAAGACTCTGGTGTCCTCATTGGCCACAAAGGTGTTCTTTTAGAAGGATATTGATTGGTGTCTATAGCAGTATACACTGCCTGTGATGTTTGGTGTACAAGTATTACCACTGATGACCAGTGTTCTTGATATTGATGTCAAGGGAATGGATGTAGTCATGGTTCCTAGGATTGCTGATCTGAGGAGATGACCATATTGCTGTTTTATGACAGAATTTAGTCAATCTCAACTGGAAGGGCCCTAAGACCCAAGACAAAAGATCAAGGTGAAGGCTTCCTTCCCCTTTGTTAAGTCTAGATCAGTATTCCCATCCCCTAAAGCTTTTTCAGAACAAAATCCAATAAATTAGACAGATGTTGAACTCCCTCCAGCCCTTTCCTGAGGTTGCTCCAGACTAAACTTGTCTGTTGTTACTTCCTTACTTGCTACCTCTCTACTTATGTGTCTTTGATCTCAACCCAAGCTACCACCATCCTGCTCCACCCTCCCCAACTTATCTTCTGCCTAGGCCCACATTCCCTGTGGCCACAGCATCCCAGTCACCTATGTCACTGTGTCATGGAGTTCTTTGCCTTACATTCCTCCAGGGCCTCAACAGCATGTTTGAAGTATATCTGGTGGGCAACAACTCCCACCACTTCATCGTCTCCCCCACCTCCATCCAAGGAAAGGCTGACATCCGAATGCGAGTGGCCCAACCACTGGACTATGAGACTGTCTCCCGTTATGATTTTGATGTAAGTATCCTCCTCTTCTCTTTCTTTCTCCTTGGGTTGAGGTGGAGAGTGCAGATTCAGGCAATAGAATATAATAATATAATATCTCTAATATCTCTGTGGGTCTAAGATGGGAATAGTCCTGAGTCAGGCAGGTGAAGAGACTGGGGCAGGTTAACTTTCACCAAGGAGAACAAGAGAATTTCTGCAAAGCCAAACCAATGGATGGTTCTTCACAGGGACAGACATGAGAGGAACCCATTTCTGAGTAATGGTAACAGCCCATCAGTAGGATTCAGGAGTTAAATGCCAAAGCAGTTCCAAGTTCACCCCAGAAAAATGCTACCCACCGGACAAATTCCTGACAACATATCAAGTTAAGTAATGGTTTGGGCAGCTGTATCTGATCTTTATGCATGGACTGAGTAGGAGGTGGCTGGCTATGGAATGTGAGTTTGAGAAAATTACTACAAGGTCTCTTCTAAGAGCCCAGATCTCTCACTTTGCAGATACCATCCACCGTTAGCCCTGTTTCAGGGTGAATTTTATTTCTCCCTGTGAATCTCACCACCCTGAGAAAGACAGGAGTACAGGAGGGAGAGGGGACCCACAGGGACATCACAAGATGGCAAAATGTGAAAGCACAGGTTACCTGGAAGGTGAAGGGGACATTGAAAGGGTGAGATTTGAGTTCAGAATGGAAAGAGAAGGGTGAGCCAAGACCTACTTCAAAGAACCACATCAGGTCCAGCTCTGCAAGAGGCCCAGCTGCCCTGGGATTCAATAGGACGTGGGCTTTCTGGTAAGGCAGGGAATGGGGCTAGAGGGGACAGATCTAGAGGACCCTGGATCCAGGGTGCAGAGATGCCAAGATCAGAAATGCAGAGCAGAATCCACAAGCAGGAACTTGAGTATTCCCAGAGCAATGCCCATGGCCCGGTCTAGGAGTTGGGGAGGACTCATGATTCTGTTTCCCTGGAGCCGCATACTGACCAGTCAACAAGTAGAAACAGAGGTGCCCACTTTCTCAAGTCCCCTTCCTTCCTTTCTCCAAGTAAGAGCTGTCAACCAAACACAAGGTAGCCCCCAATAGGGAAACTACACATTTGCTGAACATAAACCACTGGTATCTGTCCTTATCAGACTAGGTAATGGGTGTTCAGATGCTCACATTCCCCACTGACCCAGTCCACCATCAATCCTGCCAGGCAGGGCCAATAGCTCCAAATGGCTTTCCAGAGAAGCCTGCAAAAACAGCAGTTGGAAGAATATAACCAGGCCATCACCCCTTCTTGAGGTGGAGTGTGGCAAGTGGGTAGAGAAAGGCCCAAGAAAGACAGGTGGGTAGAAACTGAGAACAGATATTTTGGGTTAAGATGGGTAGATGTTCCTTACCTAGTAGTAATACACTGGAGGATGAAGATTGCGATACACTTGGAGGTGAGGTGCTCACCCACCCTCTCTCTTCTCCCTGCCAAGATGTTTGCCAATGAGAGCGTGCCTGACCACGTGGGCTATGCCAAGGTGAAGATTACCCTTATCAATGAGAATGACAACAGACCCATCTTCAGTCAGCCACTATATAACATCAGCCTGTATGAGAATGTCACTGTAGGGACAACAGTCCTGACAGTTCTGGTGAGTTCTTCTGCCCTCCTCCTCACAGGTCAGTGATCTCCTCTAGATGGTTATATTTGATAAGACTGGTAATTAATAATACTCATCATTAACATTACATTATTATTTATATTGTGCTTTAAGATTTGTGAAGCATTTTATAAATATATTTTTTATTTTCACAACAACCCTGGGAGGGAAGTGCTATTATTATCCCCCTTTTTACAAATGAGGAAACTGAGACAAAGGTTAAGTGACTTGCCCAGGGTTGCATGACTAGTAAATATCTCAGGCTGGATTTGAACTCGGGTCTTTCCAGTTCCAGGTCCAGTGCTGTCCATTGCACAACCTAGAGGCCTCATCCAGCTGAATTTTTTGGCACCTTGAGCCATCCTTGGACATCTCCAGCCCCCAGTATTAGCACTGGCCAAGATTATGTATTCAGTTAATATATATTGATAGCTGGAGGACATCTGAGACTCTGCAAAAGACCAGGGCACCCCTGGACAAAACTCAGCAAATGGTATCCAAGGATCCTTGAGGAGAAGCCCAAAGACAGAGTGAACTTGTACCCGAAGGTGATGGGGGAATCTGCCCAATTGGGAGAGGAATTTTAGCCATATACCTGGAAAAATACCCAGCCACCTCTGGGATAGGTGTCCTGTGTTGGCTAAGGACATAGCCCCTAGGAAAGCAGAGGCAAGTGAGAGGCTTAAACCATCTAGAGGGGGCACACATCTGTCACCTACAACCTGTATCACCTTGGACAAATTACTTCATCTCTCTGGGCCTCAGTTTCCTCATCTGTAAAATGAAGGAGTTGGACCACATGATCCCTAAGGTCCCTGCCAGTCTAAATATGTGATCTTACAGTTATTCCAACCTATATTCTTCTCCCTTCCTCATTTTCTCTCTCTCACCCTAAAGCCCCAAATTCAGGTGCAAACGAATGTTCCCATTCCCTTCCTCCAGATTCCCCACCCCCACCCCTAAGCAGAGACAGGAGAATGCCTCTGTGGCTCATGGGGTCCCACACTTATAAGTGTGTTTACTCTACAGACAGATGGTGTGAAACTGTATTGAGCCCCCGGGCGCTTCCCATCTGACAGTTATTAATATTTCAAACAGATGTTTAGCTAGTCAGGCTGTCAGACGCTAAACAATAAGTCTGTGGTCGCCATTGGTTGCTTTGCCTCCCCCCACCCTCTGGCTCTGCCAGCCTTCACTGAGGCTTGCCCCTGCCATAAATCAGCCTGTGCACGATGCCACCCAGGGCTTCCAGACCTAATATGGAATGCTGCTGTATGAGGAAAGTCTGGGGATGGCTGTTGGCACATTCTTGACTCTGCTCAGCTCTGGAGTGCAGATTATATTCACTCATTCATTCAGCAGGAATGTATTAAGACCCTACTGTGTGCCAGGAATTGTGCTATATGCTAAGGATAAAAACACAAAAAAACAGTTTCTGCCTTCAAAAGAACTTACTTTCTATTTGGGGGGAGCAGGGAGAAACATGCCCCCCCAAAAATTAAGCACAAAGTATCTATATGAAGAGGAAAGTCTGAGGGGTGAACTTGGAATCAAGCCACCATGTTACTTTCAGGACATTTCCAAGCAATGCCACATGCCCTTTGACCATCCTCCATACCCTCCTCATCTTCTTTCTACCAGAACCTTGTACTCTGCCCCTGAGAGAGGGCTAGGCCTTAATAGGGGAGTTTTCACCCTACCTTGCTCAGAATCAGATCACTATGTCACTTTCCAGTCATTTCCAAATTGTGCCACTGGGCACATCCTTCCCACCCCCATCAGCCCAACACACACACACACACACACACACACACACACACACCTCCTCTCCTGCCCCTCCCACTTTCTAGCTTTCCCTTCATGGTTGTGTCTCACCATTAGAATGTAATCTACATAGTAAGTGCTTAAGAAATGCTTTATCACTCATTCATTCTGAGGGGAAGGTGTCTAGCAATTGTGGAGATGAGGAGAGACTTCCTGTAGGATGTGGCATCTGATTTGGTCCTTGAAGGAAGCCAGGGATTCTTGGAGGCAGAGGTGGGCAGAGGAATGGCATCGAGATAGGAGGTAGAATACTATGTGTGGACAAAGGTGAGCAGGCTGATTTGGCTGTATCATAAAGTGCATGAAAGAGAGCAGTGACCTGGAATAAGATTGGGAAGGACTTTAGATGCCCAAGTGAAGAGTTTGTATTGTTTTCCTAGAGGAGTTTGGGAGCCACTGATGTTTATGCAAGTGATATGGTCAGACTCATACCTCCAGAATAACAATTTGGAAACTGCATGAAGATGGATCTGAGAGGTGAGAGACTGATCACAGGGAGGCCAATTAGGAGGATAGTGTAAGAATACAAGTGAGTGGTGATGAGGCTCTAACCTCGGATGGCGACTCTGTGAGGGGAGAGAAGGGGACAGAGAGATGTGAGCTAGATTGGGGTGGTAGAACCAAGACTTGGCCGTTGATTGGATATGAGGGGTAAGCAGGGAGGAAAGAGTTAAGAATAAAAGATTTTGGGCAATGTAAAATGCTATGTGGTCAGAGGACTTCCTCTCATGCCTCTACAACAGGGTTGGAGGTTCTGACCGCTTGCCATGTGCCTGTACCCTGGGAGGAGCCCTGCAAAGGGAAGCATCATGTTAATCATCCTGTAACTTTGGGTCTTGACACCACCCAGATATCCTGGTCGACAGAGAGACACCCACAGAGAGTTCTTGCTTCCTAGTGAGCTGAGTATTTTTCCATCAGTCCAGACCTATGATTTCATCAGCATGAGGAGCGCCCTCTCCTCAGGCATCTTATTTGTAGCTTATTATCTTAGCGAGGTTCGAGTAAAGGAGGTCCCCATTTTGATGCTCTTGCCAACGGGTCTAAAGCATTCTGCAATTGAGTCAAATCAATTTCACCTCCCAGGACGGCTGGGACAATCCACATGTAAAGGACCTGAGGGGTTTGGTGGAGTCCCAGTTCAAAGCAGTCCAATGGAATTATATGACAGTAAAAGCAGCTGATGTGATCAGTTGATGAGATCGATAGGAGCTCAGTGGTGAGAAAGGGAGAAAGAAGTTTCTGTCTTGCTCCACTTGGCTCCTGGTCAAACCACCTCCAAAGGGCTCTTTTCCATTTGGGACACTACATTTTAGGAATTTCTTCAGGATGAGGCTAGTGCATGTCCACAGGAGCATGACCACAAAGGTAAGAAAACTAATAGTGAAGGTCTCTCTATTAGTAAGCACTAGATGAGGGATCTGAATCCAGATCCTCCGACTCCAGTGCCAGGAGCCTTTCCATCATTCCACACTGCCTCTGAGATGACCTCTGAGATCCATTCTAACCTTCAGACTCCATGAGTCCTTGACACTATCCCATCCTGGGGAGGACAGGTCTTATATTGAACCCTTCAGTATTCTAGAACTCAGGACTCTAGTGTTTCTACAGAGGAAGAAGACAGGCCATGGGAGAAAGACAACCGTAGCTTTTGCCTAAGAATAACAGCAATAAACTTTTATTAGGAACCTTATTAGTTTATTATTAGGTTAACTTATTAGGTTCAGAGATTTGTGCCAAGCACCTGGGGAAGGATGGATAAGAGTTCATCAAATAAGGATGGGTAGGGAAAACATTCATACCAAATGTAAGGGTGGGGCAACTGCCATCCTGGTCTCATCTCACCCGAGAGCACAGACAGCAGCACAAAGAAAGACAAAAGGGAGGAGGATTTATGGTATCTTAGTGGAGTTTTGGGCAGCCAAGTGGTGCCAAAGTGCACGGAGCACTGGACCTAGAGTCAGGAAGACTCATCTTCCTAAGTTCAAATCTGACCTCAGACACTTAACTAGCTGCATGACGCTGGGCAAGTCACTTAACCTTGTTTGCCTCAGTTTCCTCATCTGTAAAATGAACTAGTGAAAGAAATGGCAAGCCACTCCAGAATCTTTGTCAAGAAAACCCCAAATAGTCTTATGAAGAGTCAGACACGACTGAAAGACAACCAAATAGTAGAGATTAGAATATTTTGGCTAAAGTCAAGAGTGAATGGAAAGAAGTAATATGAGACAAGTTTGGGAAGATGCCAGATTGCAAAGGGCCTTGAATGCCAGCGAAATAAGTTTTAATTTAATTTAGTAGGCTGTAGGGAACTGATGAAGATTTTCTGAAAAGAAGAGTGATGGGCTCAGATCTCTGCATAAAAAATGCTAATTCAGGGAATTGTAAGAAGGAGGGCTTGGACAGGGGAGACAGTAAAGTCAACAAAATGTCAGTAGTCCATGTAGCCAGTGATTAGGGTTTATCCTAGGGTGGTTGCAGTGGGAATGGAGAGTAAGAGAAAGCAGAGATGTCGCATGGGTGGAACTAACCCCAAAACCCCTCTCAAGTCAGTCTTCCTTTATATCTATAGAGTCAGTGTATCACAGTGGATAGAGTATTGGCCCTAACAGTCAAGAAGTCCTGAATCTGACCTCATCCACTTATTAGCTATATGACCCTGGGCTCAGATCCTCAGTTTCCTCATCTGTAAAATGGAAATAATAATAACACCTACATTGTTGTGATGAACAAAGGAAATAATATATACCATATATAATAAATATGTACCATCTACTAATAATAAAAATAAATTGACTAATAATATAAATATATAAATGAATTCTATAACTATAAATATTACATAAATATATTATAAAATATAAAATTAAAATAATAAAAATATACTATATAATAAATACTATAGACAAAGGAAATAATATATACAAATGCTCTGTAAACTTTAAGATGTATCATCTGTTATCATCATCATCATTATTATTATTTGTTATTATTATTATTATTCCATTCCCCACCCCCTACTCAGGAAGAGAAGTGGAATTGTTCAGGCTGAGGAACTGACTTGGATGTGTTAGCACACTAACCACTGGAGAACCGTGGCCCACCCCTAAGCTATCCCCTCCAGCTGCTGGGGAGCCTGGGATCTGCCTCTAGGCATAGAATGAGCTTTTCTCCTGGAAGTACTGAAAGAATAGAGCAAGGCAACCCTTTTAAAGGTAGCCCTGGTGAAGCCAGGCTACACCCAATAGTGACAAGGCTCATTGAGCCAGGACAGAGGCATACCTACTACTAACCATTGTGGTCATTTTCTCAAAGGAGCCTGGCCAGATCGTCTCTTCCCTTAACCTGAACAGAGAAGGTGGTGGCCTGGAAGAGTGGAGAGAGAATTGGATGGAATCCCTTGGAATCATTAGCTAAAAAAGACCTCAGAGATACATAGTCTAACCATCCCATTTTATATGAGAAGAAACTGAGTCCTAGAGAGATAATGAGATATCTCTCAAATAAAGCTGATTAGCAACAGAGCCAGAAGTAGATCCCACATCTCAGTTTCCCAATATGTAAAACTAAGGAGTTAGAGTAGGTTATCTACCCTTTTAAACTTTTAAGAGTTTATCTGAAAAAGCATCTGTGCCTTCCCCACTTCCACATACCCCCCTCTTTCAAGACTTGCTGAAAAAGGGCAGCAGCTCTGTTGGAAGAGATTAGAAACGTTCTTGACCATGGTTCCCCCCAAAATGCAAAGTGATGAGATCGATCATGAGAGAAGTCCTAATATGGGGAGATCTTTACCGATTCTGGATAGCTCAAGATGCACCCCCACTCCAATAATCACTCAGGGCTGTTGTTGAATGATAGAATCCTGTGCTGTCCCAACTGTGCCCCTCACTCACTGTGGCAATTCCCGTAGGGTATAGGCTGAGTCCAAGCTCTTCCCTTGTATGGGCAGGCTTGGACAGTCAGTCAGTCAACAAGCATTTCTTAAGTACCTACTATGTGCCAGTCATAGCACCAGGCACTGACAGCCAAGATGTGTGCGGAAGGGCTGGGAGGTGGTATTTCTGGATGACATCAAATGGCAAGGTCAGGATAGGCTCCCTGAGGCAGTCATAGCTGACTATCATTGCCCCCTTCCTCCAGAAGAGCACACAAGGCAAATGGTCACCTTCCTCTGTGGTGCCATCCTTCTCACTCTCTCTCCCTTTCTCCAAATCTGTCTGATCCAAGGGATGGCAAAGCCCTTCCACCCAGCCCATCTGCCTGGAAGTCATTTGTTCCATGTCTGGAGAGGTTGTCTGGCAGCAGTGCCCGCAGCAAGGACCTTGCAGATGACACACAGGGGCTCCCGTGAAACTGGCACCTGCCTGAGGGGGAGCAGCAGGAAGGGAGCCCTGGGGTGGAGAAGGGGCTGGGAGGGGCTGCCAGGATCTGCCTTCTCATAGTCAGGGCAAGACTGCATCATCTTCCAAGGATCGGAGACCCTTTCTGCAGGAACTGGGTGCCTGGCAGGACCTTCATGAGTCTTTGGGAAGGACGAAAAGGAGGCCATGAAAAACTGAGACAGAGGCAGCGTTAGTAGATGTTGATATGGTTTTTATAGTATTAGTAATAATAATAATAACATTTGTATAGTGCTTTAATTTATTTGATCCTCGCAACAACCCTAGGAGCTAGATGCTATTATTATCCCCATTTTACAGATGAGGAAACTGAGGCCAGGAGATTACGTAATTTGCTTAAGGTTACACAGCTAATAAGTCTCCAAGGCAGGTTTTGAACTCAAGTCTTCCTGATTCCGAGTCTCATACTCCTGCCAACAAGCCACCCGGCTGCCTGTGTTGGACTTGGGGGTCAGGAAGGCCTGAGTTTCAAATCCTGCCTCAGACATTTAACTGGCTATGTGAAGATGGGTGAGTCAACCTCTCCTGGTGTCAGTTTTTCTCCTTATGTTGTAAAAATCAAATAAGATGATTTAGATACAGTGCTTTGTCGATCTGAAAGCCCTGTATAAATGTCATAATTTTTGAAAGGCTCCTCAAGGGGCTTCCTCTGGCCTCAAGCTGCCTTCTCCCCATCCCCCGATTTTCTCCTCATTTTGAGAAAGTTGGGAGAAAGCACTGGAGGCTGGAAGGAGGTCGCACATGCAGCCCAACCTCAGAGCCATTCTTACTCACAGTGGGGTCAGGAGCTTTGGAGTCTCACCCCCCTTTCTGACTAGGGCTGGTTCTCTGTACCCTGAAGAATGTCCCACAGGCCAGATCACCTCCCTGCATTCCCAGCACCCAATTATAGTGGACAAATTTGTTTCTTTCAAATTGGAAGAACTAGAAGATTGTTATGCTCGGTTCATAATCCCACCCCATCACTTAAAAACCAGGCTTGCCCTAATTGTCATGTTGTGATAGGAACCCTCGACTTGCTTTCTCCTCCCCTCCCCTCTCTCGAGGCTCCAAAGTCAACCTAGAGAGAACCTGCCTGCTGAGTGAGAGTCAGGAATCACCAGGAACATGACCCACACACTGTGCTGCCTTACCCATTCTGCCCCGTACTCCCCCCATCCCTGTCCTGCCCAGCTCAGCTCCTTAATGGGGCTGCACTCTTCTCACACCTCCCCCACACACACTTAATTTTGGGTAAGGCCAAGTGTTTCTGTCTCCTTCTCTGCTAAAGGGGATGAAGTTATAGCTGCTTGCTCAGAGACTGTGAAATTCCTTCTCCCTGACCTTTTCTGTGATGTTATTAAAAGGTTTCATGGCCAGTTGTTTCAGAAAAAAAAATAAGAAAAAAAATAAAATATTTCAATATCCATTGAGAGCAGGGGCAGAATCTCCTGAGACTGGCTTCTCTCCTTCTTACTTCACCCTCCCCCAACCCCTCACCACCCCCTCTGCTTGCCCTCAGTCACTGCCCTTCCTAATGCTGGAAGAAAAATGAGTTCCTTTTGGGAGGTCTATTGTTTAACCAGCAGAAAGGGTCATCTGGTGTGGTTACAGAGTCTCCCCCACTAAAGGGACAGAAAAGGCATCCTTTGGATTGGAGAAGGGTGAGGTGTGTCTAGGTAACAGTTAACCTGAAAGGACTTAAACAAACAGCAAGGTCACAATGAGTCAACAGTATGATGTCGCAGATGAAAAAAGGAATATGATTTGAGGCAAAAGGAAGCATCTGGAACGCAGGAGGTGAGAGAGTCCTGCTGTAATTGGCTTGCCACTAACTCTGGGTGCCACATTTTTAATTTTTTTTAATAAAATGTCATTTTTTTCAACCAACAAATATCTGACTTCTCTCCCTCCCCTATTGAGAAAGAGATAGATGAACCCTGTTACAAATATGTATCATTGAGCAAACAAATCCCCTCCCTGGTTGTGTGTGTGTATGTGTGTGTGCGTGTGCGTGTGTGCGTGAGTGCGTGTGGGTGTGTGTGCATGTTTGTGTGTGTGTGTGTGTGTTTGTGTGTGTGTGTGTGTGTGTGAATCTGCGCCCTGATTCCATCCCTTCTCTGTCAAAAGGCAGGCAGCGTGTCTCATCACGAGGCGTCTGGAGCTGTGGCTGGTCAGGGTGTTGGTCAGAGTTCTAAAGCCTCTCAAAGCTGTTTGTCTTTATAGTATTGTTGTTATGATATAAAATGATCCCTTGGTTCTCACTCTGTATCAGTTCTTACAAGTCTTACTGGATTTCTTTGAAGCCCTCTTATGTTCTCTTCCTTCCTTCCTCCCTCCCTCCCTTCCTTCCTTCCTTCCTTCCTTCCTTCCTTCCTTCCTTCCTTCCTTTCTTTCTTTCTTTGGCAATTGAAGCTAAGTGACTTGCCCAGGGTCGCACAGCTAGTAACTGTGGGAGACTGAATTTGAATTCACGTCCTCCTGACTCCATGTACCAGTGCTCTATCCACTGCCCCGCCACCTACCTGCCCTACTCTTGTATTTTCATATAGCACAACAGTATTCCATCCCATTCCTATATCATAAGTTGTTCAGTCATTCCCCCACTTGATAGGGTGCATCATTTTAAGAAAGGCTAGTAAGCCTCAAAGGGATGGGGGAGGGGGACAACCACAATGACAAGAAGGCTCAAAACCACACCCAGTGATGCTCTGCCCATATCACAGGTTGTAGGGATACATCGTAGAGGGTATTTTTCTGAATGTGGGTTGAACTAGATAATAATTAAAATTCACTAGTATACATGCATACACACACACAGAGTCTCAAAGTTTATAGTGTTTTCCTTTTTCTGCATGAGGTTAAGTAGTACAAGTATAATTGACCCCTTTTCATAGATCAGTAAAGTGAGGCTCTTAAGAATAGGTAAGTGTGACCCTCTGAGAGAAAGTCATAAATAAAAGGAAATATGGATAGGGTCAATGTTCATTGACTGAAAGACTCATACTCTGACCAATACCCTGACTCTCACCTAAAGAGTTTTTCTGCCCACGGTCTTATTAATTTCAGCCCCACCTTGAGAAGAGGCCTTGATTGTCCTGGTCAAATAATTCCTCACCAATGTAGCCATTGTGCTGGTGACCAGCCTCTTCATTCTTAACTCATCTGGGCTTTGGACAGCAGGTAGCATCCTTTGCCGAGACCACACTTGTGGTCTTTCTTTCCTCTTAGTAGAACCTGCTTGAGCTCACTGGTGTTTTCTTGTCATTTTCCGGGTCACCTCCACACCACAATGAGGCACTGACATAGGATTTGGAAAGGTCTGTAGCATGGGCAGACTAACTTCCTTATAGGGAAAATTTACATGAAGACATGGCCAAGCCCTGCCTAGGAGAAGATGATGGGGCTGGGTTGTGATCTCTATCAATGGACATCAATATCAAGACGAGAACAGGGATTGTTATGGACATTACTCTACTTCAGTTTCTACAAATCTTCCCGGGTTTCTTTGAAACCACCCTTTTCATCTTTTCTTCAGCACAGTAACATTCAGTTAAGCTTATATACCATCATTTGCTCATTGAGGGGTACTCCCTTAGTTTCCAGTTCTTTGATGGCACAAAAAGAACGGCTGTGAGTGGTTTTGTACATATGGACCTTTCCTTCTGTCTTTGATCTTTATCCTCCCAACCAATTTCTTGATATTTCATTCCTTAAGCAAGTTAGTTCTCTTTCTAAACTTGTTTTCTCACCTGTAGAAGAAATGTGTCATATTAGATATCTCTAAGGCCCCTTCAACTAATCAATAAACATTTATTAAGCACTTACTATGTGCCAGGCACTGTGCTGAGCCCTTCAGATTTTAAGTCCTGTGATCCCATGTTGGGAATTCCATGGCTTACATAGGGGTGCCCTGTCCTTTCTCACTTCTTCCTTACGCTTGCCAACCATGCCTTCCACAATTCCTAGGGAGTCTCTCAAGAGAGGGAAGTCGTTCTGCTTTTCCAGGACCACTCCTGACATCCCAGATCTGCCCCCACATTGTAGCTGAATACTTTATACCTCCTAAGAGTCCAGGAGAATTGGTTGGCCTGACTTTACCTCCAGTTTTCTCCCTGATTAGTTAACCCTTGGATGAGGACCCTACCTCACCCCATTTGTGTCTCCTGACAATCCCCTTTCTTTTCTAAGCCAACAGCTTGGAGAAGAGTCCAGGGATGGGGTATACCAACCACCGTTTGTAGCTTCTAATAGGTCCCTTATTCATGCAGTTGATACTATCTCTGTTTCTCACTCTGCTTAGCCCACCTTACTATTGCTTCATTGATTCAGCCTTTCAGGGGCTCACTGGGACAAGAGAATCGATAGAGACTGTTTTTCTTCCCACCCCCAGACTCTACCAGTTAAGGCCAAGGTTGAGAGGTGGGGGAAGAGTAATAATGTGGCCCTTTCCAAGCTGGACCAGAGAGCAGCCAACATCAATATCCTAGCATTTAAAATGCTAATCACCTTCCCTTTCAGCTGTCAGGCTGCATGTAGGGCTGGCTCTAGGAGTGGTAGGGCTGTCCATAGCTTCCAGACCCAGGGTACACAGAACAAACTTGGCCCATCCCTGTAGGACCAAAATGCAGAACTATGGAACTCTGTCTTGGTCTGTCTTGGTCTATTCTATTCCGACAAATGGGCTGATCCTTCTGTGGCTCAGTTATGCTCCCTGGTCTCTCAGGCAGCCTCCCTCCCTCCCTGAATGCCCTGTTGATCTGCTTCCCAGCTAGGAAGGCACTATGTCTCTTGATTGTTTTCTCCAGGCACAGGCAACCTCAGACAGGATAGGGGAAACCTACTTCATTGACTCTTTCTGTAGGGGGCAGATGCAAAGATCAATAGTGACCTGAGCCCCTGGGTACTTGGGTCTTGGCCAGGCTTTCCTCCACGTTTCAGTCCAACCCAACAAACATATGTTGAACACTCACTATGCCCAAAAGCCTCTGCTTGGAACTGGTGCCCAGGATGAATTACTCTTAGTCTGCCCTCACATAGCTTATACTCTAGCTTAGGCAATGCTAGAAGCTCTTTAAAGCACTTACCATGTAATATTTTGTGTTGTCCAATGCTAAAACACCAAATGAGTGGTGGAGACAAATAAATAAGCCCTATAGGAATTCAGGTCACTCCAAGGTGGAGTGATGTGGGAATGTTTCATGGAGAATGTGGGGCTTGAATTGAGTCTAGAACCTGAATAGAAAGGAAGAAAAAGGGAAGGAGGAGGAAGGAAATAATTTATGGAATGGGTTTATAAGGATTATGGACAAGTTCATCCCAGTTCTGGCTATCCCCCAACCCTGAGCTACTCTTCTTCATATTTCTAAGCCCATGACTCCTGTCTCCCATGTTCTTCAGTCTGTCAACAGTCTTCATAATAAAAATAGTTAGCACTTATGTAGCACTTTAAGACTTGCAAAGCACTTTATAAATGTCTCATTGTATCCTCACAACACCCCTGGGAGGCAGGTACTACTATTATCCCCATTTTATGATAAGGAAACTGAGGCAGATAATGGTTAAGTGAATTGTCCAGAGTCACACACCTAGTAAATACCTAATGCAGGATTTGAACTCTCAGCTTCATGAGGCTATGGCTAGCACTCTATACCACCAATGAGCTGCTTCAGTCTTCTATAATCCTTAGGGTACTTGCAGGTCTCTACCAAAATCCTTGTTTGCCTAGCTCAACCCAGACTTTACCTCTTAAATCAGTGATATCCATCAGCTCCAAAAGGTGCAAACCATTGTCTGGAATCTGACCAGCAAAATTTCTCTCTCACTCCAGTCAAATTCTCACTTTGGGGCCAATACCAGGGCCTGAGAGGCTGAATGAATAAACTAGGGGCTGTGAGCTCCCAGAACAGACTAGGCAGACCCCCATAATGCCAGGTTAACTGGGGTTGGCCACTGATGCTGCACAGTCTTGTTATTATTCAGTTAGTTTTTAGCCATTTCTGACTCTTTGTGACTCTATCTGGAGTTTTCTTGGCCAAGATACTGGAGTGGTTTGCCATTTCCTTCTCCAGCTCATTTTACAGATGAGGAAACTGAAGCAAACAGGGTAAAGTGACTTGCTCAGGGTCACACAGCTAGGAAGTATCTGAGGCTGGATTTGAACTCCAGAAGAGGAGCCTTCCTGACTCCAGGTCTGGTGCTCTATCCACTGTACCACCTAGCTGCCCCATTCACTGCAGTTTGGGGTGACCAAAGGAAGCTCTACAGAATTATTAAATCTCAGAGTTGGAAGGGAACCTAGAGGCCATATAGTCCAACTAATAGCTGAATCAGAATCCCCTCTGCCACATACGCAATCAGATGCTCATCACACCTTTGCTTTAGGACTTTTAGTGAGGGGAAATGCTCTATCTCCAGAGGCCATCCATCCTGCTTTTGGATAGCTCTCATTGTTAGGCCCTTTTCCCTTGAACTAGGCCTAAATTCACTGCATCACCATTTCTGTCCATTACTTCTTGCTCTGTCTGCCCTCTGGGCCAAGCAGAATGAGCCTAATCCACTGATTGCCCTTTGAACCTTTCAGGTACTTGAGCTCAGTGAGCATGTCTCTCCTCAGGCTTCTCTTCTCTAACCTAAACCATTCTTTCCAGGAGAATGTTTTCTGGAAGTTGTCCATGACCTATATATCTCAAGGTTCCTGTTGAAGATTTAAGGCCCCAGCCCTGCTTAGGACCTCTCCACCTGTGGCTCAGTATGCTTTATGATGCTACAACTCATTACATCCTCGGGGCCAGAGGTCTCCTATGGTATCTAAACTTTTTTTGTCCCAGACATCTAGTCTTTTCCTGGCATTCTTGGCAGTTTTGGGGGCAGATCCCAGGAAGAGAGCTGATAGTAAAACAGGGAACCTGCTCCCCAAATCCTAAAGGCCATTTAATACAGACCTGGATACAGACCGGGAAGGTAGCTCAGGGATCATCTAATATAACACCCTCATTTTACAGATGAGAACCCAGAGAAGTGACTTTCCCATACACAGAGAGTAAGTGTCAAAGGTCAGAGATGAAGCCAGATTCTCTGAGTCCACAGACAGTGCTCTTTCTATTACATCACATGGTCTCCTTTCCTTGAATGTTAGCTCAACTAAGACAGAAGTCATGAAGTGTGGTGGGGCTGCCACCCTCACTCCTAGAGATGCTCCAGGTGTCCTGGTCTTAAGGACGAAGAAGCATCTTACTGGGAAGGCGGGAACAAAGAGAGTCAGAAAGCAGTCCTGCAGCCCATGCCATAGACTCTATTTGGCAGGCCAATGGACAATCACCCACTTCATCCCTTTCTTCCAAAAAGCTGGTTTGACAGAAGTCCTACAGAGAGCTTTGAACTCTTGAGGAAAAGTACCCTCTAGACATAAGCCATTATTGGTCCTTGCCTTCATTTTATAGCTAACTTGTAGTTTCTCAAAGGATATTTATCCACTTTGGGAGTTATTTCACATGGGAGCCTTCTCTCCTCCTCCCATTTGTAATGTTTGCCCACTAGAGTGCAGCCAGCTAACAATTAATCAATTAAGCAATTATAAAGCACCTACTACAAAAGGACTTAGGGATACAAAGTCAGTGTCTGCCTTTAGAGCTTATAATCTATTGAGGGGAGACACATTCATGCTTAGGGTATAGAAAAATTAAATACGATAGAGTTTGGGGAGCAAGTTCTAGCAGCTAGGGGTATCAGGAAAGGCTTGATGTAGAAAGTGTCAATAAGCTGAGATTTGGAGGAGCCAAAGGGATGTAAAAGGCAGAGGTGAGGAGGGAGTGCATTCCAGACATGGCACCCAGGAAATTGATTGCTTTGTATAAGGAATAAGAAGAAGGGAAGTTTGGCTAGGCCATGGTATACATGAAGGGAGGGATGTGTAATAAGGTGGAAGGCTCAGATGGAGCCAGGTTCTAAAGGGCTTTTAATGGTAAACAGAGGAATTTATACTTAATCCGAGAGGTAATGGTGAGCCACAGCAGTTTATTGAGTGGGAGCAGTGAGTGATATTGTCTGACCTACACTTTAAGAAAACCACTTTGGCAACCCTGTGGAAGATGGATTTTGAATGTATTTGAAACATAGAGACCAGTTTGAAGGCTCTTGCAGTAGTCCGGGTAAGAGGTAATAAGCCCTGAGCTAGGGCAGTGATCATTTGAGTGAAGAGAAGGGGATAGATATGAAAGACACGGAAGTAAAAATGCCAAGATTTGGCAACTCATTGGATGTATGAAATGAGTAAATGCAAGGGGTTGACATTAATGTCAGGGTTTTCAGCCTTGGGTGGTTATATATCTGACCATGTTCCAGAGCCCAACAGAAATAAGTTTTTTTTAGTATTTGTGGTTTGGCATTGTGCTCTCTCTTCTTTCCCCCTGTGTACATGTTTAGGTTAGGGTTTATCAATCATTGTCTGATAATAATAGAAATTAACAATAATAATAATTATTATGTGTCTGATACTGATAGAAATTATACAATAATTCCTCATTAATGACTGTAGGCCCAAGAGATAACATGGACTCAACAAGTGAGACCAGGCCTGGACTCAGTTGCATAGGACCAGAGAGAAAGGGTGGGCTGGTGACCCACTGTGCCCTCTGCCCAGGGAATATCAGGAGCCCCAGTTTTCATATAATCCCCTGCAACCTCCTTCTGCCCTTCCTGTTTATCTCCCTCTCTCCTTCCATCTCTACATCTCCCCCCTCTTCCATTGGCATCTTAATTGATCTCATTGTTCTCCAACCCCTTGAGACTAGAGACTCCAGCTGTGCTTAAACAGAACAAAATCTCTTCCAATTTCCCCACCGTTTAAAAGAAAATTGAATTCTTTATCTGCAGTGGGGGGAGGGGAAGAGGAAGAGGGGGGTCAAAAAAGACTGACAGGATAAACATAAATAGTTAAATAATCTGAGACCAGCTTCTAAATTGGACAAGAAGGCAAAGGCGAACAGATTTGTGCCTTTTGTTTTTGAAGGGTGAGAGGAGAGACTCTCATGGTTGTATTCCTTGTTCTTTTACAATCTTATCAGTTCATCTTTCTAGAAAAAATTAAAGGGGGGGGATGGGGGGGAGCAAAAGAAAAAAAAATGCCAGGAGGAGGAAAGAGACATCGTGGAGTGATTGGCAGCTCTGAAGTCCCGTCTGTCTGTCAGGCCTCAGTGCTTTTTGGCTGTGTTTATCTCTTTAATCTAAATATCAATCCGTAAAAGCAAAATGGGATGGAATAAAAGTCATGACGGGCACCAGGACCAGATTGGGGAGGGGGGAGAGAGAGGGAGGGAGCTCATGTACTACTGGTGGCAGCTTTTACCACCGTTGCCACTGTCCTAGGTCCTGATGGAGCTGTCCCTCACATCAATGTCCCTGCTTTCCAAAGGAGACATAAGGAGACAAAAGTGGGTTAGGGTTGAATGAAGACAGCGTCTAGACATGTGCTTACCCAAATGCTGTCTTTCCTCTTCTCAACCTAAAGGAACTGTCATCAACCTTCCTGTCTGAACATGGAATTCTGGAACCTTTAAGGGATTGTTTGATGCCATTCTGTCTATCCTCCACCTCTAGGTGGAATAGCTTGATTCTATTCTTTAAAATCTCCTACGACAGAGAACCCATATTCTCCTTCTGTTGTTAGTCTAGCATTTTACAGACTCTCACATCAGGATGTCATTTCTGCATTTGACCTCAAGTCCCTCTGCTGTGATTTAAGCTCGTTTGCTCTCACCTTGTCCTGAGAAGCCAGAGCCCTGGGCTCTGGTAACTGCTCTGTGGCAAGTGACTTCCCCTCTCTGGGGCTCAGCCTCTAAAATGAGAGGCTGGACTTGCCAGGCATTGTGTCTGGCTGGCTGTCTCTGTGCCTCAAATGCTCTCCCTCCTCATCTCTGCCTCCTGACTTTCCAGGTTTTCTTTAAGTCCCAATTAAAATCCCATCTTCAACAGAAAGCCTTTCCTAGCCCTTCTGGACTTCCTCCTTTTAATCATTTCCGATTTGTCCTGTATGTAGCTTGTTTGTTTGTTTTCTCTCCCATTAGACTGTGAGCTCTTCAAGAGCAGGGATTGTCTTTTGCCTTTTTTTGTATCTCAGGGCTTAACACAGTGCCTGGCACATAGTAGGTGCTTAATAAATGTTTATTGATCTCTGAGGCCCCTCCCAGCTCTCTGTCTCTGTGATTAGATGACCCTTCAAGGCCCTCTGAGAGTCTGTGATTCTATATATTTCAAGTCTATCAGAGTTATCCTTCAGTAATCTAGCAGCTGCTTAGTTTTATTCAGCATAACTGCTAAGAATAGAGAACTGTCCCTTGAGGTTGGGGGATGAGGGGGTGAGGGGGACAAACTGCTGGTGGGCTGACAAGGGCCAGAAATGAGTTCATTGATGCAATGAGTTTAATGCTCTTTAAAAAGTCCACTCTATCAAACACTGAAAAAGATTGAGTTCTAGGAGAGAGAAGGGGCCTGGAGAAAGCCCAGTGGTGGAACACTGGCAATCCTAGACCAGAAGGTTATCTGGGAAAAGGTCAGGGAGTGGGAATTATTGAATTGCAGGATATGGCCCTTCAGTTGTTTGCCCTCTGTGGCTGGGAGGAGGGGGTTAGGGGGAAGAGGAGGGGGCAGAGGGGTGAAGAAGAAAAAAAGGGGAGTATTTGTGCTGTTCAGAGCCAAAAGAGGAAAATGGTTTCAATAGTAATGGTACTGATCTCCTCAGGCTTTCTTCCCAAAGTCAGGCAACATAACTTATTAAGCACCTACTATGTGTCAGGCACTATGCTAAGTGCTAAGGATACAAAGAAAGGCTAAATAAAGAGATGAATTAACAAATATAGATAGATAGATGAATGAATGAATAATAGATAAAAATTTTAAAAGGCCCTGCTCTTAAGGAGTTCACAGTCTAATGAGAATAAACAACATACAAATAACTATATGCAAACAAGATACACATTCACATACATATACAGGATAAGCTGAAAGTGATCAACAGAGGGAAAGTGCATGCATTAAAGACAATTGGGAAAGACTTCTTGTAGAAGGTGGTATTTTAGAGTTGGGACTTAGTGTCATGTAACTTATTGTGGAAACAATGTTCATCTTTGGAACATGGAAAAGGTTCCATCTCCCATGCTTTTCATGGTCCAAGGTTGTGATTTATTTCTTTACAAATTTTTAATTGATGCCTTTTGTTTTTTAATATCACAGTCATTTCCATATTGACTCCTTTCCACCTCCACCCAGTGACCCAGCCACCACACCGACCACTTTTCTAACAGGGTATGCAGTATTCCACACCCAAGGTCTCCTACCTCTACAATTAAGAAGTGATTGTGCATTTTCTCAACTGTTCTGTAGGGACACAATTAGTCATAATTATACAATGTTCAGTTTCCTTTTATTGCATTTGTTTACACTGCAGTAGTTATTTTGCATCTTGTTTTCCTGGTTCTCCATATATGTTATATAAGTCTTCCTATGTTTCTCTGAATTATTCATATTTGTCATTTCATATGGACAAGCTATGTGGCATAGTGGATAAAGCACAGGGCCTAGAGTCAGGAAGATCTGAGTTCCAATCTGGCCTCAGACACTTACTAGCTATGTGACCCCTGGGCAAATTATTTAACTTTCTTTGCCTCAGTTTCCTCATCTGTAAAATGAGCTAGAGAAGGAAATGGCAAACTACTCCAGTATCTTTGCCAAGAAAGGCCCAAATAGAGTCACAAAGAATTGACGTGACTGAAAAAAAAAATGACTGAATAACAACATGGGACAAAAATATTCTATTACATTCATATACTGCAATTTGTTCAACTGTTCTCCAATCAATGGACACCTCCTTTGTTTTCTGTTCTCTGCTGCTACAAAAAGTCCTGCTATGGATATTTTGTAATCTATGGGACCTTTCTTCCTGGAGTGCATATGTCTAGCATGAGGTCTATATAGGTCAACAAGTATAAACATTTTGGTCACTTTCCCAGTGTAATTCCAGATTGCTTTCCTGTGGGATTGGACCAATTCACAGCTCCACTAAAGGATGGTGTGCCCCACACCTGTGGTATCAGTCTTGTCGAGAACTCGTAGAATCATAGATACAGAGCTGAAAGAGAACTTAAAGGTCTTCTAGCCCAAACTCTTCATTTTCCAAATGAGGAAACTGAAACTCAGGAATCAAAGATATTTGCCAAGGTCACAGAGGCAGTAAAGTTGGGATTTGAACCCAGGGCCTATGACTCCAATGCTAATGTTGTCTTCACTATGCCATCCAGACTTCTCCTGGTGTGGAAACTTCCTCAGTTGATGGCCAGCTACAGGTTCTCTACAACATGGCCTCAGAGATGCCTGGGACACTGAAGGGTTTGTCATGGATCATGTATCTTAGGAGGAAGACTTGAACTCAGGTCCTCCTGACTCCAAGAAAGGTTTTCTAGTTTTAATTCCATGCCACCTATCTCCCCATTGTACACATGGGGAAAATGGAGGCTTATGGTGGGAACTTGCTTACAGTCATCCAGTGAGTCAGGAACTGAATCTGAACCAGAACCCACTTCTCCTACCTCCTGGTCTGGATATAGTCCATGAATACTATCAACTAGCATTTATATAGTGTTGTAAGGTTTACAACGTGCTTTACAAATATCTTATCCTCACAGCAATGTTAGGAGCTAGAAGTTATTTTCATCCCTACTGATGAGAAAACTTACAGAGGCAGACAGATGTTAAATGACTTGGCTAGGGTCACACAGCTAGTAAGTGTCATTTGAACTCAGGTCTTCCTTACTCCAGGTCCAACATTCTGTCTGTTGTTCACCTTAACTGTTATTCCTTTAACTAAGGACTCTTCAGAGTCATCCCCATTGATCTCACCACCCAGAGAAGTGCCCTAGCAGTGAGCCAGGCGGTGTAGTACAGTAGGTAGAGTCAGAAAGACTAGGGTTTGAACATTTACGAGATATGACCATGAATAAGTAACTTAAACCTTATATAGCACTTACCTCCCAGGGATGCTGTGAAGATCAAGTGAGATGATGCATATGAATGTAATAATTCATGGTTTCATAGCTTGATTGCCATAAAGGACCTCAAAGACCATCTAGTCCAAGCCCCTCATTTTACAGGGAGACTTGGGTTCAAATCCTGTCTCAGACACTTACTGTGTGGTCCTGGGTTCAAACCCTGTCTCAGACACTTACTATGTGGTCCTGGGTTCAAACCCTATCTAAGACACTTACTATGTGGTCCTAGGTTCAGATCCTGTCTCAGATACTTACTATGTGGTCCTGGGTTCAAATCCTGTCTTAGACACTTACTATGCAGTCCTGAGCAAATCATTTAACCTCGCTATGCCTCAGTGTCCTTATAAGTAAAATAAGAGTATTGGACTGGGTGGTCTACAAGGTTCTTTCCAACTCTAAATCTATGATCCTGGGACTTGGCTAAAGTTATACAAATTGTAATAATCAGAAATGGGATTCAAACCCAGGACCTATGACTCCAGAGGCAGTACTCTTTTCACAGTGCCTTATAAAGTACTTTGTAAACCTTGAAATATTGTAATAAATGAAAGATGTTGTTATTAAAAATAAGCCCTGGCCTTGAATCCTAACAATGACAATGACTAGTTATGACTAGTCACCTTCCCATCATCAGTCTTCCTGACCTTGAACCCTAGTTAGGCTACAAGAGTACCCACCTCCTCCCTTAGAGGAGAAATCTGAGATGGCTTCCCCACTGGGGCTCCTGGGAATAGTCTTTCTCTTGCTTGTCTTGCGTGTGGACCATTTTATTGAAGCATTCCTCACAGTCAATTGGGTCCCAGTTCTACCATATGACCACATGACCAGTCATCTCATTCACTCATTCATGGATTCATTCATTCAGCAAGCATTTATTGAGTAGCCAATCCCTAGATACTGGAGGTACAAAAACAAAACATTGATCTTTGAGGCTCTTGCACAGAGACAGGTGCCAGTGTAGACAAAAGGCCCAGGCTTGGATTTAGATCTGCTCTGGCTTCCATGATGAGAGGTTAGAGGGGGAGAAACTGACCTAGGACAGTCTCCAGGAAGGCATCTTGCTTAGGTTACCTGGTAAAGCCTCATTTTCTCTCTTCAAGGAATCCCCAGATTTTCCCCACCATCAGGTCCTGCCTTTTCTTGGCCCCTTCCAGTTTTCACAATGTAAGAAGAGCTAGCAGAGGCTGCCATAGACCATTGGGAAAAGTTCAGGAGAGAATCTGCATATTCTCCTTCCATTTACTTATTCCCTTCCATTAGAGAATGAGGCTAAAAGGCCCTGTGGCCAATGGGCAGCTAGAATCACATAATCTCAGAGCTGGGTGGGACCTCAGAAATCATATAGTCTAATCCCATGTCTTGCCCCATCCAAACTCCCCTTTACAAAGGTGGGGCCAGACCTAGGTTCTAAACCATATTCCTTCCCTTGCTCATTGTGTAAGTTGCTTCTCTTGGTGAGTCCAGGCTTCTCTTTCTGTCAAGTCAGAAGAATGACTTTTGCCTCTTGCTGCCTTCCAGGGGTGGTTTCAGAAGAGACGAGATGATATGGATAAAATCCCTTGAGGTCCTGGGGAAGAAAGCCTATAAAAATCAGTGCAGCTACTCCTCTCTGAAGGAAGAGACACATTTCAATAATGATAACTCATATTTATATGGTGCTTTAAGGTATATAACGATGCATTGTGCCAGCCTGGGTCAGGAAGTTCTAACTACAGAGGGTGGGAGGAAGGGTGCACAGAAAGAAGTGAAGGAGTGAAGTCTGAGGATGGCTCGGGGTTTCACAATCACAGGTGTCTTGCCTTTCCCTCTCCCACACCCAACTGTAGCCAGATATCAGCTGTTACTTCACTGTCCAGCTCCTAGGGCAGGTTGGCACTGCCCACTGGCAGAGACGGAGAAACATTGGGGCTGGCTGCAGTAAAACACCCCTGCCGGCAACTATCTTAGAGATCATTGGTGATTTATATTTCCTACATCGGACTTTGACCTTAATTTCTGCTGTTGGTATGGAGCTGTAAAATTCATTAGGGGCCTAAGAGAGGAGTGATTGAGATGTCAGTCAGGCAATCGTGTGGTTATTTAATCTATCAGATGTGCGGTTTGCCATTTAACTGGACAACAAGAGAATATGAAATCAATATGGTTCATTAGCAAGGAAGCTTGCGCCTGGCCCCATCAGCACCCACCAATGACAGCAGCTGAGGCAGGCATGCGGACACACCATCACTGTGTCACCTTGGAGAACAGACATGTTCCACCACGCATGAGCAGATAGGGTCCCAGCCAGGCAGAATCCCCATGCCCAGAGCTCATTCCTCCAACGGTATTCCACAGGCATTCTCTCCATTTCTGTCATCATAGTGGGCTCCCAGACTGGGGACCCTCATCTAGCAGCCTGCACATCACCTAGAATCTCAGTCATGGAGGGCCCCTGCATCTGAGAACACAATAGATAGACACAGCAGGTGGGAGCTTTCATAACTCCCCCAGGGGGTTGATTGGACAATGTGTTTTTTTTCCTCCTCCTCACCATCACATCATCATTTGCCAGGCTTTTCCATCTCCCCAGCTTCTCAAGTCCCCACTTAGCAAATCTCTGGACATCCTGTCTTTCTCAAGGAATATACTTCAAAAGCCATCTGCCTGCCCTACTCCCCCGCCCGTCACTCTGACCAAACCCACACGCCTACACCCAGTCCCCATCACTGTAACTGTGATGAGCAGTGAGGCTCAAGTAACTTCTGATTAGGAGTTCTTCCTCTTCCCACACTGTTCTTATAGCTAAGAGAGTGGCAGGGCAGGGGTAGCTGGAGAGGCCATTCTCTTTGCTCTCCAGCAGAAATCAAAATGGCTTAATGTCACTCACCTTGGTTTGCCTTAGACAGGGGGAGGGAGTGATGAAGTCAGGCTTGAGGCTAGAAATGGGTGGCCATGAATAGATGTGCTTGGCTGGGACCAAGGATCATCGGAGGGGTCCAAGGATGGTAAGAGATGAAAGGTCATTGTTAGAAGAATCATGGGTTTAGGGTCAGAAGAAGTATAGTAGAAAGGACCATGGATCTGAAGCCAGAGGATGTGGGTCTGAAGCCCAGATCTGACTTTCACTATCTGTGAGCCACCTTATTTCTCTGTGCCCCAGTTTCCTTGTCTACAAAATAGAGGGGTTCAGAAAAATGGCCTTGAAGATACAAAGCCTCCAGCTTTGTCTCTATCATTTTATAGAGCTGAGTTCTTATCCACATTTAACTGCTTGATGACTATAGACTAGTCACTGCCTCTCTCTGGATCTCAATTTCCTTAGTTTCCATCGATAAATTGGAGATGATTATAATATACAAGTTGACTCATAGCATTGTCATGAGGAAAGCACTTTGCAAACCTTAAGAGATTTCAAAAATATGAGCTATTGACCATGATGTAATTAGATGGATGGTGACCTCAAAGCCCAGGCTAAATAGGAAAGATAGAGGCTGAATCAGAAGACAGGGGCAACAATGGAAACTCAAGTCTAAAAAAGCTATAGCCCATGGAGCATGACAAAATCAAGAGAGGGCAAGGAACATGGGCCATGGCATGGATGTTATTGCACAGATGCGTTCAAGGGGTGATGCTTCCAGACCCATAACACACAATGAGTCAGTGTCTATACCAGAAAGCCAAGTCCCTGGACTAGGGAGATTTGCTGTTGTCCTAAGGAAGGGACCCAGGTGGATTGGTACTAGTAGAAAATGAAGGTCATCCAGATCAGTGACAAGAGGTAGAACAGGTTATGGAGAAAAGTGACTCAAAGTATCAGACTTGATGAGTCTCTGTTACTTGTCAGGGTTCTGGTTTGCAAAGCCTATCAGGAATTCAGAGTACCTTCCGTTTCCCTATCCTCCCCACTACTGCATCATCATCATCATCTTCTTCTTCTTCTTCTTCTTTTACTACTACTACTAATAATAATAATAATAATAATAATTACTAATACTACTGTTAATTACTACTACTGCTACTACTAATTATTACTACTACTACTACTACTACTACTACTACTACTACTACTACTACTACTAC
>NW_020940527.1:2423698-2441201 GCF_900497805.2 Vombatus ursinus
ACTACTACTACTACTACTACTACTACTACTACTACTACTACTACTACCATCATTACTACAGTTATGAGTAGTATGACTACAATTATAGGTAGATGGCAGAGTGGATAGAGTGCCCAGGGCTGGAGTCAGGAAGACTCATCTTCATGAGTTCAAATCCAGCCTCAGATGCTAGCTGTGTGACCCTAAGCAAGTCACTTAACCCTGTTTGCCTCAGTTTCATTATCTGTAAAATGAGATGGAGAGAAAAATGGTAAACAGCTCCAGTATCTCTGCCAAGAAAACCCCAAGTAGGGTCATGAAGAGTCAGACACAACTGAAACTACTGAACAATATAACAAAATTAATAATAGTAATAATAGCCACTCATTTTTTATAGCATATCACATGCAGCATTCCATGAAATCTTCACCACAGTCCTGTGAGATAGGTATCCTTATTATTCTGATTTGACAGATAAGACCATGGCTCAGAAATGGAGTGACCTGCCCACACTCACACAGCTAGGAAGCATCTGAGATGGGATTCAATCCCAGGATTTCTTGATTCCAAGTCCAACATTCTGTCTGCTCTGGAATTGGGGGTCAGAATGCTGCTTGTTTCCCCGTGTCCCTTCCCTACTCTCACTTTGTGACCATCCAATGTCACCACCCAGCCCTGCTCATGATGGCTTTGTCTACCAGCCCCAGGCCATTCTCCTGCCTTTCTCCAGGAGTTCAGTGCCTGGCTTCCTGGTCTCCCTGCCTCAAGCCTCAAGCCTCTCCCCCTTTCCAACCCAGCCTTCCCTCAGCTGACAAAGGGATTTTACTGAGGCCTGACCCTGTCCCTTCCCTACTCAATAAACCCTAATGGATCCTTATTCCTTCCAGGGTCAGATGATGAAGTTCCCAGTTGGGCATTTAAAGTCCTTCATAAGCCAGTCCCTTCCTATCTTCCAGACTTCTGACACTTCATTCCCTCGTACGTAGTCTTCGGTCCAGTGACACAGACGCTCCATCTCCTAACCCAGCGCCTTTTTTCTGGCCGTGCCTCCTATGCTCTCCCTCCTGACCTCCATATCCTGGCTTCCCTTGCTTCCTTCAAGACTTGGCTCAAATCTCACCCTCCACCAAAGCACCTTCCTCATCTTCCTCTCTGCTCCCCCTCTTCCCATCCTCTCTTCTGTGACTATCTTTCATTTATACTGTATATGTAATATGTGCGTATTATACATGTACATATATTAGATCTGTGTATGCATGATATATACATACATGTATATATCGTATATGTATACAGTATATACAATATGTGTATGTGTGTGTATATATATTCATATTTTATACACACACAGTTTTTTGAGGGAAATGACCATTTTTTCTCCTTTCTCTGTATCCTAACATTCAGCACAGTGCCTGGTGCATAAATAGCACTTAATAAATTAGCTTGCTGACTGACTGTATATACATTCTTTATATACTACTATATGTATATATTGTTTTCCTCAGCAGATTGTAACTCCTTGAGGGCAGACTCTGTTTTTTTTTGTTTGGTATCCCCAGTGCCCAGGGCAGTGTGTAATACTTAGTAGGTCCTAAATATAGCTAGTTCTTGCTTTATGTAAATTCATATTACACAAATTCTGCTTTATGGAAAGAATTCTGAAAGAAATCCACATTCCAAAAAATGCCTGTTCACTGCACTGTACAGTACTGTGCTCTTTCTCTCCAGTCCTGACCCTTGGCTCAGCACCTCACAGACTCCCATCCCTCCACCAAAAACAAAAACCAAAAATACCTGCAAGTAAAAGCAGAAGAATGGACTGCTGAGATCACCATTGCCACCAGAGTGAGGTTTGGTCTGAGACTCCCCATGCAGAGACAGGAGACCTTTGTCCTGTTCTGCCCACCCTTGACCCCTCGGTGTCTGTTTTCCATCCCATGCTTGGGTACCAGGTGTCTGTACCCTGCCTCTGCATGTAACCTGTCCTCTCTAGTCCTCATCTGTGTCTGGTCCCCAGATGTCTGCCCCCTGCGTGATCTTCTTCCAGGCCCTCATATGTCTGGCCCCCTGTGTGTTCTTCCTCCTGCTCTCACTGCTTTGTCCCCATGAGCTGGCTCCTTCCCTCCCCGAGGCCATGGCCCCTTTCCTGCCTGCTCTCCCCCAAGTCTACTGCAAATTCACATTACATAAAAATCACCTTACATAGAGGTCTGGAGAATGGTCCATTTGCATAGAGCAAAAACCATCGGTTTCTACACCACTTCCTCCTCAGACCTTTACCCACACTCATCCTGTGCCAACCTTGTTATGCCCTATGGGTTAATGTGTGACCCTTCAGCTCCAGGGGCTTCTATCTCAGTCACTCTTAATTATGGAACCAATGCACACCAAATTAACAAATCTTTCTTCAAAGGGCATTGTGCCCGGAGAGTTTGCTTAATTTCAGGAGAAAAGAGAGATACAAAGACAGACAGAGAGAGAGAGAGAGAGAGAGAGAGAGAGAGAGAGAGAGAGAGAGAAATGCCTGCAATAATTAACATTCTGGCTAAGGCTCTTTGGAAGGCCACCAGCCTTAACAATCTCAACCTCCAGGTGACTGCAAACCACTGGCTCTTTCCTGACTTCCTTTTGGATTTGCATTGGGAAACTAGACCTCCAATTCTGGGCCCTATCCATTTCAAAACCTTGTTGGTCCCCGCACTGTCCAGAATCACAAGCAGTTTTCTCAAAGAATACTAAGACCTGCTCTTGGGATCTGGATGTGATATGAGCTGTAAAAGGGTAGAGTCCCATTGCTCTTTCCAGAATGTCATTGAAGTGCCTTCAAATGGAAATAAAAGGTCCGTACCTTCTCAACCTTCTTTACTCCTATTCTCCTGCAAGAACTCTTTGATGAGCAAAAAAAAAAAAATGATAATCTTTACTTATGGAAAATACCTTGCATAATTCTGCCTCTTTATCTTTGCTCAAGTCATCCCCTTCCCCCAACTTACAATGCTGTCTTCTCAATGTACCTGTATCTAATCCATCTTTTAAAGGATAACTCAACTTCTAACCTCTTCTGTTCAACCTTAGCACAGTACTTAGCACCTAGTAGGTGCTTAATAAATGTTTGTTGAAATGGACTGAAATGGAACCTTCTATAATAATTCCAGTCTAAAGTGATTTCTATCTACTCTGAATAGAACATGGAATTTACCATCTACTCTCCTGTATAATTAGTTGTCTATTTACATGATATGTCTTACCTGCCCAACTGAAAAGTCAGCTCCTCCATTGCAAGGACTGGTTTTATACTTCAAGACAATGTTAAGCCCTGGATGCATGTTAGTTGACTGGTTGATTAGGAATCTAGTGCCATCTTGAAGGCTAGGTTAGTTGGGGTTTCTTGGAGTCCTCAACTAACCTTTTAGAAATGGATGTGTTATCTTCTCTGCTCTCCCTAAGGCCACCCCCATAGGATCACAACCATAGAACATAAGAATTGAAAGTGTTTAAAGGTCCCATGCTCCAGCCCCCTTGTTTTACAGATGAGGCCCAGAGATATTGAATGATTTGTTCAAGGTTGTATAGTGTGTGATTGGCAGAGCCAGGCCTAGAATCTAGGTGTCTCCTGGCTTCTACAATGCTACATACATTCTGACGGGTGTCCCTGATTCCCTGTTTACTCCATTCCTTCCATGCCCCTCCTTCCATCTGCTGGCCTCTACCTCACCCCATAGTGAGACTCCCAGCAGCGCCAAGCAATCAGCTTTGGGTCGGTCACCCTGCAGTCCTGACAGGCTTTTGACATCCCATAATTGCTTTCCTGCTATGACTCCTTTAAGCACAGAACTGCTGGCCAGAGCAATTTGCTCCCCATCAATTTTTATTTCCTGGTTTTAAAATAAAATAAAAGGAAATAAAGAAGGGAGTGGAGGAGACAGGGAAGCAACGTTTCGTCTGCAATAACAAACAAACTGGGAACCCCCTTTCCACGAGGGCGGCTGTGTTGGCCTGAATTCCTCTCTTTGCCCTCTCTAAGCCAGGCAGCTCTGCCCAGCCCAGAATGGCATATTAATAAATGGGGATCTCAGCCTGGCTGGCCCACACATCCTCATGACTCCTGAGTCTTATTTCCTCATGCTTCCGCCACTGGCCTAGCCCCTCCAGAATTTAGGATCATAGCATCATAGATTTAGAGCTGGAAGGGATCTTAGAAGTCATGGAGCCCAATGCTCTCATTTTACATTTGAGGAAACTGAGGCCAAAAGCAGTTAGCTGACTTCCTCAAGGTCACACCAGTAGTAAGTGTTATAGCGGGGGAAAATACATTATTTACAACCTTCCTTTAAAAGGAATCGCTCCTTTACATTTGGTGGGGGAGTAAGGAAGGGAATGACTAGTAGTTTCCCCTCATCTCTCCTTATATAGGACTCCATATATTGGTCACCGGTTTATGATAAAAGTCTTGAAAAAATTTTCACTCAAAAACAGCTACAACACAAGGCAGGGAGAATCATGATTTGGCCCATAGAGAAAGGAGTATCTATTGGGCAAGGGGGCATCTGATATTAGCCATTTCCTGTGAGTACTTATAACATACCCAAACAAAAAACAAACAACAACAACAGCAAAAAAAAACCCCACCATCATGCCAGGCTTCTAACCAGTCAGCTTTTGGCCTTGGGGGCAGTTTGTTGTATAGAGGTACAGTGAAAGTTACAGTTACCCCAAAATGGTGGCTTACTCTAAAATGGCATCCTTCATAATAAGAGATCACTCTTTCTTGGCCACCATGGTGATGAAGTCAAGATTCAAACCCATGTAGTCTTACTACAAATCTAATGTTCTTTCTGCCACACTGCAAAAGAAAACTGGGAGACTTGGGGAAATGTAAGCCCTCTGTGTCTCAGTTTCCTCATCTGTAAATGGGCCGGAGAAGAAAACGGCAAACCACTCCAGTATCTTTGCCAAAAAAATTCACAAAGAGTCAGATACAACTGAAAACCAATTAAACAATAACAACATGCCCACATACATTTTCCTCCCTTCTTCATTATTTTAGTGGTCTATTTCTCTCAGTAAGACCTTGAGGTCATACAATATATGCTATAATATTCTGGAGTGGAGGACATTTATCAGAGTTTGGGTCCTCTTCAATATATTCCCAACTTTCCCACCCAAAATCCTTTTAATGTTTCTTTTTCATTGTTATCAGTTGACATTTGATGGGACCTCATTCTGCACATATTTCTAAATTTCTAGGACTTTATGGAAAGCAAAAAAGAAACAGTTTACTCTCAAAGAGCTTATTGTCTAAATGCAAAAAGATAGCCAGGCATCACTCTTCTCTTTCTTGATAGATCTCATAGTCAATCTTCTTTTACTTGTATAATCGCACTAATTTCCCTTCTCTTGATACAAATGACTACATAAGTATGCTTATTCTTTGCAAAAAGATAATCAAATGTATTTATTTATACATTAGTTAGTCAACAAGTATTTATTAATCGCTCACTATGTGTCAGGCATTCTGCTAAGTGGTGAAGATACAAAGAAAGGCAAAAAACAGTCCCTTTCCTTAAATAGCTCACATTTTAATGGGGGAGATAATGAGCAATTAATTATATGTGTTACAATTATAGATAATATAAATAATTCTATTACAAATATATAAATAATTCTGTACAAGACATAGATATATATAGATAGGTGTAAATGTTGATATAGACACATAGTGTAAATAGAAGGAAGTCTCAGAGAAGAGCAAGTAGGTGGAGGGGGTGATTAGGCAAGTCCTCTTGCAGAAGGTGGAAATGGAGTTGAGTCTTGAAAGGGGTCAGGAAAGCCAGGAAGTGGAGATGAGGAGGAAAGATCATTATAGGTATGGGGGACACCCAATGAAAAGGCACAAGGTCTATCGGTGGAGTGTCATATGAAGAACAGCACATTGACCTGGGTGGCTAGATTGTAGAGTAAATGAAGATTAATGTGTAAGAAGACTGAGAAGGGAACAGCTAGGTGGCTCAGTGGATAGAGCAATGGCCCTCGAGTCAGAACGACCTGAGTTTAAACCCAGTCTCAGACACATAACACTAGCTATATGACTCTGGACAAGGCACTTAACTCTAATTGCCTCATCAAAAAAAAAAAAAGAAGAAGACTGAAAAGATAGGAGGGGGCCAGGTCGTGAAGGGCTTCAAATGTCAAGCAGAGCATTTCATATTTAATCCTAGAGGTAATAGGGAGTCAGCAGAGTTTGTTAAGTTGAGGAGGGGAGTGACATGGTCAGGTGTGTACTTAAGACAGCTCTGACAGCTGAGTAGGAGGTGGAGTGGAGTGGGGAGAGATTTGATGCAGGGAGACCAACCAGAAAGTTATTGAAATAGCCTAGGCATGAGGTAATGAGACCCTATGCCAGGATGAGGGCTTTATGAGTGCTCTGAGTCTTTTCATTGACTGTCTGCCATACCTGGAATGTTCTCTCTCCTCGTCCTTGCCTTCTGGTTTCCCTGTCTTCCTTTGAGTCACACCTTCTACAAGCAGCTTTTCTCAGTCTTCCTTAATCTTGGTGCCTTCCTTCTGAGATTACCCCAACTCTATCTTGTACATATCTTGTCTCTATACAGTTGTTTGCATGTTATCTCTCTCATTAAACTGTGAGATGCTTTGAGACCAGGGACTGGTTTTTACTTTTCTTTGTATCGTTTGCACTTAGCGCAATGCCTGGCACACAGGTGCTTAACAAATGCAATTTGACTGACTGGCATATACAAGAGATATTGTGAAGGGAGAAACAATGAAACTTGACAACAGATTGTATATGTGGTGTGAAGGTGAGGGGAGTCAGGGGTGATACTCAAGTATAATCCTAGGTGTTTAGGAGGATGGTGGTGCCCCCAGCAGTGACAGGGAAGTTTGGAAGAGGAGAGGGTGTGGGAAAAAGATAACGAGTAGTGATTTGGACATGTTGAGTTTAAGATGCCTACGGGATATTCAGTATGAGATATCCAAAAGGCAGTTGATGGTGTGGGACTGGATCTCAGGAAAGACATTAGGTCTGGATATATTGATCTGAGAACCATTTGCATACAGAAGAGTTAAACCTTCTATGGAAATCATCAAGTGAGATAGCATGAGGAAAGCATAAAAGGGGTCATAGGAAAAGTCTTTGAGGACACCCATATTAGTGGGCGTGCCTTAGATGAAGCAAAGGAGACTGAGGGGCAGCCAGTCAGAGGAAAAAAAGCAGGATACCATGGGCAAGTCACTTAACCCCATTGCCTAGCCAAAAGAAAAAAGAAAAAAGAAAGAAGAGAAGCAGGAAATGGAAATTTCAAGAAGATATAGAAAGGACAACCTCTCCTGGATCACTGTCTTGTCATGGCAGATAAATTTTTCCAATAGTAATGTACAACTGTGAGAGTTGTACTATCAGGAAAGCTGAGTACAGCACCACAGAATCAACTCTTTCAAATTGTGGTGCTGGAAAAGACCTTCAAGAGTCCCTTGGACAGCAAGGAGATCAAACCAGTCATTACTTAAAGAAATTAATCCAGACCATTCTTTGGAAGGACGAATAATGAAGCTGAAGCTTAAATAGCTTGGCCACATAATCAGAAAACAGGACTCGTTGGAAAAGATCCCAATGTTGGGAAAGATTGAAGGCAAAAGGAGAAAGGGACAGTAGAAAATGATGTGGATAGATAGTGTCATGGAAGCAACAAACACGAGCTTGGACAGACTTCAGGAGATAGTGGAGGATAGAAGGACCTGGAATGCCATGATCCACAGAGTCAGACATGACTGAATGACTAAATAACAACAACAACAAAGAGAAGAGAAAGTATCCAGGAGGAAAGGGTGATCAACAGTGTGTCAGATGTTGCAGATAGGTCAAGGAGAATTGAGGAAAGTCTGAGAGATTTGGCAATTAAGAGATCATTTTGGAGAGAGCAGGTTCCTGGCCCCATCAAGTTAGGAACCAGTTTGCAAAGATCTTAGAAGCAAGTGAGAAGAGAGGGAGTGGAGCTACCTAGTATAGATTTTCTCAAGGAGTTTAACTAAGGAGAAGAGAGATATAGCACAGTAGCTAGTGCAGGGATGATTATATCAATGAAGGTTAAGGTTTGAGGTTTGTTTTTAAGGATGGATATGATATGGCCATGTTTGTAAGCAGCAGGGAAGGGGGCAGTAAACAGAGAAATACTGAAGATTAAAGAGATGCTGAAGATGATAAAGATGGACATCGACTAGAAAAGCTGGGAGAGGATGGGGATCAAGTGTACGTGTTAAAGCATTTGCCTTGGAAAAGAGATAGGCCCCTGCTTTATGTAAGATGGACTGGAGATAGGAAAGAAAACAGTCTGAGTAATATGAGATGAGAAGGGCAAAGGAGAGCTCTCAGCAAATGACTTTAGACCTTTATACATCTTTGTTTTAATATAAGATGTGTTTTTCTTAATTAGAGCCTATCTAACGGAGTGTGACAGGCAAGTTTCCAAGTCACTGAAACATGTTTATCTCCATATCTTGGATGAATTTCTTAACCTTATATGATGTATAGGCTGGTACAAGAACATGTGTTATGATGCAAAATAGTGTTGCTATATTATGTGTCCATTTGGGATTTTCTGTAATTCCAGAATAATCCCACCCAGGGGCCCAGGGATAGACTGTATGACCTTCTACCTCTAGGGTGGCCAACTGGCACATCCCCTCCCCAGGCCCTGAAGAGGCTTCCTACTCCATACTGAATACAGAAGTCACGAAAATATTGAAGTGAACAACAGGGCATCAGGACAGCTTAGTGGACCTGAGTAGAAGAAAGCCCTTTCAGCTTGCAGTGTCTCTCTCACTCTTCTCTCATCTAGTACATTCTTTCAGCTTAAGTCCTTCCTTGCTTCATACCCACACCCCTCCCTTAGCTATCTCAGAGGCCCCTCCAAAGCTTCCAAGAGTGGAGTTAATCTCATACAGTTTAAAGAGTTATTCAGTGGGGCTCGGCGAATGACGAATGTTGAAACCATTACCGGCAAAGCACCAGGACTCCATGGAGCTGTTTAAAAATGCATTCTCCCATGTAAATTTCTGCTCCATCAATCCTTATGACATGTCAAACATTGCTATTGTTTCCTGAACAAATTGTACGACATGTCCTTTTCTGCAGATTTGTGCAGGCGAGTAGAACCACTCTGTGGCTTAGCTGCCACTTGCGCTCAAGACTGAGGGTAACTGCATCAGCAGCTGTGCTCACGTTGCTTCAGAGCAGAAACCCTGAGCAGAGCATCCAGGTGTGCATGCCTGATGGGAGATGCATGGAACTGGGAGAAACATGCCCCAGTGGCTGAGGAGGTGTGAATGTGGCCTCAGGTACAGTAGAGGAGAGGGAGCATGTGTGTGTATGCATGTGTGTGTGCGTGTGAAGGAACATGTCAAGATGGGGAGATGTAACACAGAGAGAAAGAGAGAGAGAGAGAGAGAGATGAATATAGGAAATAGAAAGGAAAATGGGAGTATAAAGGCATAAGGAGAGAGAGGGGGTTTTAAAAATGTAACAAGATCCTATTGATGGTGTAAGATGGTATAAGAGAAGAGAAAGGTATAAGGTAGGGATAAAAGCTGTAAGAAGAGAGGAGAGGTAATATGAGGATTTAAGTATAGGGTATAAGAGAGGTTGGGTGTATAAAGGTAAAAATAAACATGTTGTAAGAGGTCATAAGGAGAAATGGGATAAGAAGATTTGAGTGCATGAGGATGAAGAGAAGGATATAAGAACAAAAAAGGAGAAGTATGTAAGTGAGGAAAGTCTTGAGTCATGTTGCCTGCTGACCTGTAGGTGTGGACATGGGTAAAGTGGGCCCTCAGGTATAGCTGGGATATTGAGCGATAACAAAACAAATCATCATGAGGTCATAAAGGACCTGTGTACTGGCTGGACCAACTACTGTAGAAATGACATTGCTGACAAGGGTATATGGAAAGTGGTTGAGAAAGCTGTGTGTGCTCAAGAAGGAAGTGGAGGAGACTCCCTGATAAATCTACAGATTGTCTCAGCAATTGTAGTGAGAAGAGACTGTCACAGACATTGAAGAGTTTCTTGATATCTGTGGAAAGAACAAAAAGCATGAGTGTTAAGTACTCAGTACTCTTCAGAAGTCCTTTCTTCAGATAAACACAACATGGGTCATTAAGGGGAGCTAAAGATCACAGAATTTCGGTGATGTAAGAGACCTCAGTGGCCACCTGGTCCAAAACAAACCTAAGAATCCATACTCAATAAGGAACTGTCCAGCCTTTGCTTAAGTCCTCCAGTGAGGCTGAACCCACATGGCCCCAAGCAAGACCCATTCTACTTAGGGATAGCAGCTTCTCTTATCAAGTCTAAATGTGCTTCTCTGCGTCTCCTCATTGCTCTTGGTTCTCTCATCTGGTCCTTTTTCACATTATGGCCCCTGAAATATTTAAATTCAGCTATTTTATCTTATATACATACCCCACCTCCCAAACCTTCTCCAAGTTAAATATCCCCTGTTTCAACTAATCTTTATATGGCATTTTCAATCATCCTGATTACCTTCCTCCAGACATGTTACAAGTTCTCAGAGCCCATCTTTAAATATGATGTCCAGGATTGAACACAATACTATGGAAGTGACCTATGGAGTTCCCCTGCACTCTGTCCTAGTAAGTTAGGACCACTCAAAATGGCCATCAGAATGAGGACCATTTCGGTAGGAATTTCCAAATGAGATTTAATCAGTTTTCTTCTACTCATTTTATTGGCCACATTGGTAGCAAAGGCTTCTCCAAATGAATAGATTATGGGGCATATCAGCTTCTATACCAAGGAACATAAAAGAAGAAAACTTCCAAGTAAGATGAGTCCGAACAAGATTTATTAAAGAATATTTTATACATCTAACAAGACCTCAGAAAGACTAGAAATGAGAAAGGGTGGTGTAGTTTCCAGGTTTTAGATGGTGGAACTTCCTGAGATTCAATCTAAGCCTTTTCCATAGTCTTTCTTGAATTTCTCTAGCTGCCCCCCCACCCCAACTCCATCTCCTTGATCCTAGTTTAAACCTCCCTAGGAGAGATAATTAATTAACCAGAGTTCCCTCCTGCCCTTCACAGACATGCCACCCCAGCCAAAGATGAGTGAGACAACTCCAATTAGGGCCAATTCTGGGGGGGAAGGAAATAGCCACCAGGCCTCAAGAACCCTCACAGACCTGAGACTTGACTTTGGGTCCCCTCCCCAGGGATAGTGTTGGGAAAGTAGGAATGTTTTTGGCAGAGCTATCAAGGAGATCTGAGTCAGAAATTCTAGTTTGTCTTGTCAAATTGACAGAGGTGGTGAGAGTTGGGAAGAAAGGACCCTGGTAGAAATTATCTTTTAAGATCCTACAGAAATACCACCTTCCCACTTCCCTAAATGAGGGAGCCCACCAGGACATCTCTTGACCAACGGGAAAATTCCCTTCTTTTCCTGTTAACTGTGGACCTCCCCTTGGGGTAGTCATGATTGGCACAACAGTCTTTCCTTACACCTCAGATGTCGCTGCTAACCTTGTTTTAACCTTTAGTGGGTTTTTTCCTCTCCTCTGTCTATATTTTGTATTTTTTTCCTTTTTGTCAGCAGAAGAAAATTATACTTCAGCCAGCATTGTCCGTCACTAAAATAAGCACTTACAAATACAATTATAAAGATTCAAATGAGGGAATTAGTTTTGCTAGTAATGGCAACACTCCTAAGTGTTTTCCAAGATGCTTTATAAATCATGACCTCATCACCAGCCAATCTCAATGGCCTTGTTCTCACCACATGCCACCCACTTCGATGGGGACATATGGTAGGAACTGATTGGCCACCATTGTCTTTCCAAAGTCTTAGAATGTTCCATTAAGGGATAGTTGATGGGAGAGAGCTGAATAAGCAGATATGTTCAAAGCCCCTAAATAGAGAAGAAAGGATTCTGGGGTCAATGACTACAATTGTGTCTTTAGTTTTAGTGCCTTGATTCTTGTCATGCTGGTGGGTGGTACTTACTATGAGCTGATGCCATTTTGGAATGTGTGTATAGCCACACATGAACGCATCTTCCCAAAGAAAATTTTCTACTAGACTAGATTTGATAAAAGAAATAAGAATATGAATCTAAATTATTATAGATTTAAAACTGGAAGGTACCCTCAAGGTAATCTATTGCCATGCTTTTATTTTATGTATAAAGAGATCAAGGCCAAGGGAGGTGAAGCGACTTGTCTAATGTTACAAGATAGTAACAGACAAAGCTAGCATTCAAACCTAGGTCCTCTGGCTCCAAATCAAGCATACTTTCCCACCATATCATGCTGTAAATTAGGGACTAGGCCCAAATGAGTTAAAGTCTGCCCCTTTAATCACCTTTTGTATTGGTTTTCAAAGGCATCTTTCCCTGCACCCCTCTGCCAACCTGGATTATCCAAAAAATATCATGAATCATTGAAATCCACAATGATCTCAGGCCCATTTGAGCATTTGGGGAATTTGAAGGTTTCACAAGAAGCAAACAGACTAGTAATGTGTAAAGCAATAGACCTTAATTATAGTTGGTGTGTTTTAATTCACACAAGAGTTACCCAGGAGGCAGGGCTAGTGGGGAACAGGGATAAGGGAAAATAATGCCATGGGCAGCTCAGTAGCCATGGGAAGGGTTAGCCGCTGAGCCTCAGGTGAAATGATCTTTAGGAAAAATGAGGAAATGGAAGTGAGATTTGGCAATGATCGTGAGAGGTGCCACCTGCAGACAGTTGGGTCCACCCCAACACCAAGATAGCCTGATGATGCAGCCAAAGTTCTTGGGTTTTATAGAAAGCTTGGGACTTGGAGATGTCTGGTTTCCTATATCTGGTGTTATAAACAGGGAGATGTTAGGGGCTGGCCCACTGGGCCCTAGTTGTAAAAGCAAAGGGCATAGTAGTTTGCAGAACAAAGCATAGCAGATGAGGGGAGGATGGTGTTAGACAAAAAGCGGAGAAGGATTCAGAGTCAATTCAGAGTATGCCAATTTGCTGCAAATGCTCACAGGGCTTTTGGTACTATCATAATAGATGATGCAAAATCCCCATTTTAGCCAGCTCCCTTGGACATCATCAGACCTTTCACTGGATATGTGTATCCTTCCCCCACCCCAACCTTACAGCACAAAGCCTGGGATAATTTAAATGACCCTTCCCTTGTTATGAGTGGAAGGTATACATTACTTTCATTCTTTGATTAAAGTATTTGTAAAATTGTAAATAAAAAAAAATGTAATGTAGGTCTTAGATGATCCAGCAGGGAGTAGTTGTGGTTGGGTCCTTTCCAGCTGGAATATTTCTTCATGTATCCAAATATCTATCAATCAAGCAGTATTTATTAAGTATCTGCTCTGTGTGTCACTGAATCTCACTGAGCCTCCAGTTTCTTCATCTATAAAATGAAAGATTTGGAGTAGATGACCTCAATGGTCCTTTTTAGGTCCACATCTGTGAACCAAGATACTGTCCCAGGTACCAGGGATACAGAGACAAAGTTGATACCAAGAGCAATGCTTTTATAGTAGGAGAATCTGAACTGGAACCCAGCCTCTGGGGCTCACTACCTATATTGGCTTGGGGAAGTCCCTTCATCAACTTGGGCCTCAGTTTCCTCATTTTTAAAATGAGGGGGTTGGAATAGATGGACTTCAGAGTCCCTTCCACCTCTGGATCATTGATGATAATTACAGTTGACATTAATGGAGCTCTTTAAAGTTTACAAATATTATTTCTTTTGATCCTTATAACAACCTTAGGACATAGGGGCTATTATTATCCCCATTTTAGAGTTGAAGAAGCTGAGGCTGAAAAAGTTTAATGTGACCTTCAGGGTCATACAGCTATCTGAGGCAGGATTGAAACTCAGCTCTTCCTGACTCAATCAGTAAACATTTATTAAGCACCTACTATATGCCAGGCACTGAGTTAAGCTCTGGAGATACAAAAAGAGACAAAAGACATTTCTTGCCCTCGAGAAACTCACAATCTAATAGCCTCTAAGGTGTCCAGCAATCTTTCTCTCCACTGGACCACCTAGTCCAATAATTAACTAAAAAAGGTTGGATGTCACAGGGACAGAGTCTGGGGTGGATCTCAATTGGGAAATAGGTATATGGGGAGGGGTGCCCTGGGGAAGCATTAAGGAGTTTGGGATAACTATCTGTAAAGCCACCATTACAGTTAGCCTGGATCAGAGCAGGGTTAATTAGCCCCTGAGAAGTATGGACCTGCCTTCAGGAGGCTAGGTCACTGGCACAGAGCCCAGGTACTCTATTCCTTTCTCTAGTTAAAAAAGGCAAACACATACAAGTTATAGCCTGGATAGACACCCCAGTATCCTTGAGAAGAATCTGTCCCTTTCTCTCCACTGTGACCAGTTAGAGATAAAAATGGCAATAATTATTATTAATGATAGTAACAATAATAGTAGTAGCTAATATTTCTATAGTGCTTTAAGGGTTGCAAAGCATTTTACAAATATTATCTTATTCAGTCCTCACAACAGCCCTGGAAGATAAATTCTCTTATTATCCTCAATTTATAGATGTGGAAACTGAGGCAGACAAGTTGAGTGCCTTGCCCAGGATTACAATAGCTAGTAAGTGTCAGAGACCTGATTTGCACACAAGTCTTCCTGACTCCAGGTCCAGTGCTCTATCCAGTTATGTTCAGCATCAAGATGTGAATTTCAAATCTACTAGTTAAGTTCCTCCAAATTGTTGTAAATGGTAACTCAGCAGGCCCCAGAGCCTCTGGCCAAATAGAGGTGGCCCCCAACGACTGGGAGGCTGTGTGAGCGATCCTACTCATTGCTGCTGGCCAGGAGAACCCCTCACTTCAGCAGCTTACCAGCTGACGCTTGCATCCGGTCTGAGTTGTCTCCACAGGGAGATGCACTAATTAATAGAACACACTGATGGATCGTGGCAGAGAAACAGGAAGTACGGCGTGCCTGATCATAAGAAAACAGGGCCCATTGCCAGACTGGCAGCCTGCTGGCATTATCCTGGAGCCAGGCAGAATGCTTAGGGATGTGACCCTTTCCCTGAGGTAAAGCCGACTTTACAAAAGAACAACCCTGGGCTTGTCCTCTGGCTCTGTCCCCCAGAGCCGAGACCTTGCAGCCCACAAGTCTCTCTGCCCATCAGTCATTCATTTAGCAGCTTTGACCGGGCCTGGGAGAGCTGGGAGAGAGACCAGGTGTCAGTGGGGATCAGGGTAGGAGTCTTCCTTTGCTGAGCATGACGGCAGACTCTCCTGATGCCAGGCTGGTGGGCATGGTCTCCAGGAATTCAGAGCACCACTCCTAAGAAAACAAAGAAGTGGGTGCTACACACATGCGGCGCACACACACATGCACACACACATGTGCATATGCACATACCCGTGAGTTCAAGCACGCATGCACACATGCACTTATTCTCTTCCTCCTTCTCTAAACACTCTTCATTCTTGTACTTTGCTTGTTCCTCATTCTCTGCTTAATTTGGGCATTACTCAATAGTCTGACCACAGTCCTCTTGTCTCCCCTCTCTGCACTCTGCTGGGTCAATCTCTTTCACTCCCATGGCTCCATACCTCACAGAACCATAGACCTAGACCTTAAAGATGCCTCAGAAACTATTCTAGTCCAACTCCTCCATTTTACAGTTCAGAAAACTGAGGCTCAGAGAGATTAAATGATTGCCCAAGGTCACACAAGTGCCACAGATAGGATTTGAACTCAGATCTTCTGACTCCTTAGCTAGTGTTCATTCCACTGTATACTTCCCACATCTCTTGTTCAGTCATTTCAGTCACATACAACTCTTTGTGATCCCATTTTGGGTTTTCTTGGCAGAGATACTGGAGTGGTTTGCCATTTCCTTCTCCAGTTCATTTTACAGATGAGGAAACTGAGGCAAACAGAGCTAAGTGACTTGCCCAGGGTCATACAGCTAGAAAGTGTCTGAGGCTGGATTTGAACTCATGTCTTCCTGACTCCAGGCCCAGAGCTCTATCCACTGGACCACTAGCTGCCACATCTGGTCCCATATTTATAATACTAGTCCTGACTTGTCTTCTGAACTCTAAATCCACATTTCTAATTGGCAGGGAGAGTGTGGACCTGGAAGGCAGGAAGACCTTTCTTCAAATTTTGCTTTTGACACTAGTTATGTGACCTACAGCGAATGATTGAATTAGCCTCTAAGCCTCAATTTCCTTTATGTATGAAGTGAGAATAATAACAACACCTACCTCACAGGTTTGTTGTGAGAGCCAAATGAAATTCAGTAAATGATACATAGATGGATGGATAGGTGGATCGATATTTTTGCTGTTTAGCCATAACCAACTCCTCATAACACCATTTGGGTTTTCTTGACAAAATATGGAGGGCTTTGCCATCTCCTTCTCCAACTCATTTTACAGATTAGGAAACTGAGGCAAACAGGGTAAAGTGACTTGTCCAGGGTCACACAGCTAGTGTCTAAGACCAGATTTTAACTCAGAAAGATGAATCTTCCTGACTCCAGGCCTAACATTCTATCCACTGAAATACCTAACTGCCCTGCACATATTTATAGATACATATATGTATATATAAAGCACTCTGAAAAAGTTAAATTGCTATAACTAGCATTGTAAAGGTTAGTAGTAGTGGTATTATACAGGACATCTCTATCTGGGTATTAACACTTCAGACTAACACTTCAAGACTTGTCCAAAGCCAAGCTTTCTCCCTTCACTATGTCTGCCTGTGGAATCAGCCCTTGCCCTCTCTCCCATGATTAGAATCAAGGGTTACGGTGGCTTTTTCCTTCCCCTCATCTCTCACATCAAAGAACCACCATGTCATTAGAACTCCACCTCTGCATAGCCCCCCAGCCACCAACCTCTTGACAACATGATGTAGAGGAAATTACCTTGGGCTCAGAGTCAGAAGACCCAAGTTCGCCTTGTTGAGCATATCCTCCTTCTGCCTTTCCACCATTCTCTATCTTTTCATTTCCTTTCAGGCTTTTTCTTGGCCTTTCCCCTTGCCCTAATTCCCTCTCCCCAGTACCTGGAAGGACCCCCTAAGCAACACAGAAGTTTTTCAGCTTATATTATTCTATTTCTCTCACTTTAAGATAAAATTCCTTCCCCTTTCTTGGCCCCCACCTTGGACATACATATTTCATATGGTCATTATATGCATGACATTAAAACTCTTACAAATCTCCAATGGTTAATGTCAGAGACCTGGGAAATTCTTAACATCCTCAGGGATGTAAGTGGATATTTGAGCCCCTACCTTTCACAGGGCATGTCACAAAGGAGAAAAGCCAGTGTCTGCTAACAGAAGGGAGGGGGGAGAGGAGAGGAGAAGAGAGAGAGAAGATGGGAGGAGAGGAAAGAAAAGAAGAGATGCGGAGAAGAGAAGAGAAGAGAAGAGAAGAGAAGAGAAGAGAAGAGAAGAGAAGAGAAGAGAAGAGAAGAGAAGAGAAGAGAAGAG
>NW_020940527.1:2441211-2441400 GCF_900497805.2 Vombatus ursinus
AGAAGAGAAGAGAAGAGAAGAGAAGAGAAGAGAAGAGAAGAGAAGAGGAGAGGAGAGGAGAGGAGAGGAGAGGAGAGGAGAGGAGAGGAGAGGAGAGGAGAGGAGAGGAGAGGAGAGGAGAGGAGAGGAGAGGAGAGGAGAGGAGAAGAGAGGAGAAGAGAAGAGAAGAGAAGAGAAGAGAAGAGAAGA
>NW_020940527.1:2441500-2484866 GCF_900497805.2 Vombatus ursinus
ATGTCACAAAGGAGAAAAGCCAGTGTCTGCTAACAGAAGGGAGGGGGGAGAGGAGAGGAGAAGAGAGAGAGAAGATGGGAGGAGAGGAAAGAAAAGAAGAGATGCGGAGAAGAGAAGAGAAGAGAAGAGAAGAGAAGAGAAGAGAAGAGAAGAGAAGAGAAGAGAAGAGAAGAGAAGAGAGAAGACAGGAGAGGAGAGGAGAGGAGAAGAGAGGAGAAAAGATGGGAATAGAGGAGAGAAAAGAAGAGATCAGGAGAGATGAAGAGGAGAGAGGAGAGGAGGGGAGAAATGATGGGAGGAGAGGAGGGATAAGAAGAGGAGAAGGAGAAGAGAAGAGGAGGAAAGAGACAGGGCTCCATGTTTCCCCTCAAAAGGCTTCCACTTTGGTTCTTCCTCTTACTCCCACCTTCCCCATTGGTATATTGGATATCTCCATGTGGTTGTATAAGCAGCAAAACATCCCCTCCTGCAGTAACCTTCACAATTAGGCTCCAGCCCACCTTTCTAGCCTTATTACACAACACTCCTTTCACACACTCCACCATCCAGCCACACCAGCATTCTTGCTGTTCCTGGTCCACAATAGCCCATCTCCTACCTCCATGCCTTTGCACAAGCTGTTCTGCACAACTGGAATACCCTTAAATCCCACTTCTGCCACTTACTATCCATGTGATCTTGGAAAAGTCATTTAAACCTTTCTGGGCCTTAATTTCTTCATCTGCAAAATGAGGGGGTTGGGCTAGATGACCTCTAAGATCTCTTCTAGCTACAAATCTATGGTCCTGTTGAAGTACTGACTCACTCCGGAACCCAAGACAGTATGGGTAGTTCAAGCCTGTATCCTCTGCCTGAAAGTGTCCCCAGGCTGACAGTAGGCAGACCTAGGTTCACATCTTGGCTATCCTAGTGATTCACTGTTAATCCAACAGTTAACCTATAGCCATTGGGTTAATCACAAAACCTGCCTAGGCCTCCACTTCCTCATTTATTAAATAGGGAGAATAATGCCTGTCTCCTCTCCCTCTTCTTTCCTCTTCCCCTTGGGTGATTAGAAAGATAAAATGGAAAATTCCATGACCAAGTGAAAGATACCACCAAAAGGCAATGTGCTGATGATCTTCATTCCCAAGAGAGGCAGGTGGCAGGTCTCTCCCCACCCTTGCTACGGAGCCAATTTTCAGATGCTAATTACAGAAGTCAGAGCAGAATTTGAAGGTGTTGGGTCCAGGGCATTGGCATGGGTCTAAAAAAAAAAAGTTGCTGTGTATTACTAGAGTCAGAAGAGAGGTAAAAGGAAATAGGGATCTCACCAGAAGGCTCTCCCACTTCCTTCACAGAAAGCCTCTGGGCTATAATGCCTAGCAGTTCACTGGGCAAATGACTACCATGGCAGCTGGATCTTCCTTCCCTTTTAACTTCTATTTCATTGTGTCTGGCAGTTATGAACTCTTATTCTCATTTTTCCTAAGGCAACAGACAATGATGCAGGCAGCTACGGAGATGTCTACTACTTTCTCAGCGATGACTCTGACAGGTGAGATTCGTCAGATGCAGTAGCATCCCAGAGATCTTTCAGAAGCCTTTCAATGTCCGGGGTTGGGGTAGTGGTTTCCTAGAGATTAAAGTAATGGGCTGCCTGAAAGCTTCTGCTTCCCCTTCTCTACCCCATCCCACTCTGTTAAAGAAATAACCTTGGTCAAATCACTTAAACTCTCCAGGCTTGTTATCCACAAGAAGGCAGGACTCAAAATCCCTACACCCTGAGGGAGCTTAGAGGATAAATACCATTACATCTTAAGAATGCCTTGAATCTGTCCAAAGAAAGGTGCTTTAGAAATCACCTCTCAGTTATACACACTTGGCTTATTCACTTAGGATTACCTATAGGAGAGGTTCAATCCCCGGCTAGATTCTCTCAGGTACCAGCAAAATCAACAGCATTGGGACAGGAGGACTACACAACAGTTCACATGTAAAGGGCCCAGGGGGCTCAGTGGAATGCAAACTCATTCTGAGTCAACAGAATGGTGAGACAGCCCGAGCAGCTAATGTGATCTTATGCTGCATTAAGAGGAGTGTGGTTTCCAGAATGAAGGGCCCATCCTGCTCTCCTTGGCTACTGGTCAGACTACATCTGGAGGGTTGGAGGCAACACATAGTAGGAAGCTTTTCAGGATGTGTCTAGTATATGTTCAAAGGATGTAGACTAGGGTGGTGAGTTGACTTGAAACTATACCATATGAAGGACTAAAAGAAGACATGTTATTTCTTCAAGTGTTTGAAGGACTCACATCTTAAAAAAAATAGTTTTTTTTTCCTGCTTGCTCCATAAGGCAAGGTGGGAATTTTAAAGAGATTTTGGCTCTATATAAAAAAATCCCTAATTCCAAATGTCCAAATCCCAAATTCCCCAATGTCCAAAGTGGAATATGGATAATTTGGAGACTCTTTGCCACTTTATAATATCTGTCCTAAGCCAGTATACTCTTCCTTTGTTGGGTATTATTGAGAGCAGACTATATGATTCTTATATATATTGGACTTTTTGCTTTATAACGAAAAAGAAAGTTGATTGTTTGATCGAATGGTTGGTTGATTGAGTGTTGTGATAAGGGATCTCTTGAAATTGAGTTTATGCAAGAGGCACAGAATAGATTTTGAAAATTTTCTTTTCCATGCTACTCAACCATGCCAGAACCCATGTACCCTGCAGGTAGACCCATGCTTATCTTAGGTTTTCCTACTCTTGCCTTGATTGTCTTGACTGAAAGCTATCATCATTTCCAACTTGAGACCTGCCTGCTAGACCCCAGATATCAGCACAAATGTCAATTGACAATTCACTGAAGGTTCCCACTCCCAAAGGAGAAAACTCAGAAGAAAAGGATGGAAGCTCTGTTTCACTTTCATGCCTATTTCAATAGCAAGGGCTATTGGCCAAGAGATTCCAGCTTCTCACACACCTTGCCCTAGGTGAAGGTGATCATATTTCCTAGTTCATTGCCCTATCTACCATCTCCCAAATGGGAATGCTGAGATTCAGAAAGGGTAAGGACCCTCCCCACAAAAACCAAGGTAATAAACAAGAATCCAGGAGTCCTGGGATAGATACCCTCTTCACCAGATAGTATTACCTCTCCTGCTATAGACAAGATCCAGGAATTTGTTCTGTTGTTGACTGATTGATGATTAAAGCAGGCTGAACACAGTCTTGTAAATAAACTCCTATCTGTTTGCCTTACAAGTAGAAAAAGAATGATGACTTCAAATTTCATTCACTTTTCTTTAAATGCAAAACTGCCTTGGTGGAAGACGGGGGTGGGGTTGACTGCTTACCTTGTGTCCTTATTTTCATGACTTCTCTAACTCTGGGATTTTTCCCATTTCCCTATTGGGGACAGGTTCTCTCTGGACAAGGACACAGGCCTCATCACACTGATAGCCAAACTGGACTATGAGCTGATCCAGCGCTTTACACTGACCGTAATTGCCCGAGATGGGGGTGGTGAAGAGACAACGGGGAGGGTCCGAGTTAACGTGCTGGATGTCAATGACAATGTCCCCACCTTCCAGAAGGATGCCTATGTGGGGGCTTTAAGAGAGAATGAGCCTTCAGTGACCCAGCTGGTTCGGCTCCGGGTAAGGAGGCAGGCATCCCCCATCCTTGTGGGCAAGATTAGGAGTGGCCTCCCTCCCAAAATTGCATGGAAAAGCACATCTACCCCAGAGGGTCATGTGCTTATGGTCTGAGGCTGTGTTTTTTCCTGCTCTATACCTTCTTCCTCGTTTTCCCCTCCAACACCCTCTAAAAGTAAAGGAGACAATAGATTCTCCCTCTAAGGCTCTTAACCTTCTGAGGGTCACAGATCTCTCTGGCAGTCCAGCAAAGCCCAAGAATCATGTTTTTAAAAGCAAAAAATAAAATACATAGGATGATGAAAGAAATTAATTAAATTGAAATACAGTGTCAAAACTTTTTTGAAGTTCAGACTCCTGGTTAAGAACCCCTGGTCTGGGATCAGACAGACCTCAAGCCCCCCTTTCAGCAAGGGGAGAATCATAGCTCTCAAGCTAAAAAAGACATCAGAGGCCATCTGATCCAACTTCCTCTTTTTATTCATCAGGAAACTGAGGCTTGTAGAGAGAGATGAAAGGAGTTATCCAAGGTCACACCAGGATAGAATTCAGAGAACCCTAAGATCATCGCTCTTGAGCTAGAAGGGACATTGGAGGTTATATAATGCAACTCCTGCTTTGTACTGATAGGGAAACTGAGGTCAAGAGAAGTGACAAAGGCAAGTTTGAATCCTGGGTCCTCAGATCCGCTGCTCTCCACCCCACCATGCTGCTTCATGGAGTGGGAGCCAGCTGCGATGGAGCTGTGCAATTTCTCTTGGTCAGGTCAGACAGCAAGTGACTACCATGCCATACAGAAAGAGTAGTGGGAGAAAGTAGGAACCTCCATCTACATTCTAGAACTTGTAGGGAGCCCCCTTTTCCCACATAAGAGCAGCCGTCCTCGGGGCCTCCTCCCACTCCCTTCAGAGACTGTTTAGCGTCAGAGTCTCTCAGACCTGCCTTAGGCACCTGTCAGAGCATCTGGCCAGGGGTTCTTACCTTGAGGTCAATGAACTTGTTTTCAGAATACTTTGATAACTGTACTTTGGTTTAACTGGTTTTCTTTAGAATCCTACGTATCTCATTTTATGCATTTAAAAACATTATTCTGAGAAGAGGCCCATCACTGGCTGGCAAAGGGGCCATGCCACAGAAAAGATGAAGAATCCCTGGCCTGGTCATAAGATCACCGACTTCCAGCCAAAAGAAACCATCTAGTCCAGTCACTTCATTTTACAGAAGAGAAAATCAAGATCGATAGAAGTTAAGTGACTTGTCCAAGATCATGCAAGCAGCAAGAATCAGAAACAGAATTTGAACTCAGGTTCTCTGGCTTCCAAGTGTTCCTTTTACCATATCATGCTGCCTCCAACCTTATTAGACACTTACTAGCTGCGTGACCTTGGACAAGTCACTGAGCCCTGGTTGTCTCAGTTTCCTCATCCATAAAATGAGCTTGAGAAAGAAGTGGCAAACCATTCCAGTATCTTTGCCAAGAAAACCCCAAATGGTGTCATGAAGAGTCAAACACGACTAAAATTGGGAAGATTAGAATTCAGGACCTCTGATTTCTCAGCCAGAGGATGGTAGGTATACTGAGGTGACAGAGACTTATTCTCCCTCACATGCCTCTACAATGGGTTTCCTTCTTGGGGGCATATGATTCTGGTGTTTGACACCCAGGGGTCTTTAATAATTCCCTCAACCACCTAATAGGATATACCCCACCATGAGACAGGAGTCTTATAATGTTTATTTCTTCAGCTCTCATATCCATAGGAGTGGTTCTGGGGGAGAAACTTGGAGGGGGCAGTGGGGGGAAGGGAAGGACACGGAAGCCGCAGCCCATCTGTTCACCTAAATGCAACAATTACTCGTTAACGTGACTGCCTCATGGCAGCTGGTCTGGCACTTCTCTCCACACCCCTCCTCCTTTCCCCCCTCCCCTCTTTCCATCATTTGGAGAAATTCCGTGGGACTGATCAGGCCCAGTTATGTTCAGAGTGATGTGGGCTTCCCTGAAGGCTCTCTCTGCAGTCAGTGACAGGACTGGAAGGAGGCTAATGAATTCAACAATATCAGAAGACAGGCCGAATAGGGGAGGGAGAGGAAGTGAGCGGCACACAGTTCCATTCCATATGCCAGGGGCATCTCCACTCATAAACTTCCTCTGAGCTTGGATGGACATCCTGGAATGCAGTGTGCTCACTGAAGGAAAGGGGACTCCTGCCTGGGGGCAGAAGATCATGGACCATCAGGCTTGGCAGATAAAACAAGCGATGTACAATCTATATAAAACAATGCCTACCTTGAAGGGGATGAGCAAGAATAAGATATCGCTTTTGGGGATCCCCTCCTCTTCATACCTGAACAAATGTAAGCCTCTGCTAGTCCCAGAAGGGATGCCCTTGACTTTGTGCAGCTCTGGGGTCACACACTGTACTCTCCACCTCTCCACAGGCCACTGATGAAGACTCCTCCCCCAACAACCAGATCACCTATAGCATCGTGAATGCTTCTGCATTTGGTAGCTACTTCGATATCAGCGTCTATGAGGGTTATGCAGGTAAGTGTGGCCAAGAGCTTTGGGTCTTGCAGGGTGAAAGAAAGAAAGAGCTGGGATATATGGCTCCTCTATCCACAACCCAGAGTTTTGTTGCCCAGAGGAGGGAAAATGGTCTTAAGATACCACTTTGGCAGTTCTCTTCAAATCTCTTCAAATCAACAGTGGGTTTGGTAACTGGGTTAGGGTTGAGTGAGCTCTTCCTTGGGCATTGACTCCCCAGTGAGTCAGGATATTTTATCTCCCTCTTATATCATCTCAGTATATTTCTGTTGGTTCCCTTTTGTCAGAACTGATGATGACTCTTGAGTACATTCAGGGTAGGTCTGGATTCCTTAGGGAGCCCCTAGGCAGAGTTGAGAAGGAAGAGAAGTTTGTTCTCAGTCCACCACCCCTTCCACTCAGACAACCAAAGCCCTCAAGATGCTCCCCTGGAGACCCCTAGTTAGCCCTGGAAGAGCTCTATGACCCAGATCTTTCCTTAGTTGAAACATTCCCCCCACACACACACACACACAAAATTACCCACCATGTTTATCTGAGGGCTATGATAAATAAATACTAATATCATAGAAGAAAGAAAAGAAAGAAGGTTGCATGGGGGAAAGGGGTAGAAAGAGGATCACCTTTACCTTGCCTGTCTCTCCTCATCATGGGATCCTAGGATTTAGAGTTCAAAGGAACCTTTGCACCCATCCTCATCTTCAACAAGCTTTTTTAATTAATTTAAGTACTGGAGATGTAAGGAGCTATTGAAAGCTACCACTGATTCCATTTAGAGAAAACTTGGGGTTTATAAAAAATATAATAATAAAATGCTTCCCTCACAGCAACTCTGTAAGATAGATGATGCCAGAATTATTATTCCCATATTACAGATCAAAAAACCAGGAACACAGAGAAGGAAATCAGTTTACCCATAGTCATTTAGCTAGTGAGAATCAGGGCCAGAATTTGAACCCAGCTCCCTTATTTCCTAATCCATTGCTTTGTCTACTATACAACACTACCTCTCACAATTTATAAATAGAGGGTGATTTCTGGTTTATCAAGAACTCCACATTCATTTTCTAATTGGCCCATCACAAAAAAAAAAATGTGTGAGATGGGAAAGGCAAGTTGAGTTACCTCATTTTCAAAGATGAAGATGAATTTCCTAACACAGCTATGCCAAAGCAGTGGCCTGCCTCAGGAACTAATAGGTTTCTCTGCATGTGAGATCTTTAAGGGAAGACTGGATGACCACTTGTTGGAGGCACATTATAGAGAGGATTTGGGGGTTGGAGAAGATGGCCCCAACTCTGAGATTCTGACATGATCCTAGAGTCTCTGCCTCCCCTTCCTCCTCCTCCTACCATGTTTCCTGTCATTTCAGTGATCAGTGTCAACCGTCCCCTGGATTATGAACAGATCCCCAATGGAATGATTTACCTGACCATCATGGCTAAGGATGCTGGCAGCCCACCTCTCAACAGCACTGTCCCTGTCACCATTGAGGTGTTTGTAAGTACTCAGAAATATCTATTCTCTCAGTCACCCAGTCAACAGGTTTATATTCATTAACTTGACACCTACACAGCCCTAAGTCCACCCCCGGGTACCCTCACTTTCTCCCACTCTTTCCCACCCTATTCCTTGTCTTAGCCATTTCAGTCAGCAAGCACACCAACCCCAAACTGACATCTCCCCTGGTGTGGAGGGCACTGCCTAAATCTATAGCATGAAATGAGATTTCTTTCAACCTTTCTCTCTCTCTCTCTCTCTCTCTCTCTCTCTCTCTCTCTCTCTCTCTCTCTCTCTCTCTCTCTCTCTCTCTCCCCCATCTCTGGCTCTCTCTTCCCTCCCTCCTCCCCTTTCTCCTCTTCTATCCCCCCTTTCCCCCATTTTCTTCCTTTTCCCTTCTCTAAAGATCTAAAGGTGCCTGAAACCAAACTGCAAAGAGGCTGACATGAATATCAAGCATGTATTAGCACTCCCCGTGTCTGAAATTATCAGTCACTGAATCAATCTCTGTGCCTTGTTTATTTGCCTGTCATCCCAGTTGATTCAGGGTTGTGTTGCCTCAAATTGTTGTACTGGAGGCCATCCTTTGCCTCTTCCCTCCTGAGACCCCTGGTCTGATCAAAGCTGGTGTCCATGGGAGAGGGTGTGTATATGTGTGTTGATGGAACAGTTAGTGCATTAATGAGACTCCAGCAGGATTAGATAAGATTGTCAGATTTGCAGATGCATTTTGATTTGATGAAAGCAGTGGAAAATCTCAGACCCTGGAGCACGTTTGCTGGATAACCACCCAAGCTTTCTAAGACCCGTGTTAGTATGGCATGCTGACCTAGGACCTAAGTTTACCCAGGGCACAAGGGCAAATGCCAGATGGGGTCTCTCATTAGCTCTATTCCTCCTTTTAATTTGGTTTGGTGCTGACAGTAGGACAGAGGTGGGGGGAGCAGTTAGCAGATTGGGAAGGCTGGACAGAGTCAGAATCAGATGGAGAGAGGGAGCAGGCAACCTCTGGACTTTGACCTTGTTCATACATGAGATTACCTGGATAGCAGAAGGAAGGAGGGGGAGAAGTGAAGTCTAAAAACTTTGGTTTTTAACCTCATATAAGTTGAACTACTATTTGCTAAGATGCATAAATTGGAAGAAGTAGTCAGATCAGTCAGGGAACATCTTTAAGAAGTATTTGAAAATGTGCATCTTTTTTTTTTGATCAAGAAATCGTCATCTTGAACATTGCCATTACTAATGAAACAAATTGTTTTCTTTGTCCAGTGGTTTGTTCACGCAAGTGCACACGTGCACACATATGTGCATGCGCACACACATCCTTTTTGGACAGTCAAAGAGTTGAAAGCAGGAGAAAAGCAGAAGAATTTTGAAGGATCACCTTGCTCTGATCACCTTGACCTGCTTCCCTAACCCTGACCACATCCCATTCCTGAACATTACCCCTAGACCTGACCATGCTTCCACAACTTGCCCACAGCCCTAAATCCAACCATTACCTCAACCCCGTACTAACCACAATTCAATTTAGTTCTACAAATGTATTCATTAAGTGCCTAATTATTTACGTGTAAGGCTAATTTATGATGGGGACTGAGGATTGAATGACAGGAGTGAAATATGTAACCTTGAGAAGCTTACCAGGAGATGCACCATGTATACAGATAAACAAATACAAAGTGACCAGAGGAGGAAGACTGGGAGGGTCAGGGAAGACTTCCCAGAGGTGAAGTAAGCACCTGAAGTAAACCTTGAAGGAAGAAGAGAAGGATTTAGTGACAAAGGGAAGGAATGTATTGCGTAGGTGAAAGTCACTTTTACTCAGGCAATAAATCCCCTATTTCCTGAGCCCCTTCTAATATACAAGGCAAGGTGCCTTGAGCACATGGGGTAGTACTAGGGGGTGAGGGAGGGGGGTGTTAGTGCTGAGATGAGCAGGACAAGTCTGTCCTGGAGGAAGTTGTAGTCTAGTTTGGGAGGGAAAACTAACTCACATGAAAAGATAATTCAAAACCCCAGGCAGTGTTCGGTAAGTGGCACTTAAGTAGATTGTAAATACTTTGGTCCACAGAGGAGGGAGAAATTCCTCTTAGAATGATCAGAGTAGACTTCCCAGAAGGCCTTGAAGAATAGTGGAGAGATTATGGGTAGGAGATTTGGAGAGGATGGTGTTAGAAGGGCATGTGCTTAGCAATGGAGGAAGAGAATCAACCTGGTGAAAGAATAACCCAAGCTCTTGTTCCTTAAGAGAGATGACCGTAGATGCGCTTCCCCCAGGGAAGCCAGAGAAAATCCGGAATTGTACACAAACCTCAAGTTAGGCATACGAACATCTCAGCAGTGACTAGCATTGTCTCCTCCTCCATGCTGGGCTTTTGGAATAGGCTCATCACTTGTGTCCCAAGATCACACTTGAAAAGGTCATTTGCCTTCTGGGTGATTCCACACGTGGGTGATTTTTAAGTAGCCCTCCCTTTCCTGGCTCTCTCCACTGAAGGGATTTTCTCTCAACTGAAAATAAAATCAGCTGATGATACAGCAAGTCATGGCATCACTTAAAGGAAGAAGAAGAGAGGGGCGAAAGGGGAGAAGAGAGCAACAAGGAACAAAGACAGAGCAGGGGAAGGCAGGAGGGGAAGAGAGGGGCAAGGTGGTTTCTTTTTTCATCTACTGCTTGTTGGTTTTTAATAAAGAAGTCAAACTTGCTTTTGTAGATTTCCCATTAGGGGACAATAAGCTTTTGTAGCGGGAGCTGCTGATTTAGAACTAATAGCAAGCTCAGCGCCAGGATCCGGGGAAATATCACCATTAATAAGTTTCCGCCTCATGCTCCGTCACTGACATTCTGGACACCGTTTTGTGCAGTGAAGCAGAAGGTTTGCATATATATGTATAGGTATGATACACGCATCTAAATACACGTATATGGGGTCAGGAGTGTGGTACTGGGGCTTTGGTTAGGTTTTTGGGCGAGTGGGTTTCCCTCTTCCCCATTTGCCCCCATCCCCCAGCCCTAATAAAAAGCACTGTTAGCTTGAATAGGACCTCTTGGTCCTCTGAGATTAGGAATCAGATGTGAGCAAAGGACAGAGTACTCTCTGAAGGCAAGGGGCAGGTCTGAGAAGCCAGCCATTCTTTGTGCCTGCCAGTTACAGCCAGTAACCAGGACAGTGTGAATGGGGCACCAGCACCAGGGTGCTGAATTTAGAAGGTCCTGACAGCACTCATCTTCAACAGTATAGAAGCATCAAGAGCTTAGTGTCCATCTAGTTTTTAAAAATTAGTTAAAATGAGGATTCATTTGTTGCCAGGCAAGGGGGGATCTTCCCCCTCACCCTGCCTGACTCCCACCCTAACTTTCTTCAACTGAGAATACTATTCTTAACTCTTGTCCTAGACCCGGTTTATGATACTTGCCCCCAAATCTGGAAACCTGAGAATCCAACTCAGCCTCAAATAGCCTGCCCTCCTTTATAGTGTCCATCCATGGGCTAGGTGCTAAAACGGTGGGCTGAGGAATTATAAACTCTGCTAAGATCAGGCTCTTTCCTCCAGGAGATGACAACCTAATAAAGGAGGCAAGATGGATGCACGTGAAATATGAAATGATGGTATAGAAGTTAAGTAGAAGTAAAGACAAGAATAGAAGAAATGTTCTTAAGACAGGCAATTAATAGCCAAATGAGTGAGTGTTAAGGTATTAAGTGTTGTGCATTCAGAGGAAGGCCAGGTCACTATAAGCCAACGTGGGTCTGGAAAAGCTTCAGGGAAGAAAGGACTCTGTGTTCAACTGGGAAGAAATAAGCTTGTTAACATTAGAAAGGTCAAGGATGCCTGCTCTGTGCCCATCCTTATGGTCCCACCTGGCTTTCTTTTCTTGTATTTGTATCACAAGAGCTTGGGACAGTGCCTGACACCTAATAAGGGCTTATGTTTGTCACCTTGCCTTGACTACTTTGAAGAGGTGACTTTCTCTGAAGGTGGTCCTCCTGTTAGCTGAAAAATGGAAGCCGTTCCAGCTCCAAGAGTCTGAGAAATGGGTCCCCTTTTTACTTATAGGTTTCTGAGAAATGGGCTCCCTTCTAGCTCCAGGAGTCTGGGAAATGGGCCCATTTTCCCCCACCAGTCATCCTCCTCTTCCTGTTTCCTGCTAGCTTTGCTCCTTATATAACATTACTTAATGGATTTCAATTGTTCTTCCCCTATGTCTAGATGCACTCTCTTCTTACCTCTACCTCTTGGAATCCTTAGAATTCTTGGAACACTTGGTCCTCCCCCTCTCTTCACAATTGTTACTACCCTCTCTCTCTAGAAATTACTTTGTATTCTTCGTATATACTATCTTAAATTATTTATTTACATGGTGTGTGAATTCCCTCCTTTACCAGCCCCACCAATAGAATGTAAGCTCCTTGAGGGCAGGGGCTGGTTTTTCCTTTGTATTGGCTGACCCTAACAGAGCGCCTGGCACATAGTAATCAGTTAAGAAGTATTTGTTGAATCAAATAAAGGGAGACAGCCTGTGCTACTCTTGTCCTGTTGCATGATATCAGCTGCACTTAGAGGCCAAGGCCACCCTAACCCAGAGGTCTTATCCTGGTGTGCAACTGAATCCTGAGCTGCTTTGCTGATTGTTCTCACCCTGTCATCTTCTCTTCAGGATGAGAATGACAACCCCCCAACCTTCAGCAAGCCCTCCTACTCTGTCACTGTCGTGGAGAACATCATGGCAGGTATGGGAACCCCAGGCCTCCTGACTAGATGGCTGACCCATTTCCTGTTCTTTTGGGGGAATTATTGGTCAATTAACAGCTAGCCAATCCATCAATAATGCAATTATTTGGGTATCTACTATGGGCCAAACACAATTCTGGGCACTGGGGGCATATGTAGATAAGCATAAGACATGGTCCCTACCCTCAATCATCTTATAGGTCTTGCTAAGGAGATAAATATGAAGCAATTTCAAGGATGAACTATGTGATACTAACTATAAATACAGTAGAATTTTAGAATTGTAGGTGTGTATAGGCTAGAAATAATCAGGGAATGGATTCATAGAAGAAGCAGGAATTCAGCTGACCCCTAAAGGATGAATACAATTTAGATAGAGGGGTAAGGAGGAACGTATTCCAGGCCAGAGGAATTGCATGAGTAAGGGTGAGTGAGCATGGGAGACTGAGGGAGGTGAGAATGAGTAATTACAAACCTTAGGATCACCTACCATTGCTCTGTGGGTAAAAGTGGGTCCTATTTGCCATCTAGGCAAGTTCAGTGATAATTAGGTCTGGGGATCGGGGTGAAGTAGGGATGAGGAGGAGACAAGGTACCTCAGATAGACCCTATCTGCTTTGGGCATTATTCAGAACTAGTTTTTAGATGGGTTTCTCACATTCCTTCAAAAATGATTACAAATTAATGAGTGAAAAAAACATGTATTAAGCATTTATTACATTTCAAGCACTGTGTTGAAAGAGACAGACAGAGAGAAATCCCTGGAGACCACAGAACTATTTAATCTGATTGTTCTTTTATTCCTGAACCACAGCAAAGTCATTCACAAAGCATCTCCAGAAGCTCAATTAATTAACATTTGCTTATTTTACCTCCATATAAGACACAGCTCTAGGTATTGTGGGAATAATAAAAAGGGATGTTCCCTGCCCTCTGAGAACTTCCAATCTAGAAGAGGAAAATGGACTTACCTATAAACAACTCTAGTAAAAAGCAGACTGTGGAAGAGATTCATTAAATGGTATTGTAATACAGAGGAGTGTCAGAGTCAGGGGAGATAGGAGGAGAGGGGAGCTACAGCCCAGGAAGATCAGAGGTCCTTTTTAGGGTCTAAGACATAGGGCTAGGGAATGTTCCCCAGGTGACCAGGGAAGTCAGGTTGTGAACAATGTTTTCAGGCCCCTAAATTTTTAAGAGTTTGGAGGAGGTAGAAATAGATGATGAGAGAAAATAGATTTAAATGGATCTTGAAGGAAAGAAATAGAACCCATAAAAACCTACTTTTAAACAAAAGATTGTGACTCAACTGTAAGATTTGGGGTCATAAAGTTTAAATAATGTAATATAAATTCTGGAGAGGTTATTCATAAATAAAAATGCTAGCTGATATCAAGTTTATTATAAGTACCAACTGGAAACACACATGAAGAACTCATTAAGTGATTTCTGTGTGCCACGCTGGTCCAAAGTATGTGAGAGGGAATGAGAAGGCATCCTGCTTCAGCCAGATGAAATGACTGATGATCCCTCAAGGCATGAGTCATCGGTATTTTGGCTTCCTTGAAATTATGCTAGCAAGAGAATTAGAGTTGTGTTCAACAGAGCCCCTTGTAATTGCCAGTAGCCAAATACTTTGGACAGCTCACGTGGACAGAATCATGGGCTCTAGCAGGGCATTTTATCTTGAGATTTCTATTCAGTTCTTGCCATTAATGGGCAGGTACCGTGATCTAAGACTGAGCTTTAGTTGAATAGAGCTTCCTCTGTCCTTTGTCCCTTAAAGGTGCCACGGTGTTGTTTCTGAATGCAACAGACCTGGACCGCTCCCGGGAATATGGGCAGGAGTCCATTATCTACTCTCTGGAAGGCTCCTCACAATTTCGGATCAATGCACGATCAGGTGATCCACTCTCCCAGACTCCTTTCCATCTGTTTTTTCTTTTCTGATTGTGATTCTTTTCTGTCCACCTTCACCTCAGCCTCCAGCCCTAAGCACTCAAGGTGCCTTCAAGCTCTATCATAAGTGGGATTGATTATTTTTTAATTTTATTTTTATTTTCAGTTCCAAATTCTCTCCCTCCTTCCAGCCCCTCCCCCATCCATTGAAAAGACAAGAAATATGATCAAGTGGGTTTCATTTTAAACAAACCCAATATGTGAATACCCAAATCCAAAATATAAATGACCCGATTCCCTGATGGGTCCATGACTTCATTTAGGTATACCCTCTGTCAATGCAAGTGGAAGCTCTTCCATGCTTTCCCATACTATGTACTTACTATTCACGTCTTTCTATAAGTTGGAACAGCTGGTGGTACAGTGAATAGAGTCCTGGACCTGGAGTCAGGAAGACCCAAGTACAATTCTGGCCTCAGACACTGAGTAGCTGTATGGTCCTGGACAAGTCACTTAAATGCTCTTAGCCTCAGTTTTCTCATCTGCAAAATGGGGCTAATAATAGCATCTACCTTCCCAGGGTTGTTGAGGGGATAAAACACTTTTCAAATCTTAAAGGACTTTATAAATGCTAGCTATTATAAATCTTCCAGATAGGATTGCTTCAACATTCTGGAGGCCTCCAACTTTTAATTTCTCAGTGGGTACCAATGTACTTCTTAAGCTGTTCCCATCTTATTTTTCTGATTCCCAATACATGATCATGTCACCTCCTTTCTGAGCCATCTACACCCCTGATTCTGTGTTTCATGCTGCTGCCTTCACAGGAGGCATCATTGGTAAGATGCTGCAGCCAAAGGCACCCTTTGGGTTATCTGTGTTTGGGGTTCTTCAGACGTGGTGATGTTCCATTATTCAAAGTTGGGCAGTCACATCAGGAAAATATTTGGTGTTAACAAGATGGGCTCTGAGGGGCAGATAGGTAGCGCAGTGGATAGAGCACCAGCCCTGGATTCAGGGGGACTTGAGTTCAAATCCAGCCTCAGACACATAACACTTACTAGCTGTGTGACCCTGGGCAAGTCACTTAACCCCTTTGCCTAGCCAAAAAAACACAAAAAACAAACCAAGATGGGCTCTGGTAACAAGTTGCTTAGGAGCCTTGAAAATATCAGCAGTTTCCCAAATGGAAGAATATAAATTGATAGGTTTAAAAAGATAAAAATAAAGGACTAATTCGCTTTATCACATTTATGTACTGTCCCAAGCTTTGGGGGTTTGTACAGCTGTTTTCAGAGATACTTCTAGGGACCTGAAAAGTGTCAGTTCTTTCAAGGTGCTATGATAAGGGGCAAGGTGTTTCCTCTCCACCGCCACAACAAGCTCCACCACGCCAGCGCTTCTCCTCACCCCAGGACCGCCCTTCAGAACTGTGACCCAGATCCAAGCACGGGCAAACCAAGAGATTCCTGCCTCAGCACTGGCAAAGAGATCCTTGCAATGCCCCTCTGATCAGCCTCTCGATTCTCCCTCAGTCTGTGGTCTGAAAGCTCAGGAGGCAGACGCTGCCCTTGGGGCAGCTGAGACCTAGCTTCTTCTCTCACCGCAGTCACAGACTTTTCCCACTGACCTTCTAAGTTGTCTTTGGCATTTGTGGGTTGAGAAGTCTGGAAACTGCCACAGCTGCCTGAGATTCAGCCCTCTGAGGCCTGCTCCAGGGTTGCTGCGGCCTGTGCGCCCACGCCAAACTGTGCTCCTCTCCCAGCCTGGAGCAAAACACCTTTCCAATCAGCCATCTAGGTTGTCTTGGGCTGGAAATTTGTTTTACTCTGTCTTTTGTGGGTTCTGCTGCTTTAGAATTTGTTTCGAGCCGTTGTTTAGAGGGGTTTGAGGGAGAGCTCAAGCAAGTCACTGCTTTCTCTCCTCCATCTTGGCTCCTATCACATTTAAAGAACTAGATTAAGAACCAATTCACTTTACCACAGAGTGATTCATTTTACAAAAGGATTCACCATAAGATACCCTGAAATTGCAAGTTCTCCAAAATGTGGTTTGATTTACCAAAATTTGCAGCACATTCCTTAGGAGAAAGAGCAATGATCAATATTCAAGGAACTTGGGTTTCAATCCCAGTTTTCATAGTTTTTAGTTCTGTGGCCTTGAACAAATCACCCAACCCCTCTGAACCTCCACTTCCCACTCTGTAAAATGCTAATCAGCTGTTTTGCAGCTTCCTCTGCCCAGCCAACTCCCTCTTCATCTTGCAGTTCCCTAAAGCAGGTGAGATATTGAGTCATCAGCATTAGGGCTGGACTTGGTGGGGGAAGGGTGGAAGGGCAGCAGCTCTCTTCTATTCCCTCCCTGGAGTCTTTGAAGTCCTTGCAGCTTGGGTAAATGAGCTAAAAAAAGAGAGAGAGAGCAACACCAGGGTCAGCTGAGTAAACTGATCCCTTCCCACCTGGGGTTTTCCCTCACCAGTCACAGCTGAAAATTGATAGGAGAGGAAAATCAGAAGAAGCCAAAATACCTCCACCAGCCTGGGTCTCACCTTCCAACTCTATACAAATGGGTACAATTTCTCCCCTCCTTATAGATGTAGCCACTGACCATGGGCACATCTCAGCAGGATTTGGAATAATGAAGGCTATGTAAGGGTTAGAGAGATGCTCACCTGCTCGGAGAGAGGGGGATACCCCCATTAACCTCTCCCCAGCCTCTCCTCCTCCTCCTCTCTCCCCCACATAGGAAGTCTAGTTCAGCCCTGGGGGGTATTAATGATGATATAGCCATTTTCTTCCTGCTTTGACATCTCTCCTTTAGCTCCAGACATGGGAACATTTTCCTCCAAGCTCCTTGGTCAAATTAGCCAGCCTGCTCCACAAAGGTGGCCTTAATTGGGTCTAATTTCTCAGACAGAAGAAGCTATCCATCATGCCGACAAGTTCATATTTAAAACTTTTTAGAGATTAATTTCTTCCTCGCCCTGCCAATTAATCGACACTACCCCAACCCATGGAGCACATCTCTGTGGCTCAACCCTTTGCCAAGCTTCCCTGCTTGGCCTTTTCATCATGGTCGGCCCTGATACAGGTCCCCAAGCAAGTCACTGCTTTCTCTCCTCCATCTTGGCAAGGGGGAGAAGAGTGAACTCATTCATCTCTCCTATTAACCTAGTGACTTTCTTCTGGGTGTCTCAAAACCCTCAGCAGCCAATATAGACCTTTAGAAAAGGAGGAAATTTTAAAGATTAGCATGGTATAATGAAACAAGTACTAGCCCTGGAATAAGAGGACCTGAGTTCAAATCCTCTCTCTAATACTTGCTACCTGTGTGGCCTTAGACAAGTACAGCCTCCTTGGATCTTGGTTTCCTCATTTATAAAATGAAAGTCTAATCTAAATCAAGGATTCTTAACCTTTTTTTGTGCCATGGATAATTTTGGTAGTCTGGCCAAGTCAACAAGTATTTATTAAGAATCTATTGTATTCCAGACACTAAGTTTTGGGGATACAAAGAAAGGTAAGAGACAGCTCCTTTTCTCAAGGTGCTTACAGTCTAATGGGTGAAGTCTATAAACCCCTTCTCAAAACAGTCTTTTTAAATATATAAAATAAAATACATAGTAATATGAAGGAAATCAATTATGTTGAAGTAGTTATCAAAAAAATTTTATTTAAGATATAATAATATATCTAGCAGTAGGTCTAATGACTAGAGTAATTTCAAAGTGATGATGAGGATAAGAGATATTTTGGGATATCTGCAACAATTATATTATGATATGAAAATATCTGTTACTTCTATTGGTGACAAAATCACAGGTACTGCTAATACTACTGTGGTTTGTTGCCGGCATTTGTAATGGAAAGGAATGCTAAATTTCAATTAAAGGTTAGTAAAAATAAAGATATTTTTCTTTTCCTATCCAAGTTCACAGACCCCCTGAAATCTATCCATGGGTCAGTTGGGGGATCTGTGGACCCCAGGTTAAGAATCCCTGGACTATTTAAGAACCCCTGAACCTCTGAGGTCCCACCTGACTCCAAATCTGTGATCCCATGATTATTTATGTGATTTTATTTATGTGATTTCACAGAGGTATAAGCAGAGATGCTACTTTGTTCCAGTTCACATAGTGAGCTAATGATAAAACAGAATCTGAAGTCTAGTTCTCCTTTCTCATAATCCAGCTCTCTTTCCATTGTACCAAGGGGCATTTTCTTCCTCCTTACCATGGGGTCATATTGCCTGGCCTTAGAGCCCTGGCTCATACCCAAGAGGGAGAAAAGAGGTTTTGCTTCTTCCCCCTCCCAGATAATCTTACCAGCTTTTGTGTTTCCTATTGGCCCTTTAAAGATGTAACTTAGATTTTGGTCCCAGATATTCCTCATGCAGGGAGCTGAGATGAGTCATAGAGATCCTTACTCCATGACCCAGAGAGGTAGGGGTATGAAAAAACATGTGGTCTCACTCCTTCCTCTCTTCCTTAGGTGAAATCACAACTACATCCCTGCTGGATCGAGAAACCAAATCAGAGTACATCCTCATTGTGCGGGCAGTGGATGGGGGTGTTGGCCACAACCAGAAGACTGGCATTGCCACTGTGAGCTCCTTGCCCTTCCTGTCCCTTCCTCTGACATCAGCTGGGGTTGCCTTGACAGCTTTCCCCTCGAGCTTATCCAAAAGCTTGGGGCTGCCACTTAAACCAAGATCTAGCTATCTATTTCTGCAGATGGGAGAAAAAATAGGGAGATGGAGGGGGTTGTTAAAGAGAACCAGGTCATTTCTGGAATTCTCCCATCCAGAAGGGATGGATCAAGAGAGTTCCACCTCCATTCTCAGTTGGGGATGGCAAAGGGTCTGCCTCTTTCACTATGAGAAATAACAGATCCACATGAGAAAGACAAAATGTTGAAAATGGACAATGAAACAGATCTTTTCATAGAAGGGAATGGAAAGGCATTTCCTCCCAAGAGATGCAAAATCCATGGAGAATCTGATTATGAGTGGGGCAGTGGAAAGCAAGAATATGCCAGGGGCCCTTCCTTGTGTTACCTCCAGCTAAGAACAGGATGCAATAGTCCCATCAGGAATATTTGCCTATTGACAAGAGGCAGAATCCAGAAGAGCCTTGAGGGCTGACAAAACAGAACTTATACACATACAAATATATACAAATATGCATGCAACCATTTGATGGAGATGTGGTGCCATTTTACCAGATCTGCTGATCTTGAACTTTCCTGGTGAGACAAGGATAAGGGACAGATACCCTCCCATTTCTTTGCTGCCCAGAGGCTCCCACAATCTCCCCTTCCCCCAAAAAAAGCTGTGGGAAGAGTGGGCAGCTGGCAAGAGGGAAACTAATTGGGTCCCCAGCCACAGAAGGTCATGGCAGAGAGGGGTGTGATATTCTAACCAAGCATCAGTGGATTTCTCTCCTAAAGAGAGTGTCCAACTCAAATGGATGGTTGGCAGAATTGAGAGTGTTTAGTCTAGAGAAGGGAACTCTTAGGAGGCTCATGATGAACATCTTCAAATATCTGAAAGGCCTGTGCCCATAGGAACATAAGCTTCTGGAGAGAAGATAATGTTTCATTCTTGATATCCCCAGCACCTAGCATAGTGCCTGGCACATAGTAGGTACTCGATAAATGATGATTGACTAATTGTAGTGTAAAAGAGGAGGCAGAAAGAGGATTGTAAACCTAGAAGAGACCTCAGAGGCCATCCTGCCCAGTGCCCCCATTTGATAGATGAGGGAATTGAGATGAAGAGAAATTGATTGACTCACCTGTGATCACCCAGGCAATATGTCAGAGGTAGGCTTTGAACCCATGTCCTCTGACTTGAAAGCCAATATTCATTCCCCTGGAGTATGCTGTACAGCAGGGTCCATTGCTCTTCAAGAGTTCAGAATTAGAGCCAGTGCAAACAGGCAGAATTCAGGTAGAAATGAGAAGAAATGTTGCACCATGAGTTATCATGTGAACTGGTAAATTTCCTATGAACTCTTTAAGAAGAAACTAAGTCACCTTCTATCAGGGACCCCAATTCTTCAGTTTATTTTCTATGGACCTCAGTTTCCTCTTCTGTGAAAAGAGAGCATGGACTAGATGACCTCTAAATTCTCTTTGAATTCTTGATTTGAGATCTATGTGCAAGAATGCTGTTGGAGGGGGGTCCTGCCTTGGGAAAGAGGTGGTCAGATTGGCTGGATCAGAGATGTCAAACCTGGGGCCAATTGCCTGAGACGTCGTCTAGTTCAGGCCAAACCAGACTAAACTATAATTGAGAAATATTCAACAAAATAAATGAAAACACAAGAGAACATAAATAATGCTAGTATGTGGTTTTCTAAGTCAATGTGTGACCCATGAGGATCCTTATGTACATTTTAGTGCCTTTCGTTTCTATTTTGAGCTTGACACCCCTGAACTAGGAAAGCTCTGGTGTCCCTTTCAACTCTCAGAGTCTCTGGATCCTTGATACTATTTAGGAGTTGGGGGAGAGCAGCGAATAGAGGGGAGCAGCCTCTGGTGGTGCAGAGCAGAGCTACCTTCAAAGAAAAAGATACCAGAGCCCTTACTCAGGCAGCCATGGTGACATTCAGGAAATCCACAAATCTCCCCTCTCCAGGACACAGGCCCCCTGGTAGACAACACTTTGATGGGCCGAGGTGGTGATGTTTAATTCAATTCTATTCCATTCAGCAAGCATTTATGTGATGCCCACCATGTGCCAGGTTCTGGGGACACAAAAGAACAAAAGCAAAGCAGTCCCTGCCCTCAGAGAAGTTTAAAATCTACTGGGAAGAAACAACATGTACACAATCAAGTCAGCACAATACATGTGTGTGTACGTATGTGTATGTGCATGTGCATGTATATATACATATATGCATATGTAAAGCAAATACCAAATAATTCATCCAGAGACCTGGTCCTGAGCCCTGAATTCCCTCAAACAGTGTCCTGTAGCCCCAGAGCTCAAGTCTTCACTGAGACTGATGCCATCAAGCTTTGAATAAGAAGGAGCAAAGTTTGTGTAGAGCCCAGCCCTGCCCCTCCCCCGCCTTCTGAGCTGGGAGGGTGCTCCCTGGCCCTTCTCTAAAGTGTGGTTTAGCTCTGATTGCAGGAGGCAGGGCCAGGGGCTACTTTGGCAGAACAGAACATCCCCAGGGCTGCCTCAAGAGCTATTAGGGGCACACTCTGATTAGGGTCCTAATCAGAGATCCAGAAGCTCCATGTTCCAGTTTCTAAAGTGTCACTTTAGAGAAGGAGGGTGTTATTAGAAAAGAGAACTACCTTTCTCTCATTTGAGGTCCCAGAGGCAGGCTAGGGCCCCTGAGTCACATCACCCTGCCCACAATCATGTTTTCCCTTTGTCTTTCTCTATCTTCCTAGCTCTTTCCCACCGGAGTGCTGAAAGAACAGCTCTCCTTGACTTTGGGCAGAACAGCAACCTACTATGTGCTAGGCATAGTGTGCCTCTTCTAGTCTTACCTCATCTCTTTGCCTTCTACTATTGACAAGAATAATAGAAGATTTGACCTAGAAAGGCCCATCTTTTGAGATCCTCTGTTCCAACCACCCAGTTAACAAATAAGAAAACCAAGTCCCAAAAGGATGAAGCAACCTGCAATCAATAGGGAACTAAGCAATCAATAGTGAAATCAACATTTATTAAGTGCCTACTGTGTGCCAGGCACAGCAAATCAGTGATAGACCTAGACTGACAATTCAAGCCTCTGGACTGCCAGGCTAGTTCCCTTTCAACCTTATTATAACAGCTTCAACAGGTGTTAGGTTGCATTTTCAATGATCTTCCAGAATGCCTGCAAGACGATGAAATAAAAAGTTATCACCCAAAAATCAACCAGGAACTCTGTAATTTACCTCAGCTCCCATCTCCCCCATTGCCTGTCTACACATAAACTAAACATCATTACCCACCTAGAGCCCCTGACCTTTTTATTGTTCTCTGGGATTTTCCTTCTGCTTTTGTATGCCCATCAGTCCATTGTCCATCATCTTCTCCCTTCCAACATACACATACATCCTTTCTGTTACTGCTTCTCTCCAGTCCCTCATTGGCTAGTGTTGTTCCTTGCTGTCCCATAGATTTTGAATTCTCCCACCAGGCTCTTTTTCACATGCTCCCCTTCCTAGCACCACCACCAGCCACCCGCTGCTGTGTTCCCTTCCCCTGCCTGTCATAGTGGCTGAAGTGGATGCCCCGTGACACTGGTGCTTTGAGGGGTTATAGTGGATCCAGAAGTCTCCTCAGTAAGTAGGCACTGTACCCGAAGGCCCCTCACTAATAGGAATTTGGAACCCTGTAAATAATTTACCAGGGCAGCAAGAGAATGAGGAAATTACTTGGATTGAAAATCAACCAGGAAGCTCGAGGGATTCTGATGCACATCCCTGTATATGTATACACACACACACACACAAACACACACATGCACACACACGCACGCACACACACACACACACACACACACACACACACATGCACATGCACAAAGCGCCCCTTTCTCACTAGCCAACACTGGACATCTCACTTTTGGCTCAGAAATCACTCCCCTGGTGCCCATTACTTTGCTCTCTGCCTGGCCAGGCCTATAGAATTTTAGGAAGGAAAAAAGAATCCCTGGGTTTCAGGAGGATGGGTTTCCCAGAGGTCACTTTGTTCATCCCTTAGTGACATCACAACTACAAGTCATCATTGTTTCTTCACCTGTCAAATGGGGGCATTGATCTAGAACTGACCTTGAAGGTCCCTTCCAGCTCTCAGTCTGTGATCCTGTGGTACTGGGAACCTGTCCTTCCTCTTGTTAAAACCTCCTGGGGAGGGGTCCCCTACAAAGACCCTTTCTCCAACTCTACCCCAATTCAAACCTCCTCATTTGTAGCAGCTTTGGAATGACTATAGAGAAACTAACCATTAAGGGGATGAAAACGATGCAAAAATGGCCCCTTTGAAGGCAAAGTGGCATTCTGGAAGACCATTGAATGAACCTATCAGGAAATTCTGGGCATGTTAGATAGTAATAATAATTATTATAATTATAATAACAAAAAACTGTACTGAAACCATGCCGTTATCACAGACAGAACTGTTGCCCACAAGTTGTATGGACATCAACATTGAGCCATAAAAATTTAAGAACAATATTTAACCTCCAACCTACATGGAATGGAATCAAAATCAGATAGAAACAGGGTGAGACCCAGTTTCATCACATCACAGTTTAAGGTCCTGGGGTTTCCAAGATGCTTTCAATGAGTCTACAGAAGAGAGGCTTACACCCCAATCCTTTTATTCACTTATAAAAAGTGGTGATTTTATCCCTTTATTGCATGAAATACAGAACATTCAATATGAAGGAATAATAATAACAGGATTAGTGATGTGTATGAACTATTTCTATATGAACTCAATTGAACAAGAGAATGAAATTATTGTTACTTCTAATAATGATGATGACAAACTGCAAAAAGTAGTGTAAGTCACCAATTTTGCAGGCATATTTCTGTTGGACTAAAACCAATTTACCACATTTTACATGCTTATAACTTTCTAAATAGTGTGAGTTTGAACACATACCACTACATTGGGAGACTTGGTATTTGCACTAATTGGGACCTAGGTCTCCAAAGGTTCATGTGGACTATTGGTGCCCAACCTGTGGGAGAGCCTTCCGAGCTCATATTGTTCTGATCAGCCATAGTTGGACACATTGTACCTTGACCCCAGTATAGTGGATGTCATGTTGGTACTCTTTGAGAATGAAGGACAACAACTGGTCAGTAATATCTCCACCTGAGAAATAATCCACAGAACACTGAATATTAAGGATAAGAATAGCTGGATAGAGATTTGTCCCAGGAGGGCACCTCTGGGAGAATGGCCCATCCCATGTTCTCCCTCTTGACTTTCCAGGTGAATATCACTCTTTTGGACATCAATGACAACCACCCCATCTGGAAGGATGCTCCTTATCACATCAACCTAGTGGAGATGACACCTCCAGATTCTGATGTCACCACGGTAAGTTGGTAGAAATGAAGTCAATTCCAGTCCTAGGAAGAGTAAAAATACAGAGATGGCAGATGGGTCAATAATCCAATGTGGCTGAATTGTAGAGGACAAAAGGGACATAGTGTGAGATAAAGCTGAAAGGGGAAGTCGTAGCCAGATTGTAAAGGTCCTTGGTTGCCAGGATGTATAGTTTGTATTTGGTTTGGTAGCCTATGGGGGAGTCTTTGAAGGTTTCTCGACAAAGGAGTGGTATGATCAGAACAGTACATCAGAGAGTTTACAAAGGTAGTGATGTGAAGGAGGGATTGGAGAAGGAAACACCAGAGACAGGAAGGACAAAAAGAGCCTATTGCTATAGCTTGGATAAGAAAAAAGAAGTACCTGGATTAGGGCTAGTAGCAATAGGAACAGAAAGGATGAATGTAGAGGAGAGAGGTTCTGGAAGTGGAATCAGCAGGACTTGGCATCTGATCAGATGTAGGAGAGGATGAGGAAGAGAGAAGAGAGTCAAATGACTTCTTCCCTGAGTTACTCTGCTGGGCTATTAGTAGTATACAGAAGGTAACATTTCTGCCCCAAAGTGTGATGCCTACCTGGCCCCATCCCTGCTCCAAAGCTATTTGCCATAAATCCCCTCTCAACAGAGATTCAGGGTCATGCCAGTGGTTGCAAGAGTGACCCAGGGGCAGCTAGGTGGCATAGCGCATAGAGCACTGGCCCTAAAGTCAGGAGGATCTGAGTTCAAGTCCAGCCTCAGACCAAACACTTGACACTTACTAGCTGTGTGACCCTGGGCAAGTCACTTAACCCCAATTGCCTAAAAAAAAAAGAGTGACCAAGCCACATCAGGCCTTCCCCAAGGCTACTCACTAGAGGTGGCCTTGGCATTCTTGGACTTCCCATGGGGCACCAGAACCAGCTGAGTTCACAGAACTTAACCTGGCATGCCTAGCAACTAAACAGCCTTTGAGCACCCTGGACAGTGCCCATTCATTGTTAAGGATGTTGAGTATATTTGTTTGCCCACACACCCTTTCACTGTTGCTTTTCACATGTGTGCATGTACTGTGTACATGCTTACATATGTACACTATAAGCATGTGCATTTGTACATGCCTCTGTGCATACATGCATGCGTGTGTGTGTGTGTGTGTGTGTGTGTGTGTGTGTGTGTGTACACAGCTGCATGTGCTGATGAATTCCTACACTGTAAGTGAGATTTGGGGCCAACTTTTCCTCCCCTTTCCTGCAACCTCCTTCAAGGACCTCTCTGATTCGCATTGATTTAGAACCTTTCAAAGCCCTCCAGCAAAATAAAAGAGAGGGGATAGGGAGAGAATTATTCCCCGTCAGGCCAGGAGAAAAATGACGGGCGTGAAATGGGAAATAAATGAGGGGAAAGTGGTGAGAATCCACAAAATGATCTAAGTGGGAGGAAGGGAGGTGGCAGGAGAGGTGGTGAGGGGCCATGCCCCCCCCGTGCCCTGGGCTCCATAGAGAGCCCAAGTGGCCATCAGAAACATGACTCATAGTGGGGGAAGGGGGGTGCCCCTGCTCACCTCACCCGTGTGTGGAAAGAGCCTCTCTGGGGACATATAATCGATCTGAAGGAGGAAAGGACAAGGCATTACTGTGGGTGATGAATGGCCTGGAAGTTAGAAAACCTGGGTTCTAGCTCTATCTAACCCCAGTCAATGATTGGCCATCTGGCCAAAGGAAATCAATTCACTTCACTCTCTGGGCCTCACTCTTCCCATTAATAAAATGGGGAGACTAACAGCTGTCCTGCCCATCCCCTAAATAGGCAAATGATCAGAAGGAGAGAGCAGAAGAGGATTTTACCTTTTTTCCAGTTAGAACTATAAGACACAATGACCAACTATGATTCCAGAGGACCCTCACAGACAGAAAGGGAAGGAATGGGCTCAGAGAGTAGGCAGGGACAGACACCTTTTGAACGTGGCCAACATGGGAATTTGTTTTATTTGACTATGCATATTTTTTGCAAAGGTTTTGGGGTTTTTTTTCTTTTTTTCTCCAGTGGTTAGGTGAGAAGTAAAGGGAACTAGCATTTATTAAGTACCTACCATGTGCTAAGTACTTTACAACTATTATCTCATTTGATCCTCACCACAACCCTGAAAGTTAGGTGCTATTATCATCCCCATCTCTGAAACAGACAAAGGTTAAATGACTTGACCAAGGTCTCACAACTAATAAGTATCTGAGGCTGGATTTGAACTCAGGTCTTCCTGACTCTAGGCCCACTCTGTCCACTCTGCCACTTAGCTGCCTCTAGGTATTTTTGTTTTGTTTTGTTTGGGGGAGAATTGTATACAGAAAATTAATTACCATCCTATTATCTAAGCAATAATTATTGACACCCTATTATTACTGTTCTTTGAATCATCAGCCCTGAGCTCAAGGACATACACCATCTTCCCTGTTGTCAAGATAGGACTAGTTAGCTGGCCAGTAGGGGGAAAAAGTGAGGCCCAGAAAAAGTAAATGACCTGCCTGTTTTCCCAGCACATGAACAGGGCAGAGCCCAGATGACAATCCAGGGCTTCAGTCCCTGGGTCCATCCACCTTCCTTCGCCAGGGTTAGAGAGCTAGCTAGGGATGAGGGTGCCAGCACAACTGGAGTAGTTCCCGTTGGCAGGAAGGGTCAGCTTACAGGCCTCACCTTCACCTCACCCCCTCCATCAGTTTCCCAGCTCCCCCTGTCCCTCTCCCATGTCTGACTCCAGAGCTTCCAGCTTGGTCAGTACTTCAGGCAGATGGGAGCTGAAGGCATTTCAGCAGCCCATCTGTCTGTTCTGGTCTGCTAGCCCCAGAGACACCTCTGCAAGGGGATTAGGTGGGGGAAAGAAATATTCTGCTGCCAACGCAGAAAGAAGTCCCACATCAAGTAACACAAAGGAGCTGATCCCAGAGTGCCCTGCAGTTAAGGCTCTGGCCGATGGGACTTCAGCCGTCCCCTCCCTGGAAAGCAATTGTTCTAGTCTCCTGAAACGCTGCAGCCTCTAAAACACGGGGCGGGGGTGGGGCGGGGGGGAAGTGAAGGAGGCCATCGGTGCCTGACTGAGATCCAGAACCCCTGGCTTCTAGAACCCACTTTGGCCAAATTGCTTCCATTTCTGAACCTCAGTTTCCCCCAGTGGAGAGTGTGATAGCTAGATCAGCTGAGAGAAGCCTTAAAGCACAGTAACTCATAAAAAATAGACAAAGGAGAAATTCTGTTGATAAATCCCTGGTCCTTAGTTGAGGCAGGGTAGAATGATGCAGCTTGGCCTCTGTGGATGGTGGGGAGAAAATGAGAGTGAGGAGGGGAAGGGAACCAACTGGTCAAGGACACTACCGGTGGTAATTCCTGAGAGGAAAGAGAAAAGTCTTGGCCGTTTTCCTCTCGAGAGGCACAAAGGTTAAGGCACAGGAAAACAAGGAGACCATCAGTCCCAAAGACCTGCCCCTCCCCCCTGCTCAGTTGGGGGGCCAGAGGACAGAGTGAACAGGTGGGCACGGCCCCGACTTTCTCTCCCCTCACTCCTCCATGCCGTAACTGTTTCTGGCCTGGACCTTGGGAGTCCCTACCCCTCCATCCCCCTAGAATGTCATCCCACCACTGCCTTTGACTTTACAATTGGTGGCTGTGGACATAATTGTTGTGTCACCAAGATGAGATGAAATCCAGTCTGTGGGAAAGCAGTAGGAAGACCCAAAGCATCAAAAGGACTGATTCTTATGCAAATGTCCCTGCTACTAGAATGTCCCCCCAGAGGAAGGGAAAAGGTGGCTGTGACAAGATAGGCTCCAGAGTGAAATAAACGCCTGGAAAATGTCCTGTGATCTTCAGACATCTGGGTTCCAGTCCCCAATTCAACAAGAATTGTGGCATTCTAGGTTAGAGCAAGAGGAGACCGCCTTGGCAGACCCCTTCATTTTACAAATGAGGAAACTGAGGCCCACAGAGATTAAGTGGCTTTTCCAAAGTCACACAGGTAGCAAGTGTGTGAGGCAGGGTTTGAACTCAGGTCCTCTGACTCTAGAGTCAGCCCCCCCCACCACTGTACAACACTATCTTGTGTTAACACTCAGTAATTAAGCTATCTTTCAGATACACTGAGCAGGAGGCAACCTTTGGGACAGACTGTGTAAGATGTCAATAAATTGTTGCTACCTGAGGACCACAGAATATGTTCTTTCTTCATCTTCTGCCAGGTCCTGTTGGTATGCTCACATCCAGGTGACTCAAGCAACCTTCTACTGGCTCATTGTTAAGAGCCCATTGTTAAATTTACACCTCAGAAATGGGAAAATGCTCCAAATAAGGGTTTGGTTTCTTGTTGGTTTTGTTGATTGTCTAGAGTACTCAAGAAAATGATAGAAAAATATTAACAGTGCAGATTAAACTGAAAAATTTGACGTGTTTTTTGGAGAGCCAGTTGTTAAATGCTCATCGTGAGCATTTACACCTCAGAAATTGGAAAATATAACAAGCCAGGATTTGATTTCTTGTTTTGTTGACCTCTAGACTTAAGAAAATGATGGAGAAAATATTAACAGAACAGATTAAATTGAAAAGTTTGTCACGTTTTTGGAGATCCAGTTGTTAAACCAGCCCACATCTTTCTTTCCCACTTATAGAACTCATAATCCAACACAGTCAGCCCTGAGAAGATTATAACTTTTCTGTTTCTGAAGCCAAGATCTATAGAGTGGAGTGTACACAAAGCAAAAGTTCACAAATGTATTCACTCACCTCTCAAAAACTTAGTAACCACTACATACAGAGGTCAAGGGCTAAAGGAGATGCAAAGTCTACTCAAGATGTAGTCTCTGCCCTCTTGGAACTTAGAGTCTAGCAGGGTAAGAAAATGCAAACTCTGGATTAATTGGGAAATAATCTGGATGCTTCCATCAAGGGAAAGCCCCAGTCTCTGAACTTCAACCAAGGCAGAGCCCCTAGGTTCCCCCTTTCCTAAGGCCCTGCCCTTTCATGCTCTCCCAGCTTGTGAGATGCTCATTATACAATGAAATCCTAACATGTAATCCCAACTGCTACTGGCTTTGTTGTCCGATTTACAGGATCATGGGGTTTGGAACGGGAAAATTCCTTGGATCTCACTTAGTCCAGTCCCCATATGTGAGGGAATTAAGACCCAAAGGAAAGGCAGTGACCCACCCAAGGTCATGCAGACAGCAAGTGGAAGAGCCAGAGTGCTAATGTGGCTCCATGTCCTCTCTCTTTCCCATTCTGCATCTTTCATCTGGCCTACAGGTCGCAGAGAGGTGCTGACTTATATTGATAGAGAGGGTCTCCTTGTCCCAGTACCTGGTCCTCCTGGCCCAATGAAGCCCCTTCTGGTCCTGGGATGGGGAGAGGTCTAGGCAGAATGGGAAAGAGGCCAGGTCTTTGTCCCCTATACCACAATGCCATGGAAGCAGGCTAATGAGTTCCCAAACCCGGATCACCTCTCTCTTACCTGCCATGTGGGTGTCATGATCCTCACCTCCCCTCCTAGGTGGTGGCCGTGGACCCTGACCTGGCCGAGAACGGTACTTTGGTGTACAGCATTCACCCTCCCAACAAGTTCTACAGCATCAACGGCACCACGGGCAAGATCAGAACCACCAACGTCATGCTGGACCGCGAGAACCCTGACCCCGAAGAGGCAGAACTCATGCGCAAAATCATCGTCACCGTCACCGATTGTAAGGAGCCCCGCTCACCCCTCTCCACCCCAACCTGCCCCACTCTCCTCAAGCTGCCATTGTGCCTTGGCCAGTCCCAGGCATGGGATGCCCCACATTGAGAGTGTCATGGGTCCTTGGATTTGCTCTCACCCTGTGGAGGTTGTGCCTCTTATCATTGGACTAGATGGGAACCCTGCTGGGGTCTCCCCTTCCAGCTTCTCCTTCCAGTCAGCCAGATGACCTCTGAACATAGCTGGAGAGGCATTCAGGGAGGAGGGGATAGGCCCAGGGTCTTCTACCTGCTCTGGCTTATCAAGGAGCCACCTGTGACAGCCTTCCTCAAGGAACCATTTGAAAATGAGGAGGAAGGAAAGGGAACAAGCGTTTTTTTAAGTACCTACTATGTGCTATATAAAGAGCTAGCACTTTACAAATATTACCTCATTTGATCCTCAAAACCACCCTGAGAAGCAGGTGCTGTTTTATTGTTTATTCTTTTTATTATATTTATTTCATTGTTTATTTAGATTTATTTTATTATTATTATTATTATTTTATATATTGATTTAATTAATTAATTAAAATTGCCATTTTACAGCTGAAGAAACTGGGAACAACAGAGGTTAGGTGACTTACCCAGGGTCATACAGCTAGTGTCTGAGGCCAGATTTGAACTCAAGTCTTCTTGATTCCAGTCCCAGCACTCCACAACTACTGCATCACCAGCTGCCTCTAAATGATTTCTTTCTTTCTCCTCTTTCCCCTTTCCCTCTCTCCATTTCCCCTCTCCCTGCTTTCTTGATTCCCTTTAGGTGGCAGACCCCCACTGAGAGCCACCAGCAGCGCCACAGTCTTTGTGAACTTATTGGACCTGAATGACAATGACCCCACCTTCCAGAACCTGCCCGCCATCGCTGAGGTGCTGGAAGGCACCCTCGCTGGGACCTCAGTCTACCATGTGAGTCTCCCATCCCCAGGAAGAGCTCTGGTTCCCAGAACAAGTCCTCCTTCCCCTTGACTCTTCCTCCCGCAGTCTCTCCCTGTCTGGAGCAATCAATCCAGTCCTCCGACAAGCACTGACTGAGGCTCTGCTTTTCAGCCCTGCGCTCTAGGGCAAACAGAAGTCATGTGAGGTACAGCCTCGGTCCTCACCAGACCCACACTCAAGTGGGAAAGACTTGAAATGGCAGAAAAAAATACGAGACAAGAAGAGCTTAAGATTGTAATTTTAGGTATGGTTTGACCTATATGGCCTCTAAAGCCGCTGATCCTCAGGGAGCTTACAGTCTGATGGGAGAGAAGCCAAAGGATGCAAATCAGTACAAAATCAGTAGATAAGAGCCAAGCACTTGGAGCTCAGTTAGCTGAAATGCACGGGGAATCTGGGTGAACTAAATATTCTGGATCCTTTGGCATTCAGCAAAAACACTTGCTTTAGCATAAGTGGGTACAAATCCTTCCCAAATGTCCTCCCTTCCTTCCCCTTCAATATCCAAAAAAAACATATCATAAGCCCTAATTTGTCTCATACAAAGGCTGGAAAGGGTGCTGCCCTAGACTGGACATGAGGGCCTTGGGGACAGCCAGGAGCTGCCAGAGATGAGGCAGATGATGGCAGCTGCCAAGGAGCCTAGACGGTACATTTGTGTGTCCTTGAAAATTGGGCCCTGGATGTTCAGAAGGGGACACAGATGAGCAGGACAGTGTTGAAACTGCTGGGTTTAAATTTAATATATACTTTAAATAAAATATATAGCACTTTACATGTTATTTTATCCTAATATTAACCCTGGGAGGTGGGTGATATTGTTCTCCCCATTTCACAGATGAGGAAATCGAGCCGTGCTCAGGTCACATGACTAGTAAGTATCTCAGGCAAGATTCACACTCAGAGGGGGTAGCTAGGTGGCACAATGGATAGAGGACTGGCCCTGGAGTCAGGAGGACCAGAGTTCAAATCCGGCCTCAGACACTTGACACTTACTGGCTGTGTGACCCTGGGCAAATCACTCAACCCCATTGCCTAGCAAAGTAAACAAATAAATAAAATAAAAATAGAATTATAAAAAAAAAGATTCATACTCAGGTCTTCCTGATTCCAAGTCCAGTACTCTATCTACTGCATAACCTAGCTGCCTCTAGGTTAAAAAAAAAAAGAAAAAAGCTGTATGTAATAGAGATTTATGGTTTCATATATAATCCTCTTTTTCTTTACTCCTTTAAATATGGAAATGTTGATGTTTATTGATGTTGTCGAGTTCATAATTACAATTAAAAAGAAAAAATATTGTTAAAAATATTCTAAAAAAAAAAGAAAGAAAGAAAATTGCCTCCCCTGCCCCATGTTACAGACCAGCAGAGACATTATGGGTTCAAAGTGACATTTGCAATTTGACTTAACTTCACTTAAAAACATCTAGTATTTCATTGAGGTGATTTTCCCTCCACCAGTATAGATTGCAATCCTTAGTAGAAGTCTTTGGCCAAAAGAATCATTACCTGATTATAAGCCTCCCCCCACTTAGCTAAGCAGGTCTCCAGACAACAGTCTGCCCCAAAGCCATCCTCAAGGTGTTACCAGCTCAGCAGAAGCCTGTGTACAGGGCTGCCTTAGTCTCTGAGAATCCACTCAGGGTCACCTCCCACTCCCTACACTGAGGCGTCAGACCCTAGTGAAGATACAACTTTATCAGACCCAACCACACTGGATGACTAGATGCTCCCCAAACTCAGCATTTCTCTTCCATCTCTGTCCCCACCTTCTGTGTCCCTTTCCTGGGGTAAACTCTCCCCTCAGCTCTGCCCCTCAGGTTCCTTACCTTCCTTTAGGTTCCGTCCAGCCATCACCCCCCCATTTGACACCCCCCCAATTTCTCCCCCATTCCATCACCACTACCAAGTTGTTGGCGCTCTTTCTCCCTCCTCAGGGCGCTGTACTTTGCACAAAATGATAAATATTGCTTGAATCGACTCAAATTGAATCACGGCACAAAATAGGTACCTTGGAGAGAGAAAATGTGTGGCCTCAACAACATGTGCATTTATTTTAAACAAGTGCTCCACGCTGCCAGCTTTCCTTATATTGTGTGTGGGAGCTACCTCTCTCTAATCCCTTCTCTTTTAACAGACAGTCCCCAGCCCCCCACCAATGATGTTCACAAACTAAAGAAAGCCCTGGAGAGAGTGGATCTGGGAATTAATTGACAATGCTGCTTTCCTTCCTGCTGTAGTTAGTTTGCCTGACTGGAGTTGGGTCTGAATCAGGGAATATTAAGAGCTAGGAGTCAAGGTTGGGAAGGAACCAAAAGTCTTCATTTGAGTATAAATGGAGCAGCCCAAAAATCTAGAGGAAGCATTAGTGACCTCTGGACAGCAGAGGCTCTGATCCTGGGGGCCGTACTCTCAACACTCATGTCCAGCTGTTCTTCTTACCAGGTGGTGGCCATTGACCTGGATGAAGGCTTGAATGGGCTGGTGACATACCGCATGCAGGTGGGCATGCCCCGCATGGACTTCGTCATCAACAGCAGCAGTGGTGTGGTGACTACCACCACTGAGCTGGATCGTGAGCACATAGCAGAGTACTACCTTAGGGTGGTGGCTAGCGACGCCGGCACTCCCACGAAGAGCTCCACCAGCACGCTCACCATTCGAGGTGAGTCAAGACATCACTGTCCATCCATACTGGAATGGGGTCAAGAGAGTAGGCATTTGCAGCAAGTGGCATGCCTGTCCCAGGGTCCTTTCAGGTCCATCTCTAGGAGCTAGTCCACTGTCAGAGTTTCTAAGGCCTTAAATCATTGCTCTAGCTCCCATCCCTGGAAAAAGGCAAATAGAGAGCTTTCCCTCTCTTGAACCTCTACACACATGGTTCATGGTCCCTCTGGGCTCAAGGGAAGCCACACTAGTTAGCTGCTAAGCCCCAAGTCCACCCTGCCTCTCTCTGTGATCGGCCCACTCCCTAGGCACCTGGCATCACAGGAATTTGTTTGGTTACCCAACCTAGAGTATGTATACCCCTAGGGAGTAGAAATTTTTATGAAGAGCCACAGGAAATATTTGATAAATATTAGTATTTGGTAAAATTTTAAGGAAAAAAATAATTAATACTACCCTATTAAAATAATTTAATCCATGTTAGTTCTTATGAGTGGTAATGCATGGTAAACACTAGATTTTATTTCTTTTCATACTGAATAGTTGGTTTGAGAAAGGTTCACTGAATAACAAGGTGTACAGGAGTTGAAAAAGAGTGGGAATCCTTGGTCTACCTGATGGAGCTTGCCCCACCCTGCCCAGACATCAGCAAGGGAATCGCATGAGGAGTCAGGGTCCTAGGGCCTAAGAACAGTCACTGGACGTTTCATTGTGCCTTCCCTATATCTGTGATATCTGTGCCTTTTATTGGTGAGTTGAGAGGTTTTGATAAGAAGATCCCCAAGATCCTTTCTATGTCAAAGGAGAAGCTTGTGGTAGACAGAGCTCTTGAAAAGGAGCTTAGGGGAGTTAAGGAATGGCAGAGTCATGCTGGGGTCTTAAAGATGCTTTGTACATAATCTTTAACTCAAGGAAAATAAAAACTAGGCCTTCCTACTACAGATCCTTCGGTGACCCACAGAGAGTGTCCCAGTCTCGTTGGCAACGAGAGGGATAACTCTGATGTTACCATATCCATTAGGACTCAGTTGACACTTAGCTGTGTGACCTTGGGTATATCACTAACTGCTCTGTGTCTTAGGATTGTCTTCTGTAAAATGAGTATCCTGTGACCTTCTCCTGTTGAGTCAGGGTCCAGCATCCTTCAGCATCCCCACATCTCCCGTCACTATCTAGCTGGGCCTCCAGGAGCGTTGGGTCAGCCAGCACCAGTGAAACAATCAATTCAAATCCTCAGCCTAGCCCAATGCCAATGGTTCAGCCAGATGGTGATATTGGTGGGAAGAAGGAGCAGGAATAGTCTTCCCCTCCACTTGTGTGTTCCCCATGACTATTTCTGAGGCCTCAGTACAAAATTCCTGCAGAAAGCTGTGTTATAAAACCAAACCCTGTCTTCTCTCTGTGTCTTCTCTCTAGTACTGGATGTGAATGATGAGACCCCTACCTTCTTCCCAGCCGCGTACAATGTCTCCCTGCTGGAGGACATCCCCCGAGATTTCCGAGTGGTCTGGCTAAACTGCACAGACAATGATGTGGGACTCAACGCTGAGCTCAGTTACTTTATCACAGGTTCTGGCTCTCTCCTCTCACTGGCTCCTCTGCCCTATATCCATCCCCTCCCTAGGCCCTTTAGTACCCTTTGAGGGACTAGATAATGTCCAGAGAATTTGAGAGGGGCTAAAACTTTTAAATCAGAAATATCTCTCATTGGGTTTTGTAACTTACTGTTGTTTCACTTGGGATTTACATGCAGACACACATATATACATACATGCGTGTATATATACACATATACACATGCATGCATGTATACATACAAACATGTGTGTGCATGTACATACGTGCATGCACACCTAAACATGTACGCGTATGCATAAACATGTATGCGACATAGCACAAATAAGTTTAATGTGATGGTGGTTCTGCCCATACATGTGTATGTGTCATATATAACTTACCTGTTTATAGCTATAGATCAGAATATGGGTCTTGATCTCTCCTGGTGCTTTCCAAAGGATTCATTCTTGCCTGATTGACTGGTACTTCTCTGGCCTGAAGCTGATTCCCTTTGGGCTCTTTCAGAACCTGCTTGAGCAGGGAAGGATTCTGAGATAGCCCCAATCAGGAGAAGCAGTGCCAACCAGTGGCTAGAGAGAGCTGGCCAACAAGTCCAGAAGACCAGGGTTCAAAACCCTCCCTCTGCCCCACACACACACTCTGACTGTGTGACCCTGGGTAATTCACTAAACTCCTCGGTGCTCTAAGCAACTCTAAGTCTATTAAGGTGCAAGGAAAGGCCTGGCCTTCATTAGTGAAGGGAGTTTCTGGAGCCCAGCAGTCCACTCTACTTAAAGCGAGGGTCCAGTCCCTGGCTCGCATATAACGCTTTGCAAGTCTGAAAGCACTAAATCAGAGCTGCTTTAGGGCCATGGACACTTTGGGCAGTGTCTGATAAAGCCTGTGGACCCTTTCCCAGAATCATGTTTTTAAGTGCATAAAATAAAATGGATAGAATGACAAAAGGAAACAATTATATTGAAATACAGTTATCAAAATATTTTTTCAAAACCTCTCCTCCTCCTCTTCTACTACTACTGCTGCTGCTGCTGCTGATACTTCTCCTCCTCCTCCTCCTTCTTCCCCCTCCCCGTCCCCATCCCCCTCCACCTTCCCTTTCCCCTTTCTCCTCCTCCTCCTCTGTTGCCTAGGTTTAGTATCAGCAGGGCAAGAAGGCAAGAGAGTGAGTGAGTGACTCCTGAAGTGATGATTATTTCTTAAGCACCTACTACGTGTCAGGCACTGTGCTAAGCACCAGGGATACAGTCAGTCCCAAACAAAACAATCCTGCTCCCATTCTCTTGGGAGGAACAAAATGCACCCCAATGATCTTATACTAAATCTGTGCGAAGTGAGTAAGAGATAACTTCACAGGCAAGAGATGCGCTAGCAGCTGGTGGGGGGGAGGCAGTGTTGAGCTGGGTTTTGAGAGAAGTCAGGAATTCCAGGGGGTAGAGATGGTCAGTATGTGCACTGGAGGCCTTGGGGACAGACAGCCTGTGCCAAGAAAGGCACAGACGTGAGAGAGCCGATGTTATGTGTGAGGAAAGATGAGGAGGTCAGTTTGACCGGCATATGAAGGGAAGTCATGTCTGTTAGAGCTGGAGAAGCAGGATGGAGCCAGGCTGGGGAGGATTTTATGCACCAAAAGGAGTTTTAATTTGGTCACTTGGTTTGGGCGGTTGTGTGGAAGGTGGATTGGAGAGGGGAGAGCCTGGTGGCATAATAGGCTGGGGAGAAGGGCTGAGTGCCCATATTCAAACGGTGGCTGTGTGAGGAGAGGGAAGGGGATAGAAACAAGAGATGTTTCTGAGGTGGGATCGAACAGTATCCAAGTCCATAAAACCAGTGGTTGCTGTAAAGGCAGCAGTCTGAAGTGATGACTGAAAAGAAGTTGGAAACCTTACCATGTTTATCAAATACCTGAGTGACACAAAGCTGGGAGGGGCGGCTGACACATTGGCCCACAGAATTGGGATCCCAAATTAGGTCAGAATTAGGAGCCAAAAAGATCTCAACAGGATGGAATAATGGGCCTCTTCTAAATAAGATGAGATTTAATAGGGATAAATATAGGATATATTTGGGCTCAAAAAGTCATCCTTCACAGATTCTGAATGGGGAAGATATGGCTAGACAACACCTTTAGGTGAGAAGGGCCCCAGAGGGGTTTAGCAGAATGGAACTCACTGTGAGTCAACAGGTTGACATGGTAACTCAAAAAGCTAATAATCCATTTTGGACTACATTGAGAAAGGAATAAGGTTCACAGTGGGAGCCGTGATAATCCTACTGTACTCTGCCACAGTTAGAGCCCACCCAGAGGAGTCTGATCAATTGTAGGGGCCATCCTTTTAGAAGGACGAGGAGTCTGATCCATTGTAGGGGCCATCCTTTTAGAAGGACAGAGGAGGTCAACCATGATGGTGAAGAGCCTGAAGATCAGACCCTAGGATGGGTTGAAGGAGCTTGGGGTGTTTAGTCTAGAAAAGAATTCTGGGGGAGACCCATTAGCTGTCTTCAACTATCTGAATGAATGTCACATAGAACACAGAGTAGACTTGCTTTGCTTGACCCAAGAGGGAAGAAGCAGCCCAATGACCTGGAAGCTGCAGAGAAGTTGAGTCCAGCTCAGGAGAAGGAGAAACTTCCTAACAATTAATATTCTCCCAAAGTGCAATAGACTGCTTCAGGAGATGGTAGAATTTGCCCTCGCTACAGGTCTCCGAGCAAAAGTGGAAAGACTACTTGAGAAAAATGAGGTTTCACAAAATGGCGTCTGCACCTCAGGGTCCTTTTGATCTATGAAAGGTCCCTGACAAACTCTTACCCATCTATAAAGGTCCCACTGAGCCCCGCCTTAGCATAATGCTTCCCACCATTTTTTAAGTCTGTGAATGTAATAGTCCACAAAGGGGGAGGAGAAGTATTAAATCCATCCCCCACATTCAACCTTGCCTAGTCCATCTACCTTTACATTTATCTAGTCATTTGTGCATCCTGTGTCCTTGATGTATATGCCCACGTGCCCACCTTCCTCACTCCTCCCCAACATAATCACCACCTCTTCTACCTTCCACCTCACTTCTCCTAAGTCACAGATTGGCAGGAGAGAATAAGGAGTTATACGACATCAGACCTCAATAAAATTGCAAAGCTTGTCTTCACTTCCCCCAGCTCTTTTCTGTAGCCTTCTCCCATTATCATGGTATGATGCATCTACCCTCCCTTCCAAGTGCCCACCACCTTGTGAACTCTTCTCTCCCCTTTGATAAGACTTGTTCTCAGAAAGTTATAGATCTGCACTTACTCATTTCAATTTAATTCAATAAGCATTTATGGTAAGTGCACAGTACTAATATGTGGAGATAGAAAGCTGGGAAATGATACAGCCCCTGTCCTCAAGAGGTGTGTAATCTACTAAAAGAGATGATACAAAGTAGGACGTGATAGGACAAAATCAGTCAGCAAGCATTAATTAAGCACCCACTATGCGCCAAACATTGTGCTAAGCTCTAGGGATACAAAGAAAAGGAAAAAACAGTTCCTGGTCTCAAGGAGTTTACAGACTAGGAAAGAGTCAAAGTTCTGTAGGAAAATTTGAAGAGGGGAGATATTAGTTACACCATAGTATGAATTTGTCACCATGTACTTTCTCCCAGAGATCATCATGAAGGTGATTGCCTACTTCACTTATGCATAAGGCTGTCCTGATGATGTCTGATAATATGATGTTGTGATTAAGGAGTCAAGATTCTTGGGTTCTAGAGTCTGATTCTCATTCATGCGATGGCCAGTTGGAGCAGATAAACTCCAGCTCTAATGGTTCATGAATCTAGGTCTCCACGATACCCCCAAAGTGTCCTAACACTCATTATGAGGAGCAGAGGCCTAACTGACTCTGTAAGATCTCTTCTAGCCCTCGGGTTGTATCATACCAGGATTCGGTGAAAAATACTCCGATTGAGAGATGCTCATGAGAGGTGCTTTCAAAGAGGGTAAAACTTGTACTTTGGCGCCCTCTGCTGCCCAGAATCCAGCATACCATCTACCCCTTGATCATGTCTTAATCCCAATGGACCAGACCTTAAAGATCACTCTCTTTCAATACCCTCATTTTTACAGAGGAGGAGATTGAGGCCCCAAGAAGGGAAAGAAGTGGCCATTGAGGGCACAGGCAGTAAGTAGCAGGGCCATTGTGGAGAGCAAAGAGCCAGAGGGACCCACTAATGAGGCCATTTTCTCCTTTTCTCCAGTATGTCCCCTCTCTGCCTTGACCAAATGCTTGGCCCCTTAGTGACAGAGGGTAGCTTGTTGGGGTCTTTTTCTTCATAGCCCAAGAGGACTCTGCTATCTCTGGGCCCCTCTTCCTGCCCCTCATTCTTGGGCCTCCATTCCTAGCACTTAGATTGCACCCCTTTCCCATCCACCTCCATTCATCCCCACTATTCAATCTTGCTTCTAGGGGCATTTAATATGCTTTTGATTGAGCAATTCAGGCTTATGGGAATCAGGCAACAGGAAGGGCACTGGAGCAGGACTTGGAACCTTTTCTACCTCTCCAGTCATACTGGGCTGCTCTCCTTCCCTCAATCATGGTGGCCATTCACAGTCAACATCCCCCAAGCCTAGAATGCAATCCCTCCACATTTTAAGCTGTTGAAATTCTATTTTTTTCAAGGCCTATTTCAGGCACATTAATAAATACTAGTTGGCTAACTAGCCCTCCAGTCTTCTCCATAAATCTTTTCTTGCCCCACCCACCCTTCAGCTGGAAATAATTCCTCCCTCTCCAAGTCACTCAAACTTTGCCCTTTGCATCATCACATTTTACCTTATAACTGTCATTTGTGCCCTTGCCTTATCTCCCTACTCGATAGTAAGCTCTTTGAGGGCAGGGACTATGTTGTTTTCACCTTTGTTATCTCCATAGTGCCCTTTCTGTTGTTCAATCATTTCAATCAACTCTTCCTGACTCCATTTGGGGTTTTCTTGGCAAAGATACTGGAGTGGTTTGCCATTTCCTTCTCCAGCTTATTTTACAGATGAGGAAACTGAGGCAAACAGAGTTAAATGACTTGCCCTGAGGCCAGATTTGAACTCAGGTCCTCCTGACTCCAGGACCAGCACTCTATCCACTGTGCCACCTAGTTGCCCAGGTACTATCCCCCCCCCAGCTGTTGTAGGCACTTAATAAATTTTTGTTGTTGCTAAATTGAATTAACTTGAGGCCCTGAGTTCTAGTTCTGCTTCAACCATAAAAATTCATGCTAATCATTTCTACTTTCTGGGTCTGTTTTCTCAGGTAAAATAAGGAAATTAGACTTGACCATTTCTAAGGACCTCTCCAGTTCTAACACATATATTGCACATTCTACAGTTCCTTCCATCATTATCATTCTATATTGTGAGTTACCAAGTTTTTCATCTCTAATAATCTATTGTTTTAATATCTCAGACACAATACAAAGCTCAAGAATCCCATAAGTGTCTCTTACTTTCTGGATAAAATTCACACTCATTAGCTTGACCCTTCACACTCTCTCCTTAGCCTACTTTTCCAGACTTATTTCACATTGCCCTCCATTCACCACATGCCCCAATCAAACAGGCCTTCTTGCTCTTCCCTGAACTCAGCATTGCATCTCCCACTTTGGGAGAGGTTGTCCCCCATTCTTGGAATGCTCCCCTTCCTCATCTCAGCCTATTAAAACCCTTAGTTTACTTCAAGGCTCAACTCAAGCCCAAGGAAGCCTTTCCAGATCCTCCCAGGTGTTAGGACTCTCTCTTCACTCAAATTATATTTACTTATCTGTGTGAACGTTGTATCCCCAAAATAGATTATAAGCTCCTTGAGGACAGAGGCTATTTTTCATCCTGTCTTTGTATCGTCAGCACTCAGTGCAATGCCTGGTACTAATTAACATTTAATGAATGCATGCTGCCATGTTCATTGAAATTTGGGCTCACTCCCTCCCCCAACTGTGCATCTAACCCAACCATGTGAGCCACGCCCTGAATGAGCTCTGCTCTGGAAGCTTAAATTAAGACTGGCAAAATAACTGTAGCCTTTCCTCATATTCCCATGGCACTTGATCAAATGTTTTCACAAGCATCGTCTTAGAAACTCTATAGCCCGTGCTGCCATTGAACCTATCGCCAGGTCCTGCTCAGATCTGGGGCCACATATCTCTCACGCTCATTTTCCGTAGAGCACAGGTTCTTGACCTTGAGTCCATGGATAGACTGGGGGGAGGGGAATGAAAGAAAAAAGTAAATCTTTATTTTCACTAACTTTAATTTCCTTCATAATCCTCTGTATTTTATCTTATGCATTTAAAACATGATTCAGAAATGGATTCCATAGGCTTAGTACCAGACTGCCCAAAGGTTTCAGGACACAAAAATGGTTAAAAATGTCTACCCTCAAGAAAGGGCTTCTCTCTTGGGAATCCATTGCCTTTGGCGGGCTCTTTTCTGGTCTATCTCTAAAGAACTTCATCCTCTTTTACCTGCAGGAGGAAACATCGATGGTAAATTCAGGATCGGCTATCGAGATGGCGTGGTCAGGACGGTGGTGAACCTGGATAGAGAGACCACAGCAGCGTACACCCTGATTGTGGAGGCCATTGGTAGGCAACTCCAGTCCCCCTCAAATAACTTGGGCAAGGAAGCTCATTTCAGCTTTTCCTTTCTAATAGGGTGCAGCCAACATGGGGCATCTTTCCCCAATTCTCAGTCTTGGGACCTCTGCTATACCTCCCCCAGCCCCAATGATAAAGAGCCAGGAGATCAAGTTCTTGCCCAGAATCCTGCCTTCCCCCACATTGCCTTCAGATGAATGAATGAATGAATGAATGAATGAATGAATGAACGAAGAATATCTTAAGTGCTTACTATATACAAAGCACTGGGCTAAGGGTTGGGGATACAAATAGAAGAGTAACACGAAGCTTACATTCTAATTAGGGAGGTTTCAGCTGTGAGTCAGATGGAAATGTCCCATGGCCCTTAGAGTTCATCAGCAAAGCAGATGTTAATGCTTCTTTTTTAACGACATTTCCACTGATAAAAATTACATCCCTTTCTGATGTTCAACCATCTGACCAGCATCAAAGACCTGTGGAGAGAACTGTCTCTTCTGAATCTTCCTTAGTTGTGGCCACAGCACCTGCAGGAGCAGTGGCCAGGCTGTCTCTCCACAGCAGCTGTTTTCCAGGATAATGGCTGTAGGCGCTGGGCTGGGAGCACGGCTACTGCCAAAGCTTTGGGGTTTGGGATCCTAGCCTGTCTCCATCAAGGTCTGAGGGGAAATGGAGGTCAAAGTGACGGTGGTAGTTTGACTCCCCTGACACACATTGTCTCCCTCGGGGTACTTTGCTCCTTCAGCCTGCTCTGTGGGTGGCAATTGGTTAGCAGCTCATGGGGATGAATTACCCGTTTCCATCTTCAGGTGGGATATGGGATCTGGCTATAAAGTTTCTACAGAGTCATCTGAGAGAATCCAAGAAAACCTTCTGGGCTGGGAAGGGGCCCATCCTTCTTCCCCTAATATCCTTTCCCTAAGAGCCAATCTTCTCCCTTTTATCCCAGTGGAATTGTTCTGCTCCCAGAGAGTAACAAGACTGAACTTCCTCCTCAGGCAGCCCCAGGAGAGCCTTGTACTCCCCTGCCAGAGACAGCTCTGTGCCATGTGCTGGTACTACCAAGGCAGCTCAGTGCCAGGCTGGCTGAAGCCTTCTCTCTGGACACATTGATGTCCACAAAGTGAGATCCGTAATGGTTAGAACAGTGTCCTCTGGAGGCCTGGACAGCCCAGATGAAGTGATTAACTTAGGACCAGACTGTAAACTGGGCTATAGAGTGGTGCAGGTTACAAGCAGGAATTTAGCCCCAAACATGGGGTAAATTCTCCACTTGATGGAGAAAAAAATTGAGACAACCATTTAGGGACTATTATAGAAAAGTAATAACCCCATCTACATCCAAGCCACAATCTCATCACTTGGGTATGGGCTAGATGCTCCCTAGCATCTAGTAGTAGTAGTAGTAGTAGTAGTAGTAGTAGTAGTAGTAGTAGTA
>NW_020940527.1:2484876-2495106 GCF_900497805.2 Vombatus ursinus
TAGTAGTAGTAGTAGTAGTAGTAGTAGTAGTAGTAGTAGTAGTAGTAGTAGTAGTAGTAGTAGTAGTAGTAGCTGCTTTTAATTCTATCCTACTTTGCCACTTGCAAGTTATTTCTTTCAAAATAGAAATATGAAGTAGGTAAAAGACCCATGTGGGAAGGGGAACAGCATTCACAGATAAGCCCCCCAGACCCACTCTTTGTGAATTTTCTCTTTTCAGGCTTATATTCCTGAGCCTTGGGTTGACAGCCCCTCAATCCTCACTGCCACCTATCTCTCCTGGGCCCCTGGGGCTCATGAACTCCCCAGCTCTCTTAGCCTAGAGTAATTGGGGCTAAGGAAAAAGGAAAGAGTGTGGGGCAGATCAGGTCAGAGAGGCTTCGGGGAAGGAAAACCAGGTCCATTCAGCCTTTATTCTGATTCAGATCCCTTTCCCCTTGACCCATCTTACCAAATCTTGGTTTACTCTGGTCTTATCTTAGGGCAGTGGGTTCTTGCCCCAGAGTCCATCAACTTTTTTATTTAGATTACTGTATTTAGATAACTGCATTTTAATGTAACTGGTTTCCTTTGTGCTCCTATGTATTTTATTTTCTGAATTTAAAAATATCATTCTGAGAAGGTGTCCACAGAATTCACCAGACTGTCGAAGGGATTCGGAACACAAAAAATATTAAGAAACCCTGACTTGTGGGATTAAGAGGAAGGTCTTCATACCTGTCCTAGGCCTGTTATTAAAAAAAAAAACAAAAAACAAATCTTCAAAAGAGAGACTTCTATGGCTCAGCTGCATAGACTTTTCCCCTTCCCTCCTGGAATATTCATGGCTAGTTATCAGCCCTCCTCTTTTCCCATTTTTAAAACCTAAATAGAGCCTTTGGGGTGAGGGTGGGAGTGGGAGGGAGAAATTCTTTGGGTCAGGAAGAAAAAAACAGACAAGCAAAAAGAGATCTGTGGTGGGATCTCTCCTCTCCATAGAGACCTCAGGGTTTCTTCCCCCTTGTCCCTTGTGGTAGGAAATGTCTCCGCACTCACAGCCCCAAGAATGACTCGGGTCCCAGAGCCTTTCTTCAGTGGTGAGGGCTCAAGGGTGGGTTTGACATCCTGCCTATGGAGTGCCCACCTGAACATGGCACTAGGATGGCTGACTTTATAAGAGGTAGAATGGTGCAATGGAGAAGCCACTCTGGTTTTGGAGCCAGAGGACCTGGGGGTTCAAATCCTGCCTCGGTCACCTTGGGCAAATCATGTGACCTTTCTAGCTTCAGTATCTTTATGTAAAATGAGCGCATTGGATGAGATGCGCTTGGGCCCCTTCCAGCTCTAAGGCAATGATCCACAGGCGTCCATGCCTTTCTGGAAGCTTGGTTATCTCCAGTATTCTGATGTAGCAAGAGGGGTCCCCTTTGTTCCCAGAGCCTAACATCTCACTGACCCAGGAGTCACAAAAGCAGCTGATCTGATCCGGCCCCTGTTCTCTATCCTCGCCCCAGACAATGGCCCCGTAGGGAAGCGGAGGACAGGCACAGCCACCGTGTATGTCACCGTGCTGGACGTGAATGACAACCGGCCCATCTTCCTGCAGAGCAGCTATGAGTCCAGCGTCCCCGAGGACATCCCCGAAGGCAGCAGCATTGTGCAGGCAGGTGGCCATGACCCCGGGGCAGAGCCATGGGTGGGGAGGGGGGCTGACAAAGAGGACAGAGGACAGATCCTCTCTTCAGCCCTCATCATCACACATCAGTCCTGAAAAAGGAAGGTCAAAGGGATGGAAGAGGGAAGGGAGAGAGCGGGAACACAAGGACTCGGGGAAACTGAGCTCAGAAGGAATTAGAAATAAAACCAGGGGAGCTGACACTCCCCAGCGTTGGGCCAGACCCACCTCCAGAAGGCCTTGGGCCCCTGTTGCCTGCCTGCCCACTCACTCTCACCTTCTCCACTGGGCACCCACACTGATGCAGTAATAGGCCAGGCCCCTCCAGGGGGGCACAGTCCCTTTAGTTTGCCCCTCTTCCCCCCCGTGTTGGCTTTCCTGTCCAGGGAGGGCTCTTCAGATCCAGGCTGGCAGGGACAGCTTCCCAGCTGAGGGAGGAAGGGAGGGTGACATAGGGGTGGGTGGTAGGAATGTCAGATTTTCCCGGAAGGGAGGAGACAAGAGGGAGGCACAAGCCAGGATTCAGCCACAGCCCAGAACAGAGATGCTTTCATCAGGCTTTGGCTATAGCTTTCCTCAAGGGAAGTAAATAGGCTCAGGAAGAAAGGGCCCCTTTGCCAAACTGGTAGGAATGAGAGCCATGAGGATTTGAGAGAAGGGAAAGGGAATGGGTGATTTTTTTTTAATGAGGGGGATGTATGTGAATGCCATTCACCATCCTCCCAAACACACACACACACACACACACACACACACACACACACACATATATCTAGGGATACATCAGCTGCTGGAGTGGGGCGGGGGTGGGGAGCAGAAAGATGAGTTGGGAATGAATGACTGTTTTCAACCATAGCCCAAGGGTTTCCGACTGTGAAGCCAAGCCAACAAGTAAGGCCAAGACTAGCTGTTTCAGCCTCTCCTGGGAGGGCTGCTCAGCCCACTCAGCCTCAGATGAGGATTCTGGGGGGTAGGGGCTGTGCCTGAACCCAGGACCATGGAGGGGAGCAGAGAAGGTTGGTTCCTGTGGGATCATAGCATTCACAAGTGGACAAAAGAGCAGGAGAGATGAAAGAAGGGACAGGGAAAGGTGGGGAATTTCTAGCCCTTTCTTGCCATCTGAGGATGGTGGGAAGGTTCTCAGAAAAATGGACAAGGAGATAACATTCCGTTGCTTGGAATTACCAGCTATAAGGGTTTACATCAAGCCATGTTAACGCTGAGTCCCCTGGTAACATAGAAGTGCCCCTTCCATCCCCTGACCCAAAAAAGGAGACTTTCCCCAGGCTCCTTCTCCCTTGAAAGAGCCCTAGTTCTGGAATCAGAAGATCCAAATCCAAATCCCATTTCCACACCTGAAGGACCTTGGGCAAATCCCTCCTTGTCTCTGGGCTTCACTTTCCTCCTCCAAAGATTCCTTCTGGCTCTAAGCCTGTGGATCCACCATCCTTAGGTCCCATATTTACTCCCAGTGTTTGAAGGGACTTTCCTACTTTCTCATCAGCCTTACTCTATCCCAGAGCCTGGCTCTGAGAGCCTGCTGGAGCTTGGGTCTCCCTATTAACCTTTGCAATTCTTCCTTCCCAGCCCCCTAGCTCACCTGGTTTCTGTGCCTGCCCACTGGTGAGCCTGATGCATCACTAGCCAGCATGGGCATGTGTGTTTAGAAGCAGTCACTCCAGAGAGGAGAGCATGATTTTTCAACATTGCCTATGAATCAGCATCCACTTCTGTTCTATAAGGCAAGGCTGGGCGTTAACAAGGACAGGGCTAGCCTATTTGTTCAAGAGAAAGAGAGCAGGTCCTTCCATCAGGCAGACTTCTACGCGTCCATATTCCAACCTCAAATAATGAGACTTTATTCACCCAGTATTGTTTGAAAGAGGAAAAAATCCCCTTCAAAGTATATAACTAAAAGGTTATTCGTTATTAACAACTCGAGTTCTTTTTTCACAAGAGGGGAAACAAAGACAAAGGTTGAGTGATTTGACCAAGATTCCCTAGGGACTTAGTGGTCAGGTCAAGGTGAGTCCTTGAAGCCAAGGACAGAGAGGGAAAGAGGAGGAGGTCACAGTCTTCAGAGGTGGTTGGTCTTCATTGGAGGATCCATCCCAAGGAGGACCAGTGAATCAGTCCAACAGAGCTCAGTTCCACTGGATACCTTGATGGGGGTGGTTGTCCTCATCTCTTTCCTCCCCATCCCCTTTTGCTTCTGGGAGGGCCAGGAGGAGCAGCTGGAGGCAATCTGTACTCTTCCAAGGGTGGGTTAGAACCTCTCAAGCATCACACCTTCCCCAGAGCTGACACACAGATATTAGTAGTGCCAGGATGGGGACACCCTATCACCCAGGTGAGCGTGGTCCAGATAAAGGAGGAGCTAGAAAGTGAACCGTAGCTGGTTCTGGCTGCTTCACATCCCTTGGCAACCCTTAAGCCTTGTCCTCTGGCCCACAGACCTGTGGTGGAGAGTGACACCCTCTTTGTTTGTCATCATACAATAAATATAGGCACCACTTAGGGGTAGGAGTGAGGGGAGGGAGCAAGCCCTGCCTTTGCAAAAAAGGGTGATGACAAAGAGCTGGCACTTTGTTCTTAATATTTGGTGGCCATGGATTTGAATATTGTGTCAGATGGGTGAGTTAACTGGGGGAGGGGCTAAGAATGATCTGGGCTTCCTGGGAGCTCTGTGTGACCAGGTGCCCATGGACACAGTGATGGACAAGTGTGTCTGAGGAACTTGCCTTGGTGTGATCAACAGAAGCACTCCTAGATAATGGGATTAGTTAACTAATTGTCCATGAGGAGGATATAACTCAAAACCTGCCTTCTCTCTACTTGGTTATAGCCTACCTCTAGTTTCTATACACTTCCGTATTTTATTTTTTTTTTTATTTTTTGACCTGGACCTGTGATTTTATAGTAGGGCTTAATTATTTGAGTTTCATTTTGTAGCAGGTGCTTAATAAGTGCATGCAGAATGTGAGAGGAAAAAATATCATCTGACTGGGGACTACTAGTATGGAAACTCTCTCCACTGAGTTATCTGGGACATTGAAAAGTTGAATGACTTACATGTGATCACACAGAGTCACCACTAGAACCCAGGTCTTCTAGACTCTGAGGTTGGCCCTCTATCAGCTATGTCATACTGCCTCTTATATGGCCCTGGTCACTGACTGGCAAAATTGGTATGTAATACAGTCTTCAGACCCTTGTCCCATCCAGTTAATAAACACCACAAGTAATTATGCACTGTGCATTGTACATGCTTCTTTTTGACCACAGAAGAAGGAACTGGCTGAGAAAGGGGCTCTAAGGAGAAGCCTAAGGTCTGCAGAGCACCTAGGGTGTTGCCCATTATCACTACGGGCCAGTAATACACTTCCCCTCTCTCCCAAACCCATTACACTCCTGAAGGCTGAGCAGTAAGTAAAGGGTCGGGCAGAGGCAATAATGGGCGAGCCTCTTTTCCCTTAGGAAATGAGAGTGGCTGGTGACATTTCTAAATCAGAGCTCAGGTGTCACTTACAGCTGCAAACAGCACCTCGTCCTCTGGCCTGTCACTTTCTGACACCATGCCAGTGACAGGCTCTGATAGGAGCCTCTTAACATATCTGAAGACTCCCCTACCTGATTGATCCTGACTCCTTCTTATTGAAGGAGTGCCTCCAGACACATCTGCTGAGATCATGATTAGATATAAATATATGACAGCCTCTGGCTCCCTCCCCCTCCAACGGGCACCCAGGCACTGCACAGGGAACACAAGGCCCCAGATGTCTGGAGCCTGGCCATCCAGCAGCCAGCTGGAGAATGGACTGACACCCCTGGTGGACAGGAGGCTCCCCCAATTGTCAATCAAGGCTGATGCTTCCTAGTGGGCAGTCCCGCTATGGAGGAAACTCTCCCAAGCCTGGTAGGGATCAACCAGGACAATGAAGTTTAGGTGACCTTATTGATGGTGCACAGAGCAGTGTGGATGGAAATGGAATGGAGAGCCAACCTTAGAATCAGGCGTACATCGACTCTGTAATCCTGGGCAAGTCACGTCCCTTCTGAGTCCAGGCAACTCTCTAAAGACCATGAATGGCAGAACCAGTGCTTTTCTGCATTGGTAGGGGGAGTTTACCCGCTGGAAGTTCCTTATACCAGTGAAATCAGAGGTCTAGTTTTTTTTTTTTTTTAATGGCCAATGTAGGATCTAAGGTGAATGTGCCCTAGGGTAAGAGCATCTCAACATCCATTCCAGACCCCAAATTCTATGATCCTGAGTTCAGGGAACATTTTGTATTAAAAGATCCTCCCTTTCCCCAAATAAGGACCCTGATCCAACCCCTCCATCTATGAAGCCCCATCCGGTTTGGATACATCATTTTAGAAGGATGTCAATATACTGGAATATGCCTGAAGGAGGGTGCTAGCATGAAAAGACTAGTTGAGGGAAGTGAGAAATGTCAAGCCTGGAGAGGAAGGAGCCAAGGAGAGAGGTCTCGTTTTCAGATACTGGAAGAGGAAATAGATTTGTTCCTTGTGACTGGAGAGCAGAAGTAGGAGCAGTGGGTGGGAGGCACAGGGAAGTTGGTCTCAGCTCAGTAGAAAGGAGGATGTTCAGCCCATCCTAGCTGCTGATCCAGTCACAGAGCTGACCAATAGTGAAACTGGCTGACTCATGGAGAACCAAGTTCCCCATCACAGGGAGAATCACATGAGAGCCAAATAATCTGTCAGAGGACAGGATCCTCCATTGGATGGGAGGTGGGCTACGTTACCTTTGACTCTTACGGCTCTATTGGACCCCAGAACCCAGAGAAGTGTTGGGTTATAACTGAGGAAGCACGACCTTTGAACCCTCCCTGTCAGCCTTATGGGGACACCTTTCAGGGTCTCAGGGGAGCATTCTTCTGTCATCCTCAGGGACCCTGGAGCAAGACTATTCTACTGAGAGAAACAATATATAGATGGGGTAGTGAATGGAGAGATGAATTCATTACCAAAAAGACCTGGGTTCGGATTCTGTGCCTTCAGCCTATTGCTATTGTTGTTCAGTCATTTTCAGTCACGTCCAACTTTTTGCGACCCCTTTGAGGATTTTCTTGGCAAAGATACAGGAGTGGTTTGCCATTTCCTTTTCCAGCTCATTTTACTGATGAGGAAATTGGGGGAAATAAGGTTAAGTGACTTCCCAGGGTCACATAGCTAGTAAGTGTCCGAGGTTGTATTTGAATTCGGGTCTTCCTGACTTCCAGCCCAGCACTCTATCCACTGTGCCTCCCGTATTGGCCGACTGACCCCGAGGAAGAACAACTTCACCTCTCAGTACTCTAGACAACAAAGGCTAAAAGCTTCAGGAAGGCGATGACTTGCATTGGTGAAGGGAGTCTCCAAATCTGGGAGTTCTCTATCCCAGTGAACTCACAGGTGTAGTCCCTACCCCCTATAAGTAAGTCCAGGATAGATACACAGGTGACAGGGTAGGCAAGAGGGAGGGCATTAGGAACATGGGCAATCAGGAGGAGCTTAATGTGGGAGATGGCAGTAGCCAAGCTTTGAAGAACCATCCCAGATACAAGAGAGAGCCTGTGCAAAGCCCCGGAGGTGGGAAATACAGTATGAGCAACACCAAGCACACCAGTTTGACCAGAACAAAGAGGGTGCAAAGGGGACCCATGGGTAAAAATAGCCTGGAAATGGAGGGTGGGATGCGATAGTGAAGGGCTTTAAATGTCAGGCAGTAGAGTTGTCATTTAATCCTGTATACAATAGGGAAAGGGGAGAAGCATTTATTAAGTGCCTACTGTATACCAGGAGGGCACTGTGCTAAGCGCTTTATAAATAATATTTCATTTGATCTCTGAATGGGGAGTCACTGCAGCCTTTTGGAGAGGGAGAATGGCCTGGTCAGTCTGCGCTTTAGGAAGTCAATCTTTCAGCTGTGGAGAGGATGAGCAGAGAAGGAAGAAAGGTCTCAGGTCTCATTTTCTTTCATGAAGAGAAAGGCATTTGAGTGTTGTACACCACAGTAAAAGGAGAAGACAGAGCATTCCTTTTATTCTCTCTGACTTAGAAACTTGGAGCATGTGCCCTCAGCCAAGAGACCAGAGTCCAGCCGTCCCCCAGAATCCTTGCAGGAAGCGAGGGTGTGGCAAGAGCAGAGGGTCTTAGGCCATCAGGGAGACTACTCCGTCACCCCTTATCCATCCACCATGGAGTCACCAGGAGTAAGAACGTGACAACAGGCTCTTTACTGATGGTCCAGAGGACCCGCTTTGCCTTTCATCTGGGCGTCCCTACACGCAAAGGAGGCTCCCTCCCAGGCCCACCAACCCCTCCGCCAGAACTCATCCCTTTATAACTTCTCCTTCCTCCTTCAATCAAGCCAACCCCACCAGCTGCAGACTGCCAGCTCCCTTCTCCTTCCCCCAGGTACAGAGAGGGATTCCTACTGATTAGTGTTCCAGCTGCACAACAAGATAGAGCTCGGCATTACCGGCATAATTACCTCCCCTCTGGGAAGCTCATCCTCTTCGCTTCCCTGTGTTGTTCATTACTTCTATGGCCTTGCCTGTTGCTGGGCCAGGAAGAGATGGCAGAAGACAAGGGACCAGTTGGGAACTTGTACTTTAAACCAGATTCTTCCTTTACACAGGAAGTCCTGGTTCTTAGTATACATAGCAGTCTGTGCTCTCTGTAGTCAGGAAAGTTCTGTGCCCCAAGAGCCAAAGGGCACCACTTTCTGCAGCCTGAAAGCTCCATCTCTCCTGCAATGGTGGAAGTGAGCTGATGGGTGTAAGAGGGGCATGAGGAGGGCATCCTGGGATCACTGAGCCTAGGACAAGAAGAACAAGGAGGCCTCCTTCACCCTCCTAGGAGATAACTCGTTTGTACCAGCCCCCCACTCATCCTTATCTCCTGCCCAGACCAGTCTTGAAAATTAAAGTAGAGTCCTTTGTGGAGAAGAGCTTGCCCCAGGAATCCTTAGCTTTGGGACTCAGACAGTTTTGACCTTGGTTGGAAGAAACCTCTGAGCTGAACAATGACTTTGGACTGTTTCAGAACTTTCTCTGGAGATAGGAAGGAGGCAGCCTGGAAGGATGGTAGAATGTTGTGTCTTCAACACCCAAAAGATGGATTTTCGAAGGGAAGTGGGGAAGCCTGGAATGGGCTTTTCAGGAAACATTGCTCCTTCACCAAAGGGCTCTCCAAGGGAAATCCTTGCTTTGCTTGCTGGATACATCCTGCCAACCTGGATACAATTCTTCAGTTTGTCACTGGATAGACCTTTCAGTGAGAAGCAAATGACCACATCCAAGATCTATATCTGGGGTGGAACCGTAGAGTTCAAGGACCTTCAGCTTTTTTTGTACTTTTTCTAAGGAGAGAAGGGTTGAGTTGGGGCTAAGTGGGGTCACAGTGGAGGTGGGCTGCCCAGTAGACCAGCTTTTGGGGAGGTCACCCCACCCACACTCCTCCATCACTCTTGGGGAACCTAGATCTGGGACAGGGACAAACTGACCTCCATCCCCTCACTCTACCACATCACATCTTGGTTGATTCCATTAGGCTCCAATCTCGATCAGGTAGGGGCTGGTGGATGGCCGGCCCAGGGTGCTGAGAGCCTGGCCGGCCACGGCGGAAGCTGTGAATAGACTGGCGCAGGGAGCCAAGGCGCTTCCAGAAGCGGAGCTGGGGCTCACTGGGCGTCTCCGGGTGGTAAGGCATGCATTCATGAGGGCTGTGGCGGGAGGGGTCCATGGCTGCCGGCTTGCAGAGGGTGACAAAAAGCAGAAAAGTTGCCAGCAAAAGGAAGATGCAGGCCACCGCAATGATGATGGACAGGGGCTGCGGAATCTCCCCTGGGGGCAAAGGGCTGGGTGAAGCAAGGTCAGCAGAGGTCGAGTTGGTCAAGAAAGCCTGGCTGAGTGTTAGGGAGCTCTTGTGGTCAGGTTCCGCAGTGCTCATCTCTCCTGTAATCCACATACAATAGAAGGGCTCAGAAACCAACCTTGACACAACAGTCCTATGGGATGGATACTCTAGGCATCATCTCTCTCCAATTTACAAATCAGGAAATTAGATTACGGTGGTTAAGTGACTTGTCAAAGGTCACACAGCCATAAAGTTTCAGGCTCAACATCATCCACTCTGCTGCCCTCTCTCTCTAAAGCTCCAGGAAAGAGAGCTGGACATGGGGTATAGAGGACAGAGAATCCCCTACAGAATCTGGGCTTTGTAATCAGCTCTTGTGGCCCAGAAGATAAAGTCCTAGGCTAGAAGTCCTGGGATCTGGTTCTTGGCCAACTAGTGACATTGTATGATCTGAAATGTCATTACACCTCTCAGAATCTCAGCTTTCTCCCCTACAAAATGAGAAGAATCATCCCTCCTTCTCCTCCTCCCTCCCTCCCTCCCTTCCTTCCTCTCTTCTTCCTTCTCTCCTTTCCTTGCTCCCTCCCTCATCTTCCTCCCTCCCTTTCTCCCTCCCTCTCTTCCACTCTTCTTCCCTCCTGTCCTCCCTTTCTCCCTTCCTCTCTCCTTCCCTTCTTCCTTTCCTCCTCCCTCTCTCCATTCCCTCCTTT
>NW_020940527.1:2495116-2504994 GCF_900497805.2 Vombatus ursinus
CTTCTTCCTTTCCTCCTCCCTCTCTCCATTCCCTCCTTTCTGTCTTTTTTTCCTCCCTTCCTTTCTTCCTTTCATAACAAGGATTTGGGGGATACATTTTAGGTTTTTGCTTATTTCTTTGTTTTGGCCTATACTTTCATTGGTATGAGGAACTCCTGGTGTGGAAACTCCTTCTAATGCAGATACTGACTGCTAACTGCCAATTCATCATCTTAGACTGCGGCAGTCAGAAGTCAGGTGACTTATCTAGGCTCACATAACCAGTGTACAGCAGAAATGGGTCTTCCCGAAAAAAAGGTTGGCTCTCTATCACTGCACCACAATACCTCTCTTCAGAGCAAAGATGTTATTTATAAAGACAAAACAAAATCATGCATCTGAAAACAGACAGATAACAGAAGATCAGGGTGGTAGCTGCCAGCCATCCCCAGAAGGGACAGTAAGAATGAATGCTGTGATCTGTAATAACGAATGAGAAGTAACAGACACCTCTGGACTGTCATTCGTGGAGGGAAGCAGGAGCATCCCAAAATTAATTTCTTTTTAGCTTTGGACGTTGTCATATTTTAAGGACAACAGATTCACCTCTTCAGTGATATTTCTCTTGAGAAAATATTAAATCAGCAAACATTAAGTGGTCCTCCTTTTCCCCTGCTTCTGTAGGGGATAGCCCAGGATAGAGCCACACTTGGATCAGTTTGGACTGGGCCTTTTTTTTTGTTTGTTTTTTATTTTTTGTGATCACTGTGGTCCACGGAAAAGTGATAGTTGTCATGCTAATGCGTCCTAATCATTAAAGTAGCAGCCCAGCTCCCCTAACAGTCTCCTCTCCCCCTGCCACTGCCCCCATACATCCTCAGCACTCACCAATCATATCAGAAGCAAGCTCTGGGTCCCTGCTTCTCCTTTCTCAGTCCTGCCTATGGCTTGTCCAGAGGCAGGCTGGCAGTAAGCATCCTGACCCTCTTCCTTCTGATTATTTCCAGGCAGTGGCCCAGCTCTCCCAGCTCAGGCCCTGTGGAAATTCTGATGTCTGTCTAGCAATTCAGGGGCCTCCACCTCTCAGGCAGCCAGCCCAAAGACCAGTCTGGGCTCAACTCAAATCCTGACTTTTTACTCATTTCTAGGAGGGAGAGGAGTCCAGGTGCTCTCTGTAGTTTGCCCTGGGGCCTGAGAAAAAGGAGGTTTTCCCTCATTTAGAGGGAAATATAGAGAGGACAGAGAAGACGGGGGTGGGTGAGGGTCTTATCCCAAGCATGGTGTCTGCAAACTTCCCTAATTTGGACTGACTTTGAAGAAAGCCTGTCTGAATTAGGGGGATGTCTAAAACGTTTGAAGCAATATTATTGTATTATCTTTAAGGCAATACATGCCCTCCAACCTGCCTTCCCCAAGATAATGTCTCTGAATAAGATTCTTGGTGGAGACCACAGTCCACTCCAATTAATAACTCCTAATTATTTCTAATCAGTAGAGGTAGTGTACCATTAAAGGTAAATTGAAGTCACTGGACCTGGGTTCAAATCCTGTCTCTACTCCATCTTATCTGTTTGACCCTAGACAGGTCACTCCTCTTGTCCTCATTTTTCTTGCCTAGAAACTGAGGGGACTGGAATAGATGACCTTCAAGGTCCCTTCGAATTATCTATGATCCGCATATCCATATGGGGTTAATAATGCCAGGATTTAACGAAGATGTAAGAATACTTGCGATTAGTGGTCACCACCAAAAGGCTTGAATAATTGCTCACACTTACATATCTGTTTAGAAAGCATTTTCCTCATGACGACCCTGTGAGCTCTACAGTACAAGGATTATTGCCCCCATTTTATAGATGAGGGAACTGAGGTTCAGAGAAGTCAAACGATTTGCTCAGCTCACACAGTAAGCGAAAGAAAGAGAGCTAAGAACTCAGATCCCTGACTCCCAGTCCAGTGCCCCATCCCAGACATCACATTGCTGAAAAATGCAAAACCGCCTTCTCCTTGAGACTTGAAGCTGGCTGGGCTGCAGAACCCCCTCTATTCATCCCCTCCTAATGTCGCTTTAGTGACAGTCGCCACAGATGTCCACTACTGGTGTCCTGGAGACAGAGCACTGGGAGAGAGGAAAGCTGCCAGCAAGTGGCGAATGGGGGGCAGCAGGTCTCGGGGCCGAGGGAGGAACCGTCAGAGGCTACATCCCTCCTCTGGCCATCCCTGTGTAGACCCGTCGGACAGACTGAGTCTCTAGACTAACTCCTTCCTTGGTAACTTCCCCATGGGAATCTGCAGGAAACCCCCAATTCTCAGGCCTTCTTCCAGAGATGCTACTTAACCAAACACATTGAGGAGGTGAAGCAAGGACGGAAGTTCATTCTGGGAAAAGGGTGCCCCAATCTGGGGGCGCAGCCTGCCTCCCCCCTGCCTCATTGCCCCCCACCCCAGAGAAGCCCAGGATTCAATCCGTTCGTGTCATCCCCCAAACCCCCTGTGGCTCTCTCTGAGGAGGAGGGCTACAGGGAACTGACCTCTTCTCAGTGCACTCAGTCCAAAGACTTCTTGGGACGATGCCGTCCCGCCCAAGTCACTCTAAAAGCAAAGGGACTCCTCAGTGGAGATGGGTGGCCAGTCTCTTCTCCCTGGTGACCTCTTCTCGGGTCTCTGGAGTTCTGGAGGCTCTTGTCCTGCTCTGGCTTGAGCTTTTAATTTGCTTTTGTCCCGCTAAGGACAATCCTAAGAAGTGGGATAAAGTGGGCCTCCCCCCACCTCCCACCCCTCTCTTCTCTCCCGGGGCTGTTGGTCCTGACTTGGGGGGAAGGGAAGAAGAAGAGGGGATGGGCAAGGGGCAGGGATGGCAACTGAGAAGTGGAAAGAAGTTCCCCAGATCAGCCTGGGAGCTCTCAGGGCCCCCAGCCTAGAGGACTGTCATGACTTCCCTCATTCCCTTGAGGAGAGGTAGTGGCAATGGCACAGTTAGGGCTGACAGCAGGAATATGAAGGGGAGAAGGCCAGAGTGGAGTGAGAATTAGCTCTTTTCTCAGCCCTTCAAGACCTCCCAATGCTCTCACCTTCCCCTGGTGAAAGTTTGAATGGTACAGTCTGACTATTCACTGCCTGCCAGCCTCCAGGTTACTGAGGGAATGGGAACCATGGGAAGGCAGAGGGAGGGAGGGGGAGACTGGAAGCCGGCCCCTTTCCCCAGGGTTACCGGCTGCTTCTTTGGCCTCCCAGCATCCCGCAGCCTGTCTCTTCTCTCTTCCCTGCCTCCCCCAACTCTTCTTTGGGCATAAACCTTTCCCTGTATTTCTTTCCTCGCCTCCCAGTAGAAGGAGTCATGCAGAATGGTCGGTCCAAGGCAACCGCCAGGCAGAGGAGATGGTGTTTGATGGCAATTGAAGTTGATGTCCTTACGATTTGGGTGGCCTGTCCCCAAGACCCTCCAGGCAGCAGCCATCCCTCCCCTCCCCCATCCCCTCTCTCCCACTCACTCCTCTCAACACACACACACACACACCATCCCTCCTCCCTGACTCTTCAGCCTCCTTTCCCACAGAAGCCAGAGTGTAGCAGCTGCCCCTAGCAACAGCTGGCTGGTTCACAAATGAGACTGAGAGATTCATCAGTTTTAGCCAAGGACTGAGCCTCCCCAACCAGGAGAGGAAATAATAACATCTAACATTTATCTGATACTTTGAAGTTAGCAAAGCATTTTACATAAATTATTTGATCCTCACAACAACCTTGTAAAGTAGGCACCATTGTTATCCCTGTTTTACAGATGAGGAAACTGAGGCATAGAGAGGTTAATTGTCTTATGCACACTCACTGAGCTAATGTCTGAGGAAGGATTTGAACTCAGATCTTCCCGATCTCAAGTCGTACCCTCTTTCCATCATGCCCCACAGCTGTCTTGTTTTACTCAAATACTAAATAATGTGAAATATGGCTCCTGGAATTTCCAGGACCTGGGAAAGTCTTTAGTCCACCTGCTCTAGCACTTAGAGCTCTGATTCTCGATCCCTCCACCTCCTCCTCCTTCCCATCCTGGAGTCCCACAAGCCGCACCTTGGTGCGGCTTCAGTGCGAATGGAAGGCGTCTGGGAGATGCGGCTGCCCAGGGACTAAGCAGGGTCAGGTGTGGGCTGGGGGGGAAGGCTCTGGTTGGGGAGATCAGGTGTCTGTAAGTCAGGCCTGCCCCACCTCCCGAATCGTAGTTCTCACCTCATTCATTATTCATATTTCTCCCACGTCACCCCCAGCCTTGTTAGTTCCCACTCGCCCCTGTGATAAGGCTGTGTGTCATAACTGATTTGGAGGATTTGAATCCTAGTTCTTCGGCTTACTGCTTCTGTGACTTTGGAAATTAAATTCAATAAATGTTAAGTGCTAAGTCCCCCAGCGCTACAAAGACCGGAAAAAAAGAAAAAACACAGCCACGAGAGTTTAAATTCAACTGGGGGTGGGGAGTACAATATATACCCCAATATATCTAATGTAAAAGGGAGGAGAGAGGAAGAGACAGACAGAGCTAATAACGGGAAATCAGGAAAGGCCTGGTGTGGGAAAAGGCATCTGAGCTTTAGCTTAGGATTTTAAGAGGTAATTACTGTACTTCTGTGGACTTCCGTTTCCCCATTTATAAAATAAGGTGGACTCATTAATCTCCTAGGTCCCTTCAAGTTCTAAATGTACGATCCTTTGACTGAGGGTGCAGGGATTGGCACCCCCCCCCAAATTGGATCTGTGAGGTGAGGCAGAAGGGACAGGCGGTGGCAGGCAGAATGAAGTTGCCCCTAAGGAAGAGGAGGTCTTCACTTTTCCCTGGGTCAAGTTTTAGATGGGAGAAATAGCAGATACCCTGGAAACTCTGTCTAGTAATCAAGCACTGTGGGAATTTTCCCAGCCTATAGTCTTCAGCCTCAGCAGGCTGCATTACCAGAAAAGTAAGCAGGATTTGCACCCATTTTCAAGCTGGGAATGAGGAAGACAGTGCCTGGTAGTAAAGGGAAGGTCTCCAGTCAGGGGAGCCCTGCAGTGTATGGCAGAGGCACCAGGTGGAACCACCAGACTACTTTTCCTCCCAGGGCAGAGGAATTGTCCCAATCCTTCTGCTGATTTGCTCAAGGTCTTCAGCTGATGGAACTTCCCACTTCCTCCTTCTCATCCCCCAGCCCTTCCTGTTGAGTATTCAAGACTTCCTGGGGAGGCTGAGAGGGAAAGGGAGGAGAAGGGAGTACAGTCAATCAGGGAGCTAGGGCACCTAGAGCTCTCGTAGAAACTAGGAGGGCCCCTTGTGGGGAACAGTGAACAATGGAAACCCACCTGAAAAGAGCAGAGGAGACAGCACCCCTGCCCCAGACTCTTCTTCTTCCAGCATTCCCTGGGTCTCTGGCATATTCCCTTATTATCCTAGGACAGCCACCACCTCAGACCATGAACCCTGCTGTCAGATTACTTCCAGGTGTGGGCACTCTCTCCACCAATGGCAATCAATAACCCTCTATGCCTCACTTGATTTTGTGAATTATTGTGACGGAGAAAAAAAAATCAGCATTCCCTTTTAACCAGCCTCTGAAGTGATGAACCTCAGATTTTAGCTAAATCAGTTCTTAAAATACAGACATGGTCTCCCATTAAACCCATACACCCAAATTTAAACCCTAAAGGGGTCTCATGGACAGATGAAGAAAACAGAGGCTCAGAGGCAATGACAGACCTGAGATTCAAACTCAGTTCTTCTGAATCCAAGTCCAGCCCAGCTCTTTTATACTGACTCCTACTTTAACAATGGGTTCTAAGGTCAGGAGTGTCTTCATACTTGGCATTCAAGAAGTTTGATGACTGACAGTAAGAGAGGAGTAGTTACCCTCACAGAAAATAGAGATACATTTTTGGGATGAAAGAGGACTTGAAACCAAGCCCTTTCCCCCACCCCTCCCTGAAGTATCCGTGTTAGAAGGTGGAGCTCATCAAATCAATCCGAGTACTTAATCTTACAGAGGAGGAAACTGAGTCCCTGGAGAAGGAAAGTGACTTGTTCACTGTAACAGAGAAAGGTTCATTCAATATATTAGAGATGGACAGCCACCTTTGAAACCAGGAAGATCTGGGTTCAAGACCCACCTTTGACACACCCTGGCTGTGTAGCTAGAGTCAAATCATTTAAAGTCTCCAGGCCAGTCTCTAAGACTATAGATTGCAGAGAAGGCACTGACCTATGTTGGGAGGGAGAATTTCCTTACCTGAGAGTTCTCTATGCCAATGAAATCACAGGTCTAGACCCTATCTCTGTGTGACAAGCACTGGATATACAAAGTATAAATAAACACTCTGCCCTCAGGGAATGCATATTCTAAAGGTAGACAAAATCAAATCCATTGAGGTTTGAAAGGGAGGATACTTCCTAATCACCTCGTATTTAATTTCTGTGGATCTATTTTCTATGTTGTTGAGTTCTCTTGGCAAAGATACTGGAGTGGTTTGCCATTTCCTTCTCCAGCAAACAGGATTAAGTGATTTGTCCAGGGTCATATAACTAGCATCTGAGGTCTGATTTGAACTTGGTCCTCCTGATACTTGGGACAAGTTCTATGCACTGCACCACATAGCTGCCCTATTTAGTCTCTATATTTCTTCTCTGTTTGTTTGTCCTTCATTGTCTGTTGGTTAGTAGTTGGTGGTGGTGGTGGCAAGGAAGGTGATCCTCTTCTCCACAAGAATTGCTCCCCTCAATCATGGCTGCTGGGGCCAGGCTAGAAGCAGGGCTGATGGTCTAAGGGTCATTGCAAATCCCAAGACCCTGGGCTTAGAGTCCTGGGCCACCTCCATCAGGGTCTGAGGGAAAAATGGTGGTAAGAAGCGGTTTGACTTTCCTGTTACATGCTGCCTCCTATGTTTCCCTCAGATTGCCTTGCAGCAAGAGTACAATCTCCCTTTTCCTGCCTTGTCACCCTGCCTAAAGGGTCCCCTTCTCTGCTGCAAGGCAGCCCATGCTGTTGGCAGGGAATGGGACCAGCTCACTGGGCCAAGGAAGAGGGACACACCTGCTGTGTGTCCTGGGCTTCCTTCCCCACCTCTAGACCATGCTAGAACTTGGGTTCCACTAATCCAAGCCCCAGCTGCTGGGAGCTTCCTTTTTCTTCTCTATTTCATCATCATTCCAACTTGACCACAGCTCCACCCCTGGAGTACTATCTTACTGCCCAATCTGTTTCCTAGAGTACAGTTTTGTCAGTTGTCCTTTAAATCCCCAGCACTGGGGCAAATTTCTGTGCTTTAGGACAATTTCCCACATGGTTCCCATCATTCACCTGTTACCTACCTTTGTCATAACTCTGAGTCAGAGGACCTGGGTTCAGCTGCTATCTCATTTACTAGCTGTGTGACTTTTCACCATTCTGAGCCTCAGTTTCCTCATCTGTAAAATGGGAGAAATAGCACTTGTTCCTACCTCACAAGGTTGTCGTGAAGAACGAAAGAGATAATATCTGTGTCTTGTATATCACAAAACATGATATAAATGTAAGATATTGTTATCAAGACTGGACACCACATTTTGAGAAATACATTGACAAACTGGAATGTGTCCACAGGAGGGCAACTGAGATGGCAAGGGGCTTGGAGGCCATATCAGTTGGAGGAAATGAGTATGTTTAGCCTAGAGAAGAGACAGGGCAAGATGGCTATCATCAACTGAAGCAGGATGAGGCTTGCTTTTCTTAGCCCCAGAGGGCAGAACCAGGGACAGAGGAAAAAGGTGCAGAGAGGCATTTAGGTTTGCTGTCGGGAAAATCCTTCTAATGGTTAGATCTGGCCAAAAGTTAAAAGGGCTGCATTGAGAAAGCTTAGATTTCCCATCGCTGGGGGTCTTGAGTGGAGATTAGATGGCCATTTATCTGGATGTTGTCGAGAAAGGATTTCTGTGTAGCTAGAGACTAGGATGAGGATGATTCTGTGACTTTTCTAGCACCAGGAGCCACTGTATGCAATGGAGCTGTTGGTAACCTGGGAGAGCCCTGGGAGGTTCCAAGGAGAGGGGGATGTCTACAAGGAATGAGTCTTCTGGATCAAGCAAAGCTAGCAATGACCTTGGGTGGGATTGGAATGATCCTACATTCAATAACCAGATGCCTTGACGAATGTGTGGGTCATCAGACTCCATATTGATTAATGCACTCAGCTAATGCCCCTTGTTTGGTAAGACTGGGTAAATTTGAGCAATTAGTAGTAATCAGTAGTAAGACTTTGGCTTTTTCTCTTCTAAGGAGAAAGGCATGAGAGTTAAAAGAATGCTAGACTAGGAATCAAGAGACCTGGGTTCCAAATCTGCTTGACACTAACTATCTATGGGCGAGTCACTTTGCCCCTGTGAGTTCCAGGCATATCTTCCCTATACCTACCATACTTATCTCACAGAGTTATTGTGAAACTCAAATGAGGTAATTCATAAAATACAAACTTTAAAACAGAGATCATTGGCCTAGAGAGGAATCCATTTTAGAAGGTCCATGAACTCGGATGAAGAAAAAAAATACATCTTTATTTTCACTAACCTTTGCTTTCCTTTGCAATCCTATGTATTTTATTTGACACATTTGAAAACATTATCCTGAAAAAGGATCCACAGGTTTCACCAAACTGCCAAAGAGGATCTGGACATCAAAAGTGGTTAAGAAAACCTGCTTTTAAGTGTTGTATAAATATGTTATTAATCACAATAATAATCCTAGTTGTGACTTTTGGCATTTCTCTCAGCCTCAGTTTCCTGTTCTGTAAAATGAGAGGGTTGGATTAGATGACCCCTTAATTCCTTCTAGTTCACTTTCATATATCACTTTGTTAGAGTGATGTATGACAACAATCCTGGGAGGGAAGATCTGTGATTTCATCTGCAGGGAGAATTTCCAGTGTAGAAACTCCCTCTACCCAGTGTATAACTCAATAGGTAAGTCCTAGGGAGTTGTTCGAGGCACATAGTAGTTAAATGAATAGCCCAGGGACACACAACTGCTAAGTACCATAGGTGAGCACCAAACCCATCTTCTTTTGACTCCAAGCCAAGCAATCTACCCATTTTGCCAAGGCTGCCACTATGAGGTAAACAGGCAGGGATTAATTATGCTCCTTTTATAGCTCAGGAAAATGAAGCCCAGGAAAGTTATTCAATAATTTAATTTTGTTAAGGTAATAAGAGGGATAAAGACCTTAAGATGAAGTCCTAAAATACTTAGAAAAACTCTTAATGCTCTTTTAAGGCACTCTTTCCATCACCTATTTTCTCCCACCCTGATTCTACCTGTTTCCACACACATGCCCCACATTGGTAGTAAGGGTCAAGAAACAGCTAGCTTAGAGACAACCCAGAGCCCCCATTGTGCATGTGGGATTCTCCTGGTCAATCCCCTGGGTATGAGCTAAACTGGATGCATTTATCCCCAAACTCACTCTTTGGCCAAGTGCTAAATAGGGAAAGGGACTAATGGAGGTGGTGGGAGAGGGAGAAGGAATGCCATAAGAGTTATTTCTTCTAGAATGGTCTAAACATAAGGAATTAATATCAGCTCTCCTTCTCCAGCTGATGGCCACAGATGCAGACGAGGGTGATAACGGGCGTGTGTGGTACCGCATCCTTCATGGTAAGTGTTACAAACCCTTATTCCTAAAGGATAGGAATCATCATCCCCTGGTTTAGAACATTAGTCCCCCTCCCAAAAGGTCTGTACCCTGTCCTGGCACCCTGTAACCTATAACCATGAAAAGGTTGGGGGAGGGGTTGGAGAGAAAAAAGGACAAACTTTTCAATTATATATATGTGGGTGTGCATGTGTGTATTGTCCATGGGGATGGATGGATAGATAGATAGATAGATAGATAGATAGATAGATAGATAGATAGAT
>NW_020940527.1:2505004-2510660 GCF_900497805.2 Vombatus ursinus
GATAGATAGATAGATAGATAGATAGATAGATAGATAGATAGATAGATAGATAGATAGATATAGAGAGGGAGAGGAGGAGAGAGAGAGAGAGAGAATTACATTTGCAATTATAAATTGTATCTATGGCACCCTTGTACACAATACCTGGCACATAGTAAATACCTTATAAATTCTTAATAGATTGTTTTCTTTTTAATCCTTCCTGGGTTCTCTGAAGAATGGAAATATTCAGTTTTGCCCCCAGCTCCTTGAGCCTAAGAGGCCTCAGTGCTTCAGGGGTCTCTTGAGAACTTTAAAGTATTGGAACCAACATCTAGGTTTTCCAAGTGCCGGTGTCCTACAACCTCTGATTGTCAGGATACAATGACCTTTGATATATGCATACCCAGGAGAATAAAAGTGTCATCAAAGACACAGCCATCTTTGACGTTATGACCTAAAGTATCATCATGACCAAAGACATTTTGGTGATGTTTCCTTAAGACTGCTGCCACCATCCCCCTCATAGTTATACTATAACCCACTATGTGAGATCCAACCATAATCCCAAAACATACAAATAATGTAGGAGAACATAAGCCTGGAGCCCTAGGAAGTCCACCCAATTAGTTGACTGCCAAAGTTGTGCTGCTTTGCCACACAGAGGTCTCCCCTGGCATTTTTGCTTTCCTTCAGCCTTCAAACCTGCAATATAAGGACCAGTTTAGAAAGACCAGCCCAGAAACTTGAGTTAATTCTACTGTTATAGGATAACTGCAAGAAGCAAGTCTGCAGCTCAGGTCAGGATTATTAGTGACAGACAAATCCTTCCTTCCACAGATTATTCACCCTACCTTTCTGATCATGGTACTATTAGCCCACCTACTCTACCTCCAACCCATCTTCCTCCCTACCCTTTCCTAGGAGGGTGTATGTGATTGAATTTCCTTACATGGGCCTGAAACATATTAGCTCATATCAGCAAGGGCATTGACCTCATTGCTCCATTTTGGCATGTCCTCTGGTTGCCAAGGTCTTGGCACCTGTCTGCTGGCCAGCCACCTTTACTTGGACCCACTAATCCACACAGCTAAGTTATACCTATAAATGCATCCATGCCCAGCATTTTTCTCATGGCTTCTCATTCTTGCTTTTCTCTTGAAGAATTCGTCCATGCTAATGGCCCCTTATGGCCTTCAAGGTCCTGCCAGGAGGGGCAGACTGCTAACTCCCAAACTTCTTTCTTTAATTTCCCTGCCTGATCAAAGACTTGAATCTCACAGCCCTGTAGATAATATCCCTGGGCTCTCCTCTTCATGGCAAGGTAGACTCTGGTTGGCTGCTATCCCCAACTTCTCTTGACTCCAAGTTGTAACTGCTAACAATGGAGTTTGGGGAGGAGTTAGAGCATAAGTTCCCAAAGTGGGTGATACCACCCCCTGGGGTCTCTGGAGTGATGGGGAGTGGTAGTAGCTTTGGGTGCAATTGGGGAGCATTGAATAAAAATAAGGGGGTGGGGAAGCATAAGGAATGAAGATAAGAAAAATTTTTTAAAACTGTACCTGTTTCATCTGTTGTATAACAGAATTAAAGTCATAGTGATTACATTATTTTCCAAATAAAAACACAAAATTCAAGTTATAACTTATCAGTGGTCAAGTCTGCTGATAAATCTTAACAAGCAAGTGTTGGCAGGAGAGCATGTTGTGCATTGTTGGGAAGTCTGGCATACACTGGCAAGAATATGTGCATGTAATGACTTGTTTACAATATGATACTATATGGCCAGATGATGCAATATTGAGTCATCAAAATTTCAACGCAGTAAAAAACCCACAAATTTACAATGAATTATTAAATTTAAGATGCATCATTTTTTAAAAATAGATTTTATATTTTTGAAATGATGCAAATTTTTAAAAAACATTGAAAGGTTAAATAAAGTAGATTTCCAGGGGGGCACTGAGTAATTTTTTGGAAGGGAGTGGTAGGCCAAACAAGTTTGGCCTCAGAGTCAGAGTCTAACCTCTGAGTTAGAGACTTGCCAAGCCCTAGTCAAAGCAGGGGTTTTGCTCCTTCCCCGAGTCCTTGCAGCCCTACAACTATTTCTCAGGAGTCCATGTCGACCATGACCCAAATGATTCTCCCACCCTTCCATCTTCTGGAGCAGTGGAATGTTTTCTTGACATCCATCCCTCCTAGAAAGCCCTCCTTTCAGCTGTGACCACAAGCTGGAGGAAGCTTATTTTCTAAAAAGGGCACACTTCACTTTCTTGCTTACCATAGCTGATATAATTTCCCAGAATTGAGTGTAGTCTGTGCCCTGGCCCCTGGCCCCTGGCCCCTGGCCCAATCATGTGCAATCATACCCCAAGGGAATCCTTTCCCTGTGACCAGCAGGTTTCCTACTCCTTATTTCCCTCCCCCGACACACTACCAGGTCAGACTAGGGCTCCCCACACTGCAAACACCAGCCCTGGTAAGCTTAGAATAGCAAGTGTTCCCTCTGGCTGGTCTCTCTTTGCCTAGTCTTAGGGTTCCTCTTACTTCCTAGGATTCCTCTCCTATAGTCCCTAGCACAGGCTCGCCAGCACTGCTGGCCCAAATGATAAAGATTGCCATATTGGAAACATAGTTCATAGTGAGCTGGACACTGTCCCCTTTAGAGGGAAGTCATTTCTGACTAACTGGAGCCCCAGCTGCACAGGCTTGGAACTCTCCAGCTTCCCAGGGGCTTGGTGTATTCAGGATGATCCCAAATCCGCCCTCTCATCCTGTCTTCCAGCCAGTTAGATGGTCATGTCCGATAGAGCTGCCAATTCTCTAAGCACAGGCAATCCAGTTACCTTTACACAGTGCCTCCCTGCAAGCCTATGAAGCTGAGCTCTCAACCATGACCCTCCACTCCCAACTCCATGAATCTCACTAGCTGTCCCCATGCCTGGAATGTTCTCCCTCCTCATCTCCGCTTCCTGTCTTCCCACCATCTGTAAGAAGCCTTTCCTGACCCCCCCCTTAATGCCTAAGTCTTCCCTCTGTTAATTACCTCCTATTTATCCTATAAAGTATCTTTTTTTGTAAATCATTGTTTGCATGTTGTCCCTCCCATTAGACTGGGAGCTCCTTGAGGGCAGGGACTATTTTTTGCCTTTCTTTGTATCTCCAAAGCTTAACACAGTGCCTGGCACGAAGTAGGCACTTAATAGATTGTTGCTGACTTGACTTGAATAGTGCAAGTATTGTTATCCCTATTTTACAGATGGAGAAAGTGAGGCTCAGAGTGAGCAAAAGGTTTGCCCAAAGCCATACAGCCCAGAGCGTCAGAGTCAGCTTTCCTAACTGGGGGCCCAGGGCTCTGTTCCCTGTGCCATACAACACAGCTGCTATAACTTCCCCAGAACTTTGTCCCAAGACAAAATCAGAACAGCATGTGCTGGAGACATCCTAAGTGCTGAGGAATTCATGCATTGATTCATTCATTCCCCTTCTGGCCTTCCCACCCCATCCCCATGGTCTCAGCCCTTTCTCAAAAGTATCCACTATTGGTGTTTTCGTTGATTGGCATGTTTTGTTTTCAAAGAAATTATGGTTACAAAATCAGGAAGACCTGGGTTTGAATCCCACCTTAAACACTTACTGTGTGACCCTGGGCAAGTGATTCAACTTTCCTAGGTGTCCTCATATGTAAAATCAGGATAAGAAGAGCACCTACCTCACAACATGATCACAAAGATCAAATAAGAGAATGCAAAAAAAAATAAAATAAAATAAAGGTCTTTGGATTCGAAGGGGTCATGTAAACGCCAGCTGCCATTATGTTTGCCTCTCTGTGCATCTGTCCAGGTAACCAAGGAAACAACTTCCGGATCCACGTCAGCAGTGGACTTCTGATGCGAGGTCCCCGGCCCTTGGACCGAGAACGAAACTCATCCCATGTGCTGGTGGTGGAGGCCTATAATTTTGACCTGGGACCCATGAGGAGCTCTGTCAGGGTAAGATCACCCTGCTCATGAGGAAGGGTCCACGGTGAGGGATAGTGTGGCATAGTGGGTACAGCCTTGGACAGGGAGGTGAGAAGTTCTTGGTTGCTGTGGGAACCTGGGTAAGTCACTTCAGAACCTCAATTTCTTCTCCAATAAAATGGGATAATAATACCCTTAGAGCCTTCCTTACAGGTCTGTAAAGTACTTTACACACTATTTAAATATTATCCATCCCCAAAATAAAGTGTAATACCTATTATAATTATTATTTAGAGACTGACTTTTCTGTAAATTTTTTAAGGTTTTCATAATGCTGCATATACATTATCACATTTGAATCTTACAACAACCCTGCAAAGCAAGCACTCCAAATATTATTATCCCCATTTTACAGATGAATAAACCGAGGCACACAGAGGTTAAGTGACTTGCCTAGGGTCATGCTGCCAATCAGTCGCAGAGGCAAGATTCAAACCGGTATCTTCCTAATTGCAGAATTCCTATTTCTCTATCCATCATGCCATATCGTCTCTCTAAAATATCATGGAGGTCTCATTTATCTGTGACGTTAACACCAGGGCCATGCCATGGGAGTAGCGAGAGGTGAAAGCGAGGGACAAGGGATTGTTGGTGTCGTGGCTGCTAGGTGGTGCCATAGGGCACAAGGCCTGGAGTCAGGAAGACCTGCATTCAAATCTGCTCTCAGACACTCACTAGCTATGTGACCCTGGGAAAATCATTTAACCTCTGTTTGCCTCAGTTTCCTGACCTGTAAAATGGGAGTGATAATAACAGCACGTACCTCCCAGAGTTGTTTTGAGGATCAAATGAGAAAATATTTGTAAAGTGCTTAACACAATGACTGGCTCATGGTAAGCACTATATAAATGGTAGCTATTATTGTTATTGTTCTTATTATTAGGGTTTCTATGTAGAATTGGGCATTCTACTCACTGCCATAACTTCAGCCTTGAATAAAACCCTCTGTTCTGTCTTTGCCTCAGTTTCCCCAACAGTGGGAGGAATGCACTGCGCTCCTCATAAGGGAGCAGAGGGTGGGAGGATGATGAAAATAATCATCAAAGTAAACCAACTGATGTGGGAGGTATCTTTAATGTTCACATGAAATGTACATCCACACCTAAGCCCTTCCAGTCCCCTCCCCAGCTCTCACCTGCCCCTCTTCTCATCAGTTCGAAAGAGACAAAACAATCAACATCCTTTCCCAACAATCAGCCCCAAATCATGATCCCGTGAAACTGAATGGGAGAGAGGCTTCAGGCTAGGCCCCTGAGCGTGAGACTTAACGGAAAGCTTGTACAGTAGCACGGCCCTTTACTGGCCTGGCCCAGGCAGGGCACAAGCTTGGGTGTGTATTGGAAGGAACAAGCCAAGAAGAGGCCACACACCCTTCCTTTGGGTCAAGTGTTGTTAGGTGAATGACAGCCTAGGTCTTCATGCCTTTCCAAGGAAAGCAAGTAGGGATGTGAGCCCTCTATATGATCTAGGATGCACTCATTAGCATTTACAGATTCTCTTTCGTTGCTTAATTCTCTGGAATGAGTAGCCTAGGGTAGTTCTCCTCCTCTTGGAGATGAAAAGAAGGAAGGAAGGAAGGAAGGAAGGAAGGAAGGAAGGAAGGAAGGAAGGAAGGAAGGAAGGAAGGAAGGAAGGAAGGAAGGAAGGAAGGAAGG
>NW_020940527.1:2510760-2511864 GCF_900497805.2 Vombatus ursinus
GAAGGAAGGAAGGAAGGAAGGAAGGAAGGGAGGGAGGGAGGGAGGGAGGGAGGGGGATGAAGGAGGATGAAAGAAAGAAAGTGGAGAATGAAAGGAGAAAAAAGAGGATGAAGAAAGAAAAGGAAGAAGGAGGAAGATGAAAGAAAGAAAGAAAAAGGAGAGAAAAAAGGAGGAGGATGAAAGAAAGGGAAGGATGAAGGAAAAAGAGGATAAAAGAAAGAAAAAGAAAAGATGATGAAAGAAAGAAAAAAGGAAGGAAGAGAGAAAGAAGAGGAAAAAAAAAAAGAAAACCAGCAACAAACAGGTCAATACATTTTCATCTGAATGGGTGGTCTCTGTGGGGGCAGGGAAGTAAGTGAGATGATTTCTCAAGGTTCCATGAATTTCCAGCCAAACCCCCAAGGTTACATTCTTAGGGGAAAGGGAAAGTCAGAAGGATCAGGAAAGTATGTTTCCCCAATCATAAAAAAAGGCTTCCAGAACCACCCCACACCCACCACATTAGAACCCCTTCCTCTGGGCTAGGCGGGAAGTGAGTCAAGCCAGAGAGACAGTGAGTGGGAAGAAGATGGGAAAAGATGAGGAGGGGACCCTAAAGGGACTTTTGGCCCGTGCTGAACGAGGCAGAATTGGCCCCATCTTATCGATTTCATCACTGCACTCCCCAAGCCTGCCTAGTGCCCACATCAACACAAGGGGTGGAAATAGTGAGCAGAGACTACGCTCAGACGCTGAGTAGAAATCTGGGGGTGTGTCTGGGGGCAGACTGCTTCTCATCGCCTTTTGCCCACATACCAGCTGATGTCCTAAGAAAAGTAATTGTCACCCCTCAGCCCTGCGTAGCAGCTTCTCCCTGGAGAGAGATGTGCCCGACTGGGTTTTAGGAGGAGGAAACTTGCCAGTGACTTCATCCTTTCCCCACGCAGCCAGGTGTTCCAGGAGATAGAGCAGCCATAAGCCTTTTCAGAGCCACAGGGAAGTTTTCCTCTGGGTGGTCTCACCTTGGAAGTAGTTACAGGATCCAGGTGACTGTTAGTCACATATTCTCTCTCTCTCTCTCTCTCTCTCTCTCTCTCTCTCTCTCTCTCTCTCTCTCTCTCTCTC
>NW_020940527.1:2511964-2652177 GCF_900497805.2 Vombatus ursinus
CTCTCTCTCTCTCTCTCTCTCTCTCTTTCTGTCTCTCTCTCTTCCTCCCTCTGTCTCTCTCTCTCTATCTCTCCCTCTCTCTTCCTCTCTCTCTCTCTGTCTGTCTCTCTCTCTCTGTCTCTCTCTTTCTCTCTTTCTGTCTCTTTCCCTCTCTGTCTCTCTCTCTTCCTCTCTCTCTCTGTCTGTCTCTCTCTCTGTCTCGCTCTGTCTCTCTGTCTCTCTCTCTCCCTCTGTCTCTGTCTCTCTCTTCTTCTCTCTATCTCTCTCTCTCTCTGTCTCTCTCTCTTCCTCTCTATCTCTATCTCTCTCTCTTTCTCTCTCTCTTCCTTCCTCTGTCTCTCTCTCCCTCTGCCTGTCTCTCTGTCTCTCTCTCTTCTTCTTCTCTCTGTCTCTTTCTGTCTCTCCCTCTCTCTTCCTCCCTCTCTCCATCCCTCTCTCTCTTTCTGTCTCTCTCCCTCTCTCTCTCTCTCTTCCTCTCTCTCTCTTTCTCTCTATCTCTCCCTCTCTTTCCCTCTGCTTCTGTCTCTCTCTGTCTCTCTCTCTGTCTCTCCCTCTTTCTTTCTGTCTTCCTCCCTCTCTCTCTGTCTCTGTCTCTCTCTTCCTCCCTCTGCCTCTCTCTTTGTCTCTCCCTCTCTCTTCCTCTCTGTCTCTCTCTGTCTCTCCCTGTTTCTTTCTGTCTCTCTCCTTCTCTCTCTCTCTCTCTTCCTCTCTCCCTCTCTCTCTGTCTTCCTCTCTCTCTGTCTGTTTCTCTCTCTTTCTCTCTCCCTCTCTGTCTCTCTCTCTTCTCTCTCTCTCTGTCTCTCTCTGTGTCTCTATCATTCTCTCTCTCTCTCTCTTTCTCTCTCTCTCTCCCTCTCTCTCTCATCCCCACATAATAACAGACATACGTGCATCATAATATACAAGGACTGCCTCAAAATGCATCCATCCTAAACACATAAACTTAAAGCTGCTAAGGATATTAGAATTGTTCTTTGCCAATGTCTTCATTTTACAGATAAGGAAACTGAGGTCCAAAGAGTGAAAATGAGTTATTTATGGTCACACAGGTGGCAAAGCCAGGTTCTGAACTTCGATCATCTGACTCCAAATACAGGCCTCTTTGTACTGTGCTATCTTCCCCAAAAGAGTGACAAAGATAGCAGGAATTTCAGGCCCGCTGATTGAGAACTTGGGGGCATGGAGTGCTTCATGGTACCATGTGACCACCTACCTATTCCACATTAGCATCAGGCCAGCTCTGATCCTTCATCTCTGAAGATGCTGTTTCTGACCTACTGTTAGTGATTGACTTAGGGTTATTTTAAAAAGGTTAATTAAATTTCTTTAATTAACAAGCGTTTATTTTCTCTCCCTCCCATTGAGAAGGAAAAGGAGAAGAAAATTCTTGTAGCAAGTACACCTAGTCAAGCAAAACAATTTTTTAAATTAAATTTCTTGGAACTATTTTCCTCAACAGTAGGGATGGGCTCTCACCAAACCATTCTCATTCTCTCATGCAGTGTCTTGTGACCAACAACATGTTTCTGAAGCGGGCAGCCAGGGTTAGGGATGCAGCCCTGGACCTGGGAACCAGCTATCTTCAATGGAATCTAACTAGCCTACACAAAGATGGCGCCTACAACCTTAAACCTATTAACACATGCCCACACCAAGTCACTTAACTTTTCTGGATCTCAGTTTCCACATGTGTAAAACATAGGAACTGGACTAGCTGATTTCTGAGGTCTCTTTCTAGCTCTCGAGCTCCCTAACACACCTATGAACGTGTGCACACGTATGCACACTCACCTGTTTTAAGCTCCCCGGACAAAAATACAGTTGAATCAACATTTGATCCACCAGCTTCTTGTTGCAACTGCCTGTTGAATAAGAGGCCTACATGTTTCCTATGTGCATGTGACACCCCATCTGTTGGAAACCACATGCCCTCTGGCACAGCGTCTCTACACCTCTTCCTTTACACCCCAGATGAAGCCAGAGGACTATGAGACTCCGTCAGACCTATGTCCTTGCAGCCTTGCCCTTGTCTTACCAACATTGGAGTCCCTGATTTTTTTAGTTTTTTTGTTTTTCCCATGACCCTCAGCTGCCAAGGCCATTTGGATAGCAGACACAGGAGGGACTGTCATTGTGATGTATACATGTTGACTTTCCGCTGGCTCTAAGACTTCCCGAAATTCCTCTGTGCAGGACCCCACCCCTCTTCCCCATTAGAGCCTCCCCAGACAAGTTGTTTGTAGCTACGACATCATATTTCAACCTGGAAAGCAGCTGCATCCTGGCCTGGTTGTTCTCATTTGCATGTGGGGTCTGGGTTCTTGTGGTAAAAAAAAAAAGTTCTGATGACACAGCATTCATTGCCAAGGGCAGAGGGGCCCCTGAATCAGGGGAAACTGAGAAAGAGAGCTTCAGAAACAACATTCAGCTTGGCTTTGCCCCCATGCCAGGCATCTGGTACCCTCAGCCTTCCTTTTCTTAGGTTCCTCCCTGCTCTAAATTGGATCATTTTATGATATTTGTAGATTATTCACAGCAGTCCAGCCTCCTTCTCCTTAACCTTACCGCCCCTTTCATATCCCAGGCCAAATCAGGAGGTGTGATGAGGGCTAGACCCAGAGGCTGGGGTGTGTGTGTGTGTGTGTGTGTGTGTGTGACAGACAGAGAGACAGACAGACAGACAGAGAGACAGAGACAGACAGAGACAGAGACAGACAGAGGGCCAGAGAGAGAGACAGAGAGAGAAAGAGAGAGACAGAGAAAGAGAATTCCAAATAAAATACAAAGGATTTCAAAAGATCACAGGATCATAGAATTCAAGGCCAGAAGAGCTCTTACCAGCCAGTTGAGTACTGACCTTTCCTGAAATCTCTACTCTTCAGTGCTGGCCTTGTGTAAGTTGGGGCCAACACCAGCTAAGTAGGCAAATATCTATTAGGCAAGAGATCTCTGAATAACCCCCCCCCCCATTCCTCAAAGGCAAGGATGATCTCTGGCTAAGTCCTTGGGGCCATCCAGGCCCCAACTCCACTAGAGGCATTCAGTTCATCATCTTCATCCAGGCCAGTCACTGACAGAGAATTAGAGAAGGTGCTTAGGCCCCAAGTCTGGCTCTGCCCTGCCTGACCTGGGCCACATAGCTTCCACATGTGGGGCCCTGCTACCAAAATCATCCTCACCTGTTCCCACAGCCTTGTGGGATTGTACCTGAGGATGCTGAACAAGGATCTTTCTCTCCCAGGGTGTGAATCTGCTCTGTGCTGACTTTGTGGGGGGGGGGGCAGGAATTTTTTAAAATGATTAATGATACTGAGGATTATGATTCTGGTTAGCTTTTCCAAGTGTTTTCCCATGAAATCAGCTCATATCATCTATGCATGATGGATGTAGATCTCTTTTAGAAAGGTAGGGTGATATATGGCTAGAAAATCAGTGTTGGGAAGTTAGGAAGTCATGGGTTCAAATCCCACCCTTCACCCATATTGGCTGGGTGACTCTGGCCAAATCATTGAATCTCTTGGGGGGTGTAGGCCACTCTCTAAGACTCTAGGTTGTGGGGCAGTCATTCATCTGCATTTGTAGAAGGAATTCCCTCGCTGTGAGTTCCCTATACCAAATAAGTCATGGGTCTAGTTAAAAAAAATTATTTTAAATCTTTAAAAGAACCTTGTCTGGGGGCAGTTAGGTGGCATAGTGGATGGAGCACTGGCCCTGGAGTCAGAAGGACCTGAGTTCAATTCCGGCTATAGACACTTCATACTTACTGGCTATGTGACCCTGGGCAAATCATTTAACCCCAATTGCCTTGTGAAAAAGGAAGGACCTTGTGAATGAGGTAGGTCTCAGATCCAGGATCTTAATCCACTTTCTTCATTTTATATATACTTCTCCTCTCTCCTCCATCTGCTAGTACCTTCTCCCCACAACTATCTCTATGTATGTGTATATATGTATATGTATATGTATATGTTTATGTGTATGTGTATATATATATATATCTCTAGTAGGGATGTGTGTGCCTCACTAGAATGTAAGTTCCTTGAGGGCAGGGACCCTTTCATTTTTGTCTTGTATTCTCAGCTTCTGGAATAATGCCTGGCACTCAGCAGGTGCTTAATGGATCCATTGATCAATGGATTGATCTACGAGGAAACTGAGTCCCAAAGAAATTGTTACCTGCCTAAGGCAATGTGAACTGCCCAACACCCACATGACTGAGACCCAGTTTCCAGCAAACAATTATTCCCTCACAACCCTCCCTTCTGGTCCCCTGTTCCACTCCAGGTCATTGTATATGTTGAAGATGTCAATGATGAGGTCCCAGTGTTCACCCAACAGCAATACAGCCGCCTGGGGCTACGGGAGACCGCAGGAATTGGGACATCTGTCATTGTTGTCCAGGCTACAGACCGGGACACAGGTGAGTCCTCCCTTTCTCCCCTCCACCAAGGAGAAATCCAGTCCATGTGTACTCATCCATTGGGAGGGACACATCATGAAATGGAATAGGGATAAATATAAAGTTCTACACTTTGGTTCAAAAGACAAGCTTCCAAAGTAGAAGATGGAAAGTACCTACATACCTCAGGTACAATTCACATGTTAGTGAACTGAAATCTCAATATGAGCCAATGATGTAACCTGAAAGCCCCAAAAGCTAGTTAGGCAATAATACCAATACCAATACTAATAATGATAAATAATGATGAAGATGATGATAGCTAGTGTTTATATAGCACTTTAAAGTTGACATAACATTTTACAAATATTTTCTCATTTGATCCTCCTAACAACTGCGGAAGATAAGTGCTTTATCTCTGCTACTTACAGAAGAGGAAACTGAGGCAAACAAAGGTTAAGTGACTTGCCCAGGGTCACCCCAGCTAAGAAGGGTCTGAGTCTACGTTTGAATTCTGTACCTCAACCCTTAATACTAAAGGTTAAAAGCTTGACTCATGGAGGAAAGGGTACTTTCCCATGAGGTAAAATTCTACAGATATTATTGTCCACCATTTTCAAGATGAGAAAACTGAAGTTAAGTGATGTGCCCATAGTCTTATAGCTAGGGACCATCCAAGGTAGGATTTGAACCCAGTTACTGGCCCCAAGTCCAGCCCTCTTGTTCACTGCACCATGAAGGTGTCATTGCCTTCTCCAAATTAACATTTACCTACCTGTGAAGCAGTCACACTTCAGGTCCCCTCGTTGGTGTGGAAGTTTACAATTGACATTGATTTTAGCAATTAGTAAGATGACATTGCTCAAAACTTCCATTTGAGGAAATATGCAAAGATTTGTAACATTGTTCCTGAAAAATCACCCTTCCTGCTCCTGCTCAAATGCTTTCTTGCTTGAAATTCCATTTAGTTGTGTGAATCTCAGATTTTGCAATGGTTAAAGGCATGGTTGACAGAGGAGCTTAGGTCCTAGGTGGTCTTAGAACCAACACTATGTGCAGCATCTCTCACTCTTCCCTACATTTCAAACCAACATCCAGACCAGAGAGGTTGGGAAGCAGTGCATGCTGGGACACTCCATCTCCATGGGCCCCAGATTAGGCTAGGGGGTGGGGCAGGAACAAGATTGGAGGGATTTCACTCGTGGCCAACCTGAGTCCAGAGTAGGTTGTTTGGAAAGGGGAAGATTATTTTGTAAATGAGATACACAAACTTCTGCCCTACTTCCAGGGGACGGTGGGCTAGTGATCTACCACATCCTGTCGGGCTCAGAGGCGAAGTTTGAGATTGATGAGAGCACAGGTCTCATCATCACTATTGACCATCTGGACTATGAGACCAAGACAAGTTACCTAATGAATGTATCGGCCACCGACCAGGCGCCCCCGTTCAACCAGGGCTTCTGCAGTGTCTACATCACTCTCCTTAATGAGCTGGATGAGGCCGTACAGTTCTCCAATGCTTCCTATGAGGCCGCCATCATGGAGAACCTGCCCTGGGGCTCTGAGGTGGTGAGGGTACAAGCATTCTCCATGGACAACATCAACCCCATAGTCTACAGATTTGACCCTTATACCAGCCCCCAGGCCCGGGCCCTCTTCAAAATCGATTCTGTCACGGTAAGTTGGAAACCACAGCAAGGATGGGCGTGGAGGGAGTGGTCAGCAAACTAACTGCCTATGTGCTCCCTTTGGTCACTCCCCATCTGGGTCCTCCCTTTTCCCAACAGGGTGTGATCACTGTCAAGGGCCTGGTGGACAGGGAGAAAGGAGACTTCTATACCCTGACAGTCGTGGCAGATGATGGAGGGCCCAAAATTGATTCTACTGTGGTAAGTCAATACTTCACCAAGAGTGATGCAGGGGGCTAGCCTGATTGATAACTTGTAGCTCAGAGAGCTTTGACAGACCCTGGGTGGAGGACAAAGTCTAAACAGGAGAGATGAGGTCAAAGGGATGGATATCAGTTCAGGTTGAGAGAGTAGATTCCAGGACTGATCCTGGGGTCTAAGTGACCTAGAATAGCCTTGCACCTATGATAGTCCCAGAATCATGCTGTCCTGGGCCTAAGCTACAGCATGGAACACACCCTTCTCAGGGCTTACCTGGACCAGGTTTCCCAAATTCATACGCTGGGCATTAGAAACCAGGTGGGAGAAGTGAGGATGATATAAGACAATCAGGGCATCCTCCCCCACTCATCATCATCAAGTCAGATACCTCAAGTTCTTCTACTAAGCCCTCCTTCCATTGACCGGCTAAGTACCAACTAGAAGGACAACTGAATCAATAACCATTGTATTTTTCTCTACTTCTTTCCTGCCATCCCTTCTGCAGAAGGTGAGTAAGAGGATGCCCTGGTTTCTTTTCCCTTTCCGCCTTCTGATCTATGGGCACTGTCTGCTCTGGCCCCTGCATGAAATTTAGCCATGAGCCTTCAGCCAGTCCTTCCTTCCAGAGGACAATTCTAAGCAGAGAGCTCAGGAGCTCTCCACCTTCGCCCTGCATGGATGTTCTCTATTCTGATCTTTTTTGCCCTTAACCCAACTCCGCCAAACAGCTCAACGAGTATTGATCGTGGTCCTCTCAGATGCCCAGGCCAGCATGAAGTCCCACAGAGGGTACAAGAGGAAAAGGAATATGGGGGGGGTGTTGCCCCCAAACATTTAGATAAGGCTGACAGACAAATTGGAAAGACATCCATAGGAACTGTCCTTGATCAAGTGCTTGATTCGTTGGTAGATGACGTGCTTTGAGATATCAGGGAAAAGGGAGATCACTTAAGGATCTAATAGTCAGAGGAGACTTTTTCATAACTGCAAGACTTGAGAAGCGGGTTGGTACAAAGAAAAAGTTTGGCTTTGGAGCCAGCGGGCCTGGATTTCAGTTCCAGCTTAGCCGTTGGGATTCTCCGCGTAGATTCCCTCTTCACCCTTGGGATCTCTCTGGGTCTCGGTTTTCCCATCTATGAAATGAGGAGGTTGTATTAGATGGCCCCCAAAGTCCTTTCAGCTCAAAATCTATGATCCTATCACTTCAGTTTGGCTTTGGAGGAAGGGAATAATTTGGATGGAACTGTTAAGGACACTGCAAGAGGGAAGAAGAAAGGAAAGCCTAGTCCTAGAAAAAAGATGCACTGGCTGACCAGGTAGGCTTTAGTACCTGGGTTTGGGAGAAGGAGGAAGAGGAAGAGAAGGAGAAAGAGAAGAATAGCTATCATTTATATAGGGCTTTAAGGTTTGCAATTTATAATTACTACTTCATTTGATCTTTACAATAACCCTGGGAGTTAGATGTTATTATTAGTCCCATTTTTAAAATGAGATAGTATTCATAAAGCACTTAGCAAAGTTACTAGCATATAATAGGCACATAATTTACATAACATTTACAGTTAGCTATTATTATTATTTTACATATGGGAAAACTGAGGCTGAGAGGAATTAAGTGACTTGCTCAGGGTCACATGACTAGTGTGAGGTAGGATTCAAATTCAGGTCTTCCTGACTCTATTCTTATTTACTAGCCACCTACCTACCTAGGAGAATCGGAGGGTCCCTCGTAGACAATTTTCTATTATCCATGTGTGGCTCATCCACCGTGTGGATCCCATCCCAGGCAGGATTCCCCTATCCACCCAGCATCGGTTTTGGCAGCTTGCTCCCACCATCCCCTTCCCCCTCCGTGGTCAGTTGGTGTGCGCTCAGGATGGATAGGCTCATTTTAATATTGGCCTAAGAGAGTCACTGGAAAGGAAAATTTGCTGTGGGAGAAATAACGTATCGTGCATTTCAAAAGCCAGACATAGCTATCTTTAGGCTATTTGCATCACTGCCTCCATCAAGAAAATTGAGAATCGTCTGCGTCTGGTTGCTCAGGAGAGGTTCCAATGCAATTCATGAAGGGACAGGTTGGCTTCGAGCAGCTGTCATGCCATTTGGTCTGTGACACTGTAAAGAAACTGGTCCCCTGACCCACCCCTTCCTGAGTGTTTTCTCCTTCCTGGTGGGACCATAGAGTTAGAGCTGAAATAGACTTTCAAGGTCATCTAGTCCTCATTTCATACCTGAGGAACCAGAGACCCCAAGAGGTTGTATCCTCTCCAAGGTCATGCAAGACTCGTCTCCACTGAGCCATATCCCCTGGGCTGCTGCTGCAGGCTGTCTCACTTCTGTTCCAAGGAGTGCTTGCATGACCCCCCCCCCCAGAGCCTCCTAACCTCGGAATCGATCCCTCCTTACTTCACCTCAGTACCCCTAAGACAGAGACCAGCCACACATCCTCAACATGCCCAAAACTGAAACCATCCGTCTGCCTCCACCTGCCCCTTCCCCTAACTTCCCTCTTTCTGACAATGACATCCCCATCTTCCCAGTCACCTCAGCTCCTTATCTTCCCCTCCCACAACATCCTCATTCAATTAGGCACCACCATCATGGTTCAGGCCCTTCCTAGCTCTCACCTGAATTCTTGCAATAGCTTCCATTACCATCTCTGCGGTCTCTGCTTTCTCTCTTCTCCATCCCATCCCCCACACTGCTGCCAGTATCACCTTCCTAAGGTACAGTTTCCATTCTAATGTCACTGTAGTACTCAAAAGCCTTCAGTAGCTCCCTATTGTCTTGAGGATAAACTTCTAAACCCTTCAGAAACCTTGTATTTAAGATCCTCCAAGATCTAATTCCACCTTACCTTTTCCTGTTAGGTCCTTGTAAGTATTCCAGGCATATTCCAGGCAAACAGGACCATGGCTACTCCCCAAATTAAAGTGTGATCTCCTGCCTCCCTGAATTTATTTCCTCCTTATCTCTCTGCCTTTTGGAATACTTCAAGGGTCAGCTCAGGCACCATTAATGTTCTCTATATAGCTTTTGCTGATCTCCCCTCCCTGAAAGTGTTCTTTTCTCCACCACATTTTTTTCCTTTTTTTTTTTTTTAGGCAATTGGGGTTGTGACTTGCCCAGGGTCACACAGCTAATAAGTGTCAAATGTTTGGTCTAAGGCTGGATTTGAACTCAGGTCCTCCTGACTTCAGGGCTGGTGCTCTATCCACTGTGCCACTTAACTGCCCCTCTCCCCCACATTTTCCTAGAAGTGAGAGGGAGCCCCTGGAGTTTACTGAGCAGGGAAATGATATGATCAGATCTGCTCTTTAGAAAAATCCCTTTGACAGCTGAGTTGCCAGAAGCTTGTGGTGGGGAGACCAATTAGTGGACTACTGTAATAATATGGTAGTGAGGGGAGGGTCTGCCCCAGGGTGGTGGCAGTGTTAAAGGAGAGAAAGGGGTATATTCTGGAAGTGTCATCAAGGTGAAATAGGCAGTCCTTAGCTAAAGTAAAGGGGAGTTTGGAAGGAAGGGTTACTTTGGGGAAAAACATAATGAGCTCAGTTTTAGACATGTTGAGTTAAAGATGCCTGTAGGACATATAGTTTGAAATGTCTGAAAAGCAGTTGGAGATATGAGACTAGAGTTTAGGAGAGATTAAGGACTGGATATGTAGATCTGAGAATCATCAGCCTAGAGATGATCATTGAATCTATGGGAGCTGATGGGACCCACCTAGTAATATAGCCTAGAAGAAGAGAAGATGACCAAGGACAGAGCCCTGTGGTATGACCACAATTAATGGACATGGCCTGGTTGAAGATCCAGCAAAGAAGACCCAGAAGGAGTGGTCAGATAGGTACGAGAAGAACCAGGAGAGAGCAGGGTCATGAAAACCTGAGGAAAACATCAAGGGAAAGATGGTGGTCGGGGGCATCTAGGTGGCGCAGTGGATAGAACACTGGCCCTGAAGTCAGGAGGACCTGAGTTCAAATCCAGCCTCAGACCAAATACTTGACACTTACTAGCTGTGTGACCCTGGGCAAGTCACTTAACCCCAATTGCCAAAAAAGAAAGAAAGAAAGAAGGAAAGAAAGAAAGAAAGAAAGAAAGAAAGAAAGAAAGAAAGAAAGAAAGAAAGAAAGACAGACGGTGGTCAACATGCCAAAGGCTTCAGAGAAGTCAAGGAAGATAAGATTGAAAAAAGGGCTTTAGATTGGGCCATCAAAGAGTGTTAGGGACTTTGGAAAGAGCAGTTTCCATTGAATGATGAGGTTGGAAGCCAGACCACAGTGAGATAAGAAGAGAGCGAGAGGAAAGGAAGTAGCAGCACCCATCATAGACAGCCTTCTCAGGGAGTTAGCTACAGATGGAAGAAGAGATATGAGACAATGCTACTGGGGACAGATGGATCAGATGAGGGTTTTTCAGGATGGGAAGACAAGGACATGTTTGTAGGCAGCCAGTAGAAAGGGAAAATTTGAAGATAAGTGAGAGTGGATGACAGGGGAGCAATCTGCCGGAGAAGATGGAATACAATGGGATCGCTTGCACATTTAAAGAGATTTGCCTTGGTAAGAAGGGCCACCCCATTACATGAGACAGAGGTGAAGGAAGAGATAGTAGCAGAACAGATCTGGGTGATGCGAGATGGGGAAGAGGGGAGAAGAGAGATGCGATTTTTTTCAGTAAAATATGAGACAAGATTCTCATCTGAGATGGTGGAGGACAGGAACTACAGGGGGATAAAAAGGTTTGGAGATCCACTGTGGAGATTTAGCAAGTGATCCAACACTGTACCCAGGGAAAATGGCCCATCACCCATTTTCAAGTAATTGGAAATGGGGACTCAGACCAAGGAAGATCCCCCTTCAGACATCACTTGCCAAGGGAAGACACTCTATCCAATAGCTTCCTATCTTAACTTACTTTTCTCAATAACTAGTTATTGAACTCAGTGTAAGCTCCTTCAGAACAAAGACTGCTTTTTTTTGTCTTTGTTGCTTTGTAAGTGCTAGAAACAGCAGGCACTTCGTAAATGTTTGTTGATTGACTGCTGAAGGACTGCAAACACCATAAGCGTTCTGGGGCAGAGTCCCTGTTAGCCCAGCCTAGTTATTATGACTGTAACCAAGCCCAGTCGTTTTCTTAGAGACCCAGGGACAGGTTATTCTACAGCCTGCCGTGGTTGCCTATGCCAGTACATAACCACTCTCACGTCCTGGCTAAGCCTCTACCCTCTTGCTTATGTCGAAGTGACAGTACGTTAACAAAGACGTCATTCTGGTCTCTTTTTTCCTAGTCACCTGTTTCCTTTCTAGGACACACAGTCCATCCCCTGATCTCTATCCTCCACATTCCCTTGGCAGGACCTCAGGCAGGGGGTGCTGCCTTAAATATACCAACTCTTTTCCTCCTCCACCCCCAAACTCTTTCTGATTTGTGGGGGGAGTGTGGGCAGGGGCCTTTCAAAGGTGACACAGTTTCCTCTGCTGAGTCTCAGATCAGGAACCTGAAACCACAACTCAACTCTACCTTTCTCCCCTCCCTGTCACTGAAATGCAGGGCCACGGTGAACAGACTCAAATGCAAGCTCTCTAATGACAGCCGTGGGGTTTGTCAGCCCTGAGCATCTTCACACCTCAAGATGTTGGAAAGGGGAAACAGGGCGCCTCTGCCCCCATGACATTACCACAGAAAGGTCAACCACATTCCTGGCTGCTCTTTCTCCGATTCTCCACTCTTCTCACCCCAATGCTGCTCAGCTTTCCCACTCAGGGGCCTGGCTGACCTCATTACTAGCAATGTGCCTGCTCATTCCTAAAGTCTCAGCCCCCTCACCATGCTCAAGGTCAAAGGACCCCAGTCTTCGCACTGCTCTCTGCAGCTTTGGCCGCTAGACAATCATGAAAAATGAGCATAGATAGGAACAGATCCTGAAATAAGTGTAACCCGCCTTTTGCCACTCCCTCAGAGGCATGGCCGCAGAAGCCTTGAGAGACCCAGGACCTGTCAAACTGCCCGAAATGTCTTGTGTTCCAATGACTTTTTCCTTAATCTGAGACAGAGTTAAAGTTCCCAGGTGCCATGACATTAAACAAAAAATTAAGTAAAACTGTTTGAATACCATTTCATTGGAGTGAAATAAGGAAATAGGATGTTTAAGCCTCAGTTTTCTCATCTGTAAAATTATCTCTAAGGCTCATTCCAGCTCTAAAATACTATAGCTAGTAGAGAGGCATGAGCAAGTAGAATAGTTTGGCCATGAAGAAATGGAATAGCTTATCCAAGAAGGGATGATGGTGAGATGGTTTTAGGTCCTTCTATGAAGATTCTCTCTCTCTGTCTCTCTCTGTGTCTCTGTCTCTCTCTGTCTCTCTCCGTATGTGTGTATGTGTGTATCTGTGTCTCTCTCTACGTCTGTCTGTCCGTGTCTCTTTGTCTCTCACTCTTTCTCTGTGTCTCTCTCTGTCACACACACACACACACACACACACACACACACACACACACACATTTCAAGTCCTGAGCTTTCAGCATTAGATAAAGTCAAAGCCACATCCAAGATCCTTGGGGGGAGCACGGCCGACCAAGCCCTTCCTTTACATGCTCCCTGTAAGAGGAGAGGGGGCAAGGAGGAAGGGTCAAAGAGAGGGAGGGGTTCAGGATCATTAATTTCTCTCCCATCACTGAAGGGTTGGGATCATGGAGAATGAAGTTAGGCCTAAAGAGGGAAGGAAAACAATTACAAACGAACAGAGGAAAAAAAACGTATTTCCACTAAACTAAAGAAAAGTACAGATGCTCACATAATCTGTAGGAAACCATGCAAACCCCACAGTGCATGGATCAGGAAAAGAGGCTAGAAGCTAAAGACTTAGTTACCCCTTCTCCCTTGCCGATCTTTAGGGACCAGTCCCCAGCAAATCACAGAGCTGTATAAAATGGGAGACAGCCAGGGCAAGGAATGCCCTGTGTTAAGTGTGTGTGTGTGTGTGTGTGTGTGTGTGTGTGTGTGTGTGTGTGTGTGTGTGGGTAACATGAGGAACACACCCTGGAAACCCTATTCAGCATATTCAGCCACTTCACAAGAAGGCCAGAGTTGTTGACTCAAAATAAATGTGTGAATTTGCACGTACTTTGCACGTTCCTCATGTTACATCAATAAGTTACATTGACAAGCATGGAAACCCTCTATTCTTTCCCCTGCCCCCCGATCGCTCAGCCTCCTCCTACCCTACACCCCAGCCCTTACTCTGCAAAGATAAGCCTGCGTCTTTTCTGTAAAAACACCAGGTTGAGTTGAAAGTGATAGAGCCTAGGAGTATGACCTCTGCTCCACCCCAGGCCTCACCCATCTTCTAGCCTGGGCAGAGTTTTTCTCACTTAATTCCCCAAGATGGACTTAGATTTCAACCCATATCAGTCAGGACATCATTGTTGTATTCCATGAGGAGTGTGAAGCTAGGACAACATGGAGGCCTTGCCTCGCCTCATGGCCTCTAGCAGCCCACTTTCTGGCTGAGGACGGCCTGAGGCAGAAAGAACAGGGCTCTCTGACCACATCCCTCCACCCTTCCCAGGTCTACATCACGGTGTTGGACGAGAATGATAACAGCCCTCAATTTGACCCAACCTCTGACTCAGCTGTCAGCGTGCCTGAGGACCGCGCTGTGGGACGACGGGTAGCAGTGGTCACAGCTCGGGATGCTGATATAGGCAGCAACGGACAGGTAGGGGGCACACCACCCCACCCAAGTTCCTCCTGAGATCTCCCCAGTGTGAAGGACAGCGTGGTCAACTCAGCTGGAGGGGAGGGAAGTCATTGCTTCATAAGCACAGTTAGCTCAAACTCAGCCTCGAGCTAAAGACAGAGCAGGGCAGATGGAGTCTTCATTCAAGCTCTTAGATGCAGAGCTGGACCAGGCAAGGTGGAAAGTGGGGTCCAGCCTCCCAAGGAGGGAGTCATGGACACCAGCTGGCTCATCCTCAGGGTTTGCATCCTAACTGTGATGCCCTTCTTGAGTTGTCAATCACATAATCACAGTGAGCACATTTGCACAAACTATGTGTACATCACGGGAGGCGCAGGCTTACCCACAACCCCACAGCTCCCAAATCATCCAAGCAAATCAAACCAACAGTTATCTAGAATGTGTCCAGCACCTCGCTAGGCACTGTGGGTATTCTTTTTGTCCAGATCTGTGTTTTCATCATTTGGGAATTCCCAGGCTAAAACCTGCCTCCACCAATGAAGATTCCTAACTTATCAGTAAGTTATCATCTCAGAAACTGAGATGTTGACTGACTTACCCACCATCACACAATGTCAGAGGCAGGTGCTGAAGCCAAGTCTTTCTGACTGTGATTCACTACTCAGTAAGCCACACTGCCCTGGTGATACAAAGATAAAAGCAACCCAGTGCTGACCCTCAAGAAGATTACATTCGTGGTGTGCACACAATGCTATGCATCCCCAAGCACCAGACCCAGTACCTCATACAGCCAGATCCAGAGTCAGAGCCCTTGTGTTCAGATCCCAGACGTGAGACCTCACACTGCTTGTGTGACCTTGGTTGGGCAAATCATTTCCTCTCTCTGGACCTCCTCATCTGTAAAATGAGGAGGTCGGACCAGATGGGCTCTGAGGGCCCTTCTAGCTCCGAATCTATGAAACAACCCGTGATCACATTAATTCCCTTTGATCTCCTTGAAAGTAAGTCTGTTTAAAAAAAAAGAAAGAAAGAAAGAAAAGTCTGTCATTCTATACAATTTATGTTCCTCCATGGAGCTTTATCCTGGGAAAATCATGATGACACATCAGAGAAACTGGGACTCAGATGCAAGTCCTGTGCTCCTTATGGACTGGAAGCTCCCTGAGGGTAGGGACTCTCTTTTGCCTTTCTTTGTATCCCCAGCCCTTGGCGCAGTGCCTGACACGCAGGAAACACTTAATTGACTCACTGGCTGAATGTGGACAAGGCCGTGTCGTCCCCTGCACTTATCCATCAAACAACCAAGCAACTAATAAGCATTTATTAAGTCCAGGCTCTGTGGTCAGTACCAAAGTACAAACAGAAAGTGAGACTGGCCCTGCCCTCAGAGAGTTCATGTTGTAATCAGGTGTGAGGCCACAACATGTCCACAGATAAGTTAATATAAGATATAAACAATGGCACCATTAGAGTAACACCTGCCTTTTGGAGTGGATGGAAACATTTGAGGGTACTACCTAATAAACTATTTTCATCAAACTTTCTTTGCAAGTGAGTGTTTGCAAAAACAAAATGGTCCATACTTCTCCGGAGAGTAAGCTTGGATAAGGTTCAAACATTTGGACCATCTTGCTTCAGATACAAGAGAGTAAGGGCAGAGTGGTGACTTTTACTCAGATGTGCTTGAGCCATCTGCTCAAGAGAGCTGGTTGTTAAATTTTCAATGTGAGCATTGACACCTCAGAAATCAGCAAACAGCTACAAGTCAGTTTGCTCTGATGTTCTGTTGATTGTCTAGACTTAAGAAAGTGATGTAGAAAATTTAATAATGCAGATTAAACTTTAAAGCATGTCGTGTTCCCAGGGAGCTGGTTGTTAAACATTTATCAGCACACACCCCTGCCTCCACTGTTCTCTCACCTTCCCAGCTCTCCCTTTCAATATCACCTCTTCTTCCCCTGGCAGGTGTCTTTCTACCTGGCCTCAGGAAACATTGGTGGGGCCTTTGAAATTCTCACCACCAATGACTCCATTGGTGAGGTGTTTGTGGCCAGGCCCCTGGACAGAGAAGAATTGGATCACTATATTCTCAAGGTAAGTAGGCCCTGTCCATCTCACCTGGGATGCTCTAGAACCCCGAGAGGTCTGACTCAGCAGAGCAAAGCTCATTACCTTGGAGAGCTTTGGTGCTGGCCACATACTCCGTTCCATGATGGTGCCTTTGAATCTGGGTCAAAGTCTCAACTCTGCCGTTTAATTCCTATATGACCTTAGGTAAATCACTTAACCCTGTAAGCCTCCTTATCTACACAATGTCAGCAGGGGACCAGATGGTCTCTTTGGCTCCTTCCAGTTCTAAATCTGTGACCCTACAATCTACTCTCCCTACCAATTTGGGTTCTGTCCCTCTGGTCAGTACGCCTGGGTCAGTACAGGGTTCACAATGCAAGAAGTATGCAGAAGAGCCATTTGCCTATAATTTGGCATCACAGAGAGTTTCCAGAAGGATCTAAAAGTTCACTGACTTACCCATGGTTACACAGGCAGTACAAGTCAGAACCTAGGTCTTTGACTGAGCCACTATTCATTACATCAGAGGAGAGCCAGAAGGCATGGATAAAGAAGTCTTGTGTCCAGAGTAGGAAATGACTAAGATTTCTATAGGCACTGCCTTGACAGCCAAAGGTGGTTTGAGGAGGCAGGAGGTACTTAGCTTCAGTCGCTAACTGTCACTAACTTACTACATGCCTCAATTACCCCATCTGAAAACTGAGGAAAATAATACCTACCCTACCCACAGGGGTGGTACAAGAATAAAAGGGGATGAAGTATGGGAACATATCTTGGAAAATTAATCAACTTTTTCTGGGTTGTTTTTTTCTTTGTAATAAGAGACAATTTGGCAGGGAAGGAAGTGGGGTCAGGGAAAGGCAGATTAGGAAATGATGGTGATTTAAGAATCATAAAGACTTTTTTGCATCGCATTAGCATTTTTCAAAAAGAAAGGAAATTAACTGATGTAGATAAAAAGTGACCTAGAATCTAAAATCTCAGAGTCACTTGTGACTAAAAAGAGTAAAGCGACTTGACTATGATCACATAGCTAGTTAAGTATCAAAGACAGGTTTTGAACTTGGGTCCTTCTGATTCCAGGGCCAGAGTGCTATCCACTAGGCCACATGGCCTCTTATTTTAAGAAGGTAAACCTTGATAAGCAAATTCAAATTGTCCATCGTTGCTCTCTTGTGGCTTGGATGGGGCCTGGGGAGCCCTGGTAGAGTGCTGTCCGGGACAGAGCCAGCCAGACACCTGCTCCAAGAAAAAATATCATGCCTCTCCTGGGCACTGGCCACTATGTCCAGCTTAGGGTCAGTCTCCTCAGGTTCCACACAGAAAAAACTTCACAGAACACTGGTTCTGTCAGCCAGCTACAGTAAATCCATTACAGACAGGAACCAGAGGCAGGGTCCTTGGCCTAAGGTCAAGCTCAGGAACTGGAATTTAGGAGCCAGACCAGGGGGAAGAGAGAGAGAGAGAGCTACAAATGTGGTCTAAGCCAGTAAAGTCTAAGTGTGGTCAGAACCAGGAGACAAGCAAGCTAGAGTCAGAGTCAAAGTCAGAACCACAAGTCTGAGCAAGGGTCACAGCCACCAAGAGAGTTGGAAGGTAGACAGGTGTAAGCCAACATTATTCTCTGTCTTCCCTTACTGGTTGAAAGCAAGGTCCAGGCCAGCCTGGGAGGCAGACATGAATCAGTAGGTTCCAAGTTTCCTTACTGGCAGCCAATCTTTATCATTGTTAGACTCCAAAGCCATAATCTGTTCTTCCTCCTATGATTCCATGATTACCACCCTTTACTGCTTTCTTCTCTCCCTCCGCCATAGATTGTGGCCATTGATGGTGGCTCTCCTCCTAGAAAGAAAGATCACATCTTGCGGGTTACCATTCTAGACATCAACGATAATCCTCCCGTCATTGAGAGCCCCTTTGGGTACAACGTCAGTGTGAATGAGGTGAGCTCAACCTTCTCACACCCACACTACTATCCTATGTGGTCAAGAAGGATTCCTGCTTCATTCCTCAACCACTTACTCCTGTAACCTGAGTGCCTACGAGGGCCCATTTAATCATTCATTCAACAAATATTTGTTGAGTCTCAACAGTGTCCTAAGTATCCTCAATAGCATTCATTCATTCAGGTTAATCAATCAATCGATCAACAAGCATTTATTAAGCATTTGCTATGTCTTAGGCACTGTCCTAGGATCTAGAGACATGAGTCCATGTCGTATGAGAATTGGCTGGAGGAATTGGGGATGTTTTGCCAAGAAAAAAAGAGGACTTGGGGAAGACATGACAGTCATACTTCCAGTATCTAAGAGCCGATATTTGAAAGAGAGATTAGACCTATTCTAATTAGTCCTAGAGGGCAGAACCAGGAGCCATGGGTGAAATTTGCAAAGAGGTCAACTTGGGCTTGATGTCAAAAAGACCTTCCTAACACTTAGAACTGTCCAAGAGTGGAATGAGGTACCATGAGAGATGGCAAGTTCCTTCTCCTTGGATGTTTTCGAACAAATGCTAGATGACCCCATGATTGGGGATGGTATAGTGGGTTTTACCAGAGTACCACTGAGGTCCCTTCCAACTCTCAAATCCTGTGAAGTATTTAAAGTGCCTTTATCAGGAGCTCTGAGTATTGAACAGCCATAGCAAATATGGCTGCTACACTCCAGGAGTTTATAATTTCTTTGGGAAATCATTGGATTTCATGAAGGCTTCCCCAACTCATCAGGTTCAAAACTGAACTCATTGTTCCCCCACAAACCCATACTTCTACCTGGCTTCCCAGAAAACCTTCCCTGATCACCATTAAGAACACCAATATCCTTCCAGTCCTCTAGATTGGAGATGTCATCCTCCATGACTTACCCTCCTTCACCACACATATCCAATTGGTTACTGTATCTTGTTGTCTTTATCTCAACAGCATCTCCACTCGCACAGCCACAGACCTTGTCACCCTTCTCACTTCTCGCACTATGATAATAGCTTCCTTCTGAGTCTCCCTGCCTCAAGCCCCTCCTTACTCTAATCCATCCTCCACACTCCTACTGAAATAATCTTCTTAAAATGCAAGTGTGATACTGTCACCACTCCCTACACTCAACAAATTCTAGTGGCTCTCTATTGTCACTAGGATCAAAGATATGCTCCTCTGATGGGCATTTAAAGCTCTTCACAGCACTTTACTCCCTTATACTCCAGCTCCACTGGCCTACTCACTGTCTCACCTACAAATTTGGGAAGTTAGATTTTCCATCTCCATACCTCTGCCCTCATAACTATGCTCCCTTCTCATCTCTGCCCTGTCTAATCTCTGGTTTTCTTCAAAATTCAGCTCAAGCCTCACCTTCTTCAAGAAGACTTCTCTGATTCCCCCACACCTTTTAAAGAACTCTCTCCTCAAACTACCTTGTATTTATTTTCTATATGTTCTATACATACTCATGTATATATATTGTCTCCCCCAATAGAATATAAGCTCCTTGAGGGCTGGGACTATTTCACTTTTGTCTTTGTGTCTCCAGCACTTAGCACAGTTCCTGGCACATGATAGATACTTAATAATTGCTTGTTAATTGATTGATTGATGACTCATACACGTGAAAGAATAGATAATAATATAAAGCATTATAGAGTAAGTGCTAAATGAAGGCTATAGAGGAGTGGGTCCCAAAGTGGAGGATATGTTAAGACCAGATTATAGAGGGTTTTAAATTCCAGAAAGTGGATCCCTCTTCACCTACAGCTCCTCCCCAAATCCTACTTGAATTATAAATCCTCCCAAAATAAAAAGGATCCTGAATACAGAACACCTTTCCCTCTTTTTTTAAAATTTCTTATTGATGTTCTTTTTTTTTGATATTATCATTTCCCAATGATTGCCTCCATCATCTCTAGTAACAGAACCAATGACTTAGAATAGCTTAGAGAAACAATACCTGAAAATGTATGCCTTGTTCCACTCCTATGGTCCACCACCTTTCTGCCAAAAGCCAGGTGGTACATTTCACTGTCAGCCCTCTGAAGTCATAGTTGGTCCCTTCATGGATCAGAGTACTCAAGTCTTTCAATGTTGTTTTCCCATATGGTGATATGGTCATCATTTCCTTGGTTTTATTTACTTTGCTCTGCGTCAGTTTATATAAGTCTTCCCTAGTTTCTCTGAATTCATTATTCTCGTGGTTCTTCTGGTACAAAAATATTCTATTACATTCATATACCACAGTTTGTTTGGCCATGTTCCCTTTCCTTTCCTCTTGTCAATTTCCATGGACTGGCAAAGAGAGCCCTATTCCATCTCCCAGAGAAGAGACATACCCAGATAGCCAGTATCCAAAGAAATGGTTTCTCATGCAATCCCAAGAATGAGTCAGTCTAGACTAACGTGTTGTTGGGCCCCATGCCAAATGAGACATTATCTAAGAACTCCATCTCTTTGAATAACTCTGAGCAATGATAAGGGAGAGATAGCCCATAAAATCAAACATTATGAAGGTTACTGCATATCGAGGTCACACAGCTCTCAAAAACAGGTTCTCGGTCTTGGCTGGAGCAACAACATGTTGATCCCAACACCTTGGATCTGGAGTAACCTCCTTTTCCCTGTCTCTTTCACAGAATGTGGGTGGGGGCACTGCTGTTGTTCAGGTGATAGCCACTGACAGGGACATCGGAATCAATAGTGTCCTGTCCTACTACGTCACCGGGGGAAATGAGGATATGACCTTCCGAATGGACCGGGTCACTGGAGAGATTGTCACCCGGCCTTCTCCACCAGATCGAGAACGCCAAAGCTTCTACCACTTGGTGGTCACCGTGGAGGATGAAGGCACTCCGACTCTCTCGGTAAGTGAAGGGGCTGCAGAGAGAGGGAGGGAGGATGAAAGGAAGTGGGATGCTTTGTAGCAATGGGGAGCAGGAATTCTCTCAAACTGATAAGAGTACCAAGGGCAGAGCTTCGGCGAGTGGAAACTAGATGCTGTTGTGTGGGCGCGTTTACTAATATTTCTCATTTTCCTTCGATAAAAATCTGTTTAGCGTCTCCTGCTTAGTGCAAGGGGAGACAATGCTGAATACCAAAGCATTGGGTCATGTCTCCTGGTCCTAGCAGTCTCTCCCGATAGTGGTTCTATCCGTCATCTCACCAGTGACTTGTTGGCTATGACCCATGCTTGGAGTTCTCACCCAAGTAGATCCTGGAGGAGTTGGGGGCTCAGAAAAAGATCATGGGACCCAAACAGAGAAGGAGCTTTTGAGGTTATCTATTCCAACTCCTTCATTTTACAGAGAGGGAAACCAAGGTCCATAGAAATAATGCTACTTGTCCTAGAACACAAAGGCAGGGAAGGGAGGGTCATATGGGTAGGGGGACTGTACCCTCCAAGATCATGAAATGAACCCTCTAGAGCTGGAAGGACCCTCAGAATCATCTAGATTGTAATGGAATCATCTAGTACAAGTCTGTCAAACTCAGATAGAAACAGTGGCCACTAAACTGTACATAAAGATCCCTGCAGGCCATGTAATGACTTAGAAAACCACACATTAAAATTATCTATTTTCTATTATATTTTTATTTATTTTGTTAAGTGTTTCCCAATTACATTTTAATCTGGTTCCTGCGTACTGGGGATTGTTGGCAGTGATGCAGGCATGTTTGATGCCTCTGATCTTGTCATCCATCTTTGTATCACTAAGGAAACTGATGTCTAGGGTCATTAAGTGACTTGTCCAAGGTCACCTATGTAGTAAGGATCAGAGGCAGAATTTGAACCCAGGTCCTCTGCATTGTACTATTCTATCTCCTGTAACTGTGAAACATGTCCTAGTGATATTTTCTGGAAAATCAGGAAGTTTGGACAAATAGGCATCACCATAAAACCTTGACAGCATTGATTTTATAACAAATATATAGTAATAAGACCATGCTCTCTCTACACTATACTCTACTTCATCTACACTCTCAGTTAAATAAATTCATTTTTTTGACATTAATTGTCCACTTGCCTGGCTTCCTTTCAGCCGAATTTGTATAATTGTTTAGGAAACAGTTCATCCTAGAAGCAGAGGGCTGGTCATAGTGTTCTCAAGGCCCGGGCATCTAAGATTCTGTGTGTCAAAGGCCACCAGCCTGTTTAGCTCCCAAGGTCCAGTAGACAAACAAGCCTGGAGGAAAAGCATAGAGAAACCACCCCTACCTGTCAATTCAGATCTACAAAAATGAATTGAGCACCTGCTGTGTGCACCTAGCACTGTGCTAAGCCTTGGAGGCTCAAAAGATGAAAAATCATGGCATGCTTGTCCTCATGGAGCTCACATTCTATTATGGAGAATGGAGTAGGGAAAAATACACACAAGAGTAGCCACAATTAAACTATGATTAAGTTCATGACTGAAGTCAAACAGAGGAAAGGTATGAGAAATTCAAGGAGAGAGAAAATGCTTCCAGCAGAAGGTGGGCATAGGGTACCAGGGAAAGTTTACTAGAGGTCATAGCCCCCTACGTTGGGCCTTAAAGAAAGAGAAGGATTGCAACAGGAGGAGATGAGGGGAAGTCCATCGTAGACATGCAGAACCACATGCATCAGCACACAGAGTTGGAAGAAGACAAGATGAGATGGGGAAAGAATGAATAGGCCAGTTTGACTGGAATATAAGGGAATAGGAAGGAAAGTAGTACAGAATGAGAAGCCAGATTGTGGAGGCATTTGAATGTTGGGCTAAGGGGTTGATACTGTGTTTAGTAAACATCGAGAAGTCACTTAAAGCTACTGAACTTTAGGAAGATTGCTAAGTTGATGTTAAGTCATTTTTCAATTGTGTCCAACTCTCTGTGACCACCTTTGGGGTTTTCTTGACAAAGACACTAGAGAGGTTTGCCATTTCCTTTTCCAGCTCATTTTATAGATGAGGAAACTGAGGCAAACAAGGTTAAGTGACTTGCCCAGAGTCACACAGTTAGTACGTGTCTGAGGCCAGATTTGAACTCACAAAGATTACTTGGACAACATTCCTAATAGAGCCTAATAGGCTTTGCAGCAGATGTAACAGGAGAGATGACACTAGATGGAACAGACTGAGGCGTTCTCTCTTTGTTTTTCGAGGGTGGATTGTTAATCTGATCTCTTTTGAATGACCCTGGATCTCATTGAGAAGACCCCCATAGTGTTTCAGGCCTCTATGTAACCCACACAATGTCATTCACTAACATGAACATCTGGAGAATGCCATCAATAGGGAATCTCTCTTCCATGGAGGAGTTGGCAGGACGTCCTTCATGGCACTGGCGAACACATTTAGTAAACATCTGTCTCCTTGTTCGCTGCCTTTCTGGATGTGGATCTCCAGCAGATTGTCGAATGGTGTTATGTTTGCAGTCCCATCTGTCACGGAATCCTGTATGGTTTTAAGTACACAAGGGAGGCGCCTTGTTGGAGAAGAGCATCTATGAGCACCTTGAGAGCAATTTGTTCTGCTGAGACAAATTGGTGGGGATTTTGTTTTTTGTTTTGTCTTCAACAAATAATAGACACAGAAGTGTGTGCATTTTTAATTCCTGTCAGGTATGCCACAGTAAAGATGTGATCTATTAGAGAAAGTGATCTACAAAACCTACCTGTCATATTCTTGAGTTTTCATGGAGGATACACTTGATGTTTCCCATGACCGTTATCATACAGACTTTGTAGGAATGACAAAGCTAGCATGTGGTTTGACCCATACTGATGTTTTTTAGCCATTTTTTTTTTTGCTAATAGTACTTTCTGTGATCTTTTCCATTCTTTTTGGCATCTCACCATCTTTGAGAGATCTTGAAAACTGATCCGTAAGTGCATATAAAATCATGATGCCTCTAGCATAGCTTCTTCTGCAATTTGTTGTTGTTGAGTTGTTTCAGTCATGTCTGACTCTCTGTGACCCCGTTTTGGAGTTTTCTTGGCAAAGATTCTGGTTTGCCATTTCCTTCTCCAGCTTATTTCACAGATGAGGAAACTAAGGCAAGAAGGGTTAAGTGACTTACCCAGGGTGACACAGCTAGTAAGTATCTAAGGCTGGATTTGAACTCAGGAAGATGAGTCTTCCTGATTCCAGGCTCAGTGCTTTGTGCACTGTGGAGCCACCTTCTTCTGTATATACTTGACCAACTCTACCTGCCTTTCTTTTCATGTATATCTTTGCCACTTTTTCACCTAGTACGTAGTACTTGGGGTACTGAGGTGACAAAGTCCAAATAAGATGGTCATAGATGAGAATAGACCAACATTGAAATGTTGGAAGATCTGTTCCATTTCATAACTATTTGTTGCCTCCATTCACCTATAAATGCTCTAGGGAACATTTGGATCTCATGAAGAGTTTTTTGCAGATCCAATTTTAACCTCGACCGCTTTTTGCTGTTTTGGGAGGTGATACTAGTTGTTATATTCTGTTATCATCCTCCTTTGGGGCCAAACAAAACGACTCTGCTCCTTTCACATTTAACCCTTCAAGCACTGGAAGATTACTACTACATCCCCTCTGAGTCTTTCCTGACCTTGCCCCTGAACATTTATTAAATGCAAGAGATTTCACTAAAGAATAAAAAAAAATAAGTATGGACCCATGGTCCCTGACTTTCAACAGCTTACAATTGGGGGGACCAGGCTTATACACATAGAAAAAATAATCAGCCTTACAAAACAGAATACAGTTAAGTGCCAAATCTATGGTGCAGGAAATAAAGGTTATGCTCTTTTATGAGACATCACTGTGGGCTAGGGTGGTCAGCAAAGGCTTCAAGGACTTTGAACCAAGCCTTAAAGGAGAATGAAGGTTCTCCAGCCCAGATCCCTTGAATGACTCCACTTCAGAGGCTGTAATACCCGGGCAGATGGCACTCTCAACTGCCAGTCCTTATTTTCACGTACTCCCACTTTCCCTCTGCCATCTACATGATAAGCCTTGGCTTCCCTGTCATGGAACCATGAAGTGTGTGTGTTAGAAGTGGCCTTAGCCCCACTACCAACCGCAACTCATTTAAATGACTTGCCCAAAGGCACCAGGCTAGCAGAAGGAAGGGATAATCAAATCAATAAACTTTCAGATATGTAAGGCACTGTGCTGGGATACAAAGAGAAAAAAAATTAAGTTTGAAGAGCTCACATTGTTGCATGAAGGTGAGTTAAAATGCATACACAGCTAAGCAAATACAAAGCCGATGCAAATACAAAGTAATTTCAAGAGGGAGGGAGGGAGGAAGAACTAATAACTGGGGGTAACAGCAAGGGTCCCGGGTGGGAGAACCTTGAAGTTGAGTCAAAGAGGTAAAGGCCAAGGCAGAGTAAATCCAGGAATGAGGAACCACCTCTGTGGACACGCATAGGCAGGAGCTGGAAAGTTGAGTATATCTGAACAACTCGTAAGCCAGTATGGCTGGAACAGAGAGTGCACAAAAAGGAATGATATAAAATTAGCCTAGAAAAATGGGTGGCCTCCAGATTACAGAGCACTTTAAATGCCAGGCCAAGGATTTTGTGTTTTATCCTAGAAGCAACAGGAAGCTACTAAAGATTTTTCAGTCAGGGAATGATATGGTCTGATTCCTTAGTCTAATGTTCTTCCTTTTTTAAAACTCTAATTTGTTTTCAATTAACAAAAAAATCCATTTTCTCTCCCTCCCACCTCCCCCTTGTTGGAAAAAGAAAAGAAAAACAAAACCTTTGGAATGGATACACATAGTCAAATAAAACAGATTTTTGCGCTGGTTGGATCCAAAAATTCATGTCTTGGGATTCATCCTGAGTTTCCCATCTGCATTCAACAAGTCATTCCCCTGTCTGTTAGGAGGTGGGCAATGTGCTCAATCATCTGTCCTCTGGAATGGTTAGTCAATTGTATTTATCAGCGCTCTTAAGTCTTTCCGACTTGGTTTATTTTTAGAGTGGTGTCACCATCTTTTACATCATTTCTTATGGCACGGTGATATTCCTTTACATGCATCTGTTCAACTGGTGGACCCCCAGTACCTTCTTTCTATCAGTATTATGTCATTTGAATAAATGAAATTATATTTGTAAAGCACTTAGCACAGTGTCTGGCATATAGTAAGTGCTTAATAAATGCTTGTTTTCTTACTATATTACACTTCTCCATGGCTTTTCAGGAGAGGGTCTGGGAGGAAGAGTAGTTCTGGAATCAGAATCCTTGGGTTCCAATCCCATTTCTGATACTTAGTCCTTGGATGGGTAGAGCACCAGGCCTGGAATTAGGACGACCTGAGTTCAAATCCAAACTTACTAGCTGTGTGACCCTGTGTGACTTAACTTTTGTTTGCCTCAGTTTCCTGATCTGTAAAATGGGGATAATAATAGCACCTACCTCCCAGGGTTGTTGTGAGGATCATCTGAGATAATAGTTATAAAATGTTTAGCACAGTCCCTGGCACATAGTAGGTGCTATATAAATGTTAGTTATTATTGTTATTATTAGCCCTAGATAATAATAGCTGTCATTAGCAATTACTATCTAAGGCGAATCCCTGAACCATTTAGACCTCAGTTTCCTCACCTGGACTAGAAGCCCTCTGGAGTTTCTGCCAGCCCCAGATTCATGATCCTAAGATGCTCAGACTTCTGCTGTACAGGAGCCTTTAGGCTGAACATAAACTGAATCTAGGTGACGACAAGGGAGACCAGGACCTCCCCCGCCCCTTGCCCGAACAACAAAAACAAAAACAACCCCAAACCCACAGAGATACTCCACACCCAGGAGGAGAACAGTAGGAGGATGGAGGGAGGTGGGGATGGGTAGAGGTGGGTGGTGATGAATGGAGATGTCAAAGTCCTGAAACTCAGAGTTCAGTTCACTGAAAACAGGAAACCACCAAGACTCATTTTCAGGGTCAAAAATAAGAGAGAAACAGAAAGGCCTATGCAGGAGGAAGGCCAGCAAAGGAAGCGGGGCATCTCTGCCCCAGCCCTCTTCCTCCCTTGTAAGGAAATAGGCCTAGACAAGAAGAAGGCCAGAGCTCACAGCAAAACCCCAGACCCAGCCTTCCTCGGTAGCTCTTCTTTGTATTCTAGTGTGGAGATGGCCGCTTCAGCTCTCTACTGTTGCTCCCAGCCCAGGCCTGGCCTCCGGGGTGTTTCCATTCACACAGGCACACATACTCCCAGCATAGGCATGGGCATCCCAGTAGAGGATAGGCTCATCACCACCACCATAGCTTACCTAAGAGGAAGAAAGAAAGGAAGGAAGGAAGGAAGAAAGAAAGAAAGAAAGAAAGAAAGAAAGAAAGAAAGAAAGAAAGAAAGAAAGAAAGAAAGAAAGAAAGAAAGAAAGAAAGGAAAGAAAGAAAGAAAGGAAAGAAGAGAGAAATAAAGAGAAGGGAAGGAAAGAGGGAGGAAGGGAGGAAGGTAAAATGAAGGAGAAAAAAAGGAGAGAAAGAAAGAAAAAAGGAGGGAGAAAGAAAGTGAGAAAGAAAAGAAAGAATGGAAGGAGGGAGAAAGGAAAAATGAAGGAGAAAGAAAGAAGAAAAGAAAGAAAAAGAGAGAGAAAGAAAAGAAATAAAGAAAAAGGAAGGAAAGAGGGAGGAAGGAAGGGAAGAAAAATGAAGGAGAAAGAAAGAAGGAAGGAAGGAGAGAAAGAAAGAAAAAAGGAGGAAGAAAGCGAGAAAGAAAAGAAAGAATGGAAGGAGGGAAGGAGGGAGGCAGGAAAAATGAAGGAGAAAGAAAGAAAGAAAAAGAAAAAAAGAAAGAAACTTACTGAAAACAGAACTGAAAGGTACAAAGCATAAGATATCATTCTAAGAAATCACGATCTAGGGCAAAGGACACTGGCCTTAGAATCTGGAGATACGGGGTTCGTTAAAGCCCAACTCTGTCACTGACTGGCTGTGTAACTCAGACAAGCCTGTTCACCCATCTAAGCCTCAGTTTCTTCATCTGTAAAATGAGGATAATATGCTACTGAACAAGGTTATTGCAAAGAATATTTTAGTAATTCAGAGATCAGTGATTCATTGGCTGTCCATGAATACACTGTTCCCCACTCCTTACTAGAGACTCTCCATGAGTTGTTGTGACTGAAAATGTTAACAATCTGAGGCCAACCTGGTGAGAAATCTCTCCGGTCTTCTCTGGGATGATTGTTAAATGGCATACAGGTCTTCTGCAGGCTCCTCCTCAAAGTCTTTGCAATCCTCTAGTTCCCGTAAGCGTTTGTGCTTGTAAAACCCAGGAGCCCTCTCCATGCTGGACTGAGACATCTGGGAAGGACTGGACTGAGGTTGGCCCTTTGCACTGTTTAAATGTGAGTTGTTGTTATTATCATCATGTCTGTAATTAGACCACAGAGGCTGCGGCAGTAATAACTGGTATTTATATAGCACTTTACATAATCTGTCTCATTTAATCTTCAGAACTAGGTGCTATTATTATCTCCATTTTAAAAATGAGGAACCTGAGGTTTGAGGTTAAAGATCCTAAGTCACACAGCTAATAAGCATCTGAGGCAGGATTAGAATCCAGGTCTTTCTGCCACTAGTCATTGTGCTGCCTGGCGGAACACAGCCAATGAGCCTCTAGTCTGGCCATGCCCCACCCTGCCCCCCAAGCCAGCTGCCAGGCACCCTTGGGAGGAATCCCCAGGGTGAAACTGGGTTTGAAAGCCAGAGTCATAACTCGCCTGGGGAAATGGGGACAGAGTGGCTAGGGGCGCTGAAAGCAGCCCTGGTCCTTCCAGCTTTTAGCATGTAGTTCTAATCCTAAAAAGATGCCACTGACAGCTAGAAAGAGTAAGTGCCTTCCCCCAGCCCCACTCTGGGTGCAGTGGCCTCCTCAGAAGTGACCCCAAGTCAGCCTCCTGGGGTCTCTTTCTCCCCACTACAGGACTGTAGCCCAATCACTCCCCATCACCTGGGAGGATAGTTTGTGATGCTTTGCTCAGAAAGCAAAGATTCCTTGTCACCCACGAGCACCAAGCCCTGTTCTCCCACTTCAAAGCAGGTACCCTTCCATGCTTTGCCCCTCCCATCCAGTTTTTCTAAGTCCCCCACCCACTTCCTTGAGTTCACAGGTGACAAGTCCTCTGCCCCCATGGAAGGGCCTTCCTGAGCGCTTGCAAACAGTAATCACTTCTGTTTCGTGTAACTGGAGTAAAATTTCATTTCTACCGACTCTTCTATATTAGGATCATTTAATCAGACCCCCCCTCATCCTGGCACCTGGGTGGAGAGTGCCAAGGGAGGGCTAGCAGAGTGAGCTGGGGCAGAAGTGAGAGTCTCTGAGGTTGGTGTCTGCTTCAGCAGGGAGGAGAAAGAATCACCCCCTTCCCCCTCAATGCTATGAGGCTTTTTTTTTCTAATGGGGAGGTAGGAGGGACAGGGAGGAAAACCTGATCTTTAGAAATAAGCTTGTTTACACCAGTCCAAGCCCCCAGTGTGAGTTTCTCCCAGCTCTGGGTCCAGGTGAGCTTGGCCCAGCAGATGGGCATAAAGGGGGACAATTTCCATCTCTCCTCCTTCCCCCTCATTTTCCCTACTTCTAGGGGGATCCCTAGGGATCCTAGACCAAGCTTAATCCCTCCCAAAGCACAGCAGCCTTGAAAACCTGGTCCCAACTGTAGGCCAGGCAGGGTTGAGCCAATACAGCCCAGGGAGAAATGGACCCCTGGGGAAAAATCCCCCCCCTCCTCCCTTAGAACCTAGAGCTTCCCACCTACTGGGTCCCATTGGAGTTCTACTTGGCGCCTCTGGAGAAGATGATGCTGCAAACTGCCCCCTGCCCAAGTCACAGGTGTTTTCTCTCCATCTTTCATCAAACGGAGCAAGCATTCCAAAAAACAGAATTATTCTCTGGGTTCTTTAAAAATCCTTTAATTGCAACTTCAAAAACATGTCCCCTTTTTGCTTCTATATCTATGTAAACATACACACACGTTTTATAAACAAATGCAAATCCAGGTACAAATCCATACATACAAAGCAGCCAAGGTGAACAGATAGCAGAGTGCTAACAATGTCTTGTATTTACAGAGTGCCTCTTTATCCTCCTCCTCTCCATCAGCTGAGGACAAGGCAGGGATGGTTCGCCTTACTCGGTAGGTCAGAGAAAGAAAGCCCAGAGGAGGCAAGTAGAGTCCTCAAAGCCACCACGGCATGCCAGTGGAGCCAAGCACTGAGCCCGGCTCTCCAGAGCCCCTCAGCTCTCCTGGGTCCCCCTGGCCAGCAAATGTTGACTTTTTTCTCTTCACTATGACAGTGCCCACCCCTTGCCCCATCACTCCCTGCCAGCTTCCAGGAAAGGATATTTCAGCCCAACAGTTCCACCCCTGATTGCCCAAGATGCCAGATTGTTCACAGGGACATGGTACCCCCAGCTGCCCCTTCTTGTCTGGGGTGGAGAGTGTGTGGCCAGCCCAGAGGGGCTAAAGCCAATGGAAAGGGAACCCCTGAGCCCAAAGCCTTCTCTATGATCTTCTGTGACCTGGGGCTTAACTCATTCACAGCTGCTCGGACGTGGGCAACCTTAGAATAAGGTCAGGAAGTCTTCCTCACTGGCTGGCTGGGCTCATTCCCCCCCCTCACTCCCTCCTCTCCCAAGGTCTCAGTCTTTGTTAAAGAAGGCACTCCCACAGATACACACACCTCAGGATGAGTTGATGGGTCCTTGATTGCATAGTGAGAATTAGCTGGTGGGGTCTTTCCCTACAGATCAAGTTCAACATTCCCTTGGTAGCCTATAGGGGAATTCTGGTTTGCTTGGGGGGAAGGTGAGAGTTCAGTATATCCTGGTCCTAAGGAATAATGACAGGAAGAGCTCAGAATTGTGGGGAGGATTCTCAGATCCAAGCATTTTGTCCCAGAATGTTGAGTGCGGCTGATAAATCATTAGTCTCTCAGAGGAGTAGGTCCCACGATATCTCTGGTGTCCAGGATCCAAGAGGAGGTGATTGATAAGGCATTTTTCTTCCCCCTATGTTGGATCCTGAGGGATCATTAGGACCCTTAGTTCTGAATGGGAGGGAGAAGGCCAAGAGAGCACCAAAGAACTATAAACAATGAGTCCAAGGGGAAATTGGTCCACAGGGCCAATCTGTGGACTGCCCAGGCCTAGCCCCTCTCCCTCAGCAATGCTATTATCATCCCCCTTCCATGCTAAGCAGTTCTAGACTGCTTCTGTATCAGGAGAGTCAGGGACAGGATCTGCAAGAGAACAGAAAATCGGAGTAAGAGCAGGGCTGTCCCCTCTTCCTCTCCCCATGCTAAACCACTCTGACCCAACAAGACAATGAGAATGAGGATGATGCTATGCATGCATTCTCTCCTTTCATTTTCATGGCCTGCAGGCACCCCCAGAGAATCTTGGATGTTGGAATGGGAAGAAGATGTAACAAGCTGCCAAAGGTTAGGCGTCTAAGAGAGAGCATTTACCTAGTGAGGGGAAGAAAACATCTCCAAGGCCAGGCGGGGACAGCGGGGTATTGGGTTCTGAGAGAAGGTGCCGTCCTGACTCAGAAGGCTGTCTCTGAGCCATGTAGGACAGAGGAGGCTTGGGCTTCAATTCGGGGTTCCCATGAGGCACAGCTTCAAAAACGGGGTTCTCAATACCCTGTGCGTTGCTGTAAGAGAAGCAAACAGTGAGGAGGCCCTACACATGCACCCAACTGGTCCAATGCACACCGGACCTCATTCCTGACTCCTTCCTTCCCTGACTCTTTCCCCTGGCTTGGGACTCAGGAGTCTCACCCATACCGAACTCATGACCCCAGAACAAGGGTTCAGTCCCCTCCCCCATTCTATGAGAGAAACCAAGGTAGGGTGACTAGAGCATCCAAGGACATCAGTCTTTCTCTCCAGGGCAAAAGACTAGTCTTAAAATATTCTTAGTTTCCCTTATTAAACTATCATGAGTCTATTCTATTATGATCGTTATTCTACTGATAATATTCATCCTGGGATAATTAATTCTCTAAGTCTAGCCTGAGTGAAATCAATCTTAGAACACTGGATTCCGGAGTCAGAAGGGAGTCCAGCCTATACCTAAGCCAGCATCCCCTCAGCAGGGATCTCTACATCTTCTTAATGCCCAGTCCTGATCGTTGCTTAGACCCCATCAATGGCTCCCTGCTGTCTACTAAATAAAGTTAAAACTCCACCTGGCATTCAAAGCCCTCCACAGCCTGCCTCCGACAGAGTTTTCCAGCTTTATCAGGAGAAGAACCCTTGAGGCAAACTCATTACTCACCATTTGCCCCCAACGGTCAACAATCTCACACCTTTGTTCATCTTTCCTCCACCCAGAATATCCTCTCCCCTCCTCCCATCTCTGCCTGCTGAAATCCTACACACCACCATTCTCCCAAGTCTTTCCCGATCCCCCAGCTGAGAACATTCTCTCTTTCCTTTAAGCACAGGATGGAAGATGGAAATTCTTGTAATCACAAAAATGAAGGTTCGGATCATAGAATTTCCAAGCTGAAAGGGACCTTAGAGATTATCCAGTCCAACTCTATCTCAAGCTTCTTGTAATATTTATACAGAGCTTAAACCAACAGGCGTTTGTTAAATGCCTACTTATGCTCCTGGTACCATGCTGGTCACTGAGAATATAGACAAAAATAACCCTGAAATAGCTTCCATCTAACCTACTCGGGGAGGGGAGGGCTGGATGGGGCAACACATACATAGATACTTGAATACAAAATGCATACACAAGTAAGTACAAAGTGATCTGAAGCATGGGAGAGCACTAACCATTGAGCAGAGAAGGAAAGGCCAGTGTGTGAGACAAAGCATTTAAGCTGGACCTCAAAAGAAAAGAGGGGTTTCAGGAGGTGGAGGTGAGGGAGGAAGAACATTCCTTTGAGGTCCCTTCCAACCCTAAGACTATTAATATTATTCTAAGTAAAAGGACTTTTTAAAAATTTGTCTTGGGGCAGCTAGGTGGCAGCACCAGCTCTGGAGTCAGGAGGACCTGAGTTCAAATGTGACCTCAGACACATAGCACTTACTAGCTGTGTGACCCTGGGCAAGTCACTTAACCCCATTGCCCAGCCAAAAAATAAAAATAAAATAAAATAAAAATTTGTCTTGAAAACTTTCTCAGGCTCCATAGAGGATCTCCATCCCAAGTTCATGTCCTTGAAGGCGTTTATCCTCCTTCCCATCCCGCTCACAAAGCTATGGATTTGGTCTCTGTCCCCCCTATCCTCCATCTCTCCAAACTGAAATATTCTAACATTTTGAACTCTTTGACAGTGCCAGGTGCCTGAGGCCAGGGCCCTGGCCTAGACCTAGCCCTAATTTGCATCCTTGGTTTCAGTGTCTTTGAGATCTTAGATGTTTTCTCCCTCGCTTCCCAGGCTGCCCCTGAGATCCAGGGCCTGACAAGAGCCCTTCTAAAGAGCATTGAGAACCCACAGGCTTCCAGAGGTGGGAGCTGAGCTATGCAGAGAGGAGGAAGGCCCATGGAAACGTGTCCCAAGTCCTCAGTAACAAGGCCTGGGGTACAGCTCTGACCCTGACCATCATGACAATTGAAAGACAGAGGTCATATTGATGAATCACTAGCCCCATGAAGTAGATGGCTATCTCTGTGGCACAAATTAAGGGTCCCCAGGAGGCCCTTCTGCTGTAAAATCCCTTCCTCATCCGTTAAGTAACTCCTTGGGGCTCTCTGGAGACATGTGCATTTGGATTGAGTTAAGACATTATATAACCTGAGAAACGGAACACATTATCTAGTTAACACATTAACAGGGATTAGCACTCATTGACACCTAGCTGAGAGTGGGACTCCAGGGAAAAGTACATGGCTAGCATGGAAGAGAAGATTGGGGAGGTTAGGCCAGGACCCTGGCATAGATGGGTCACTGGATATGTGGAGTGGGGAGAACTCTGAAAGAGGTCATAGGATCTTTGGTTCGTAGATTCGGTTGGGAGAGATTTTAGAGTCCATCCAGACGGTTTGATTAATTTGCCCACGGTGACAGAAGTGGGTCATCTGATTCCAAATCAAGTATTCATTTCATGAGACCATGATTAGACAGTACAGAAGGCAGGAACGGGGGCTTGGGAAAAAGAGGAGAGAAAGGGAGGGAGGAAAGGGGAGAGGATAAGCAGTGATTCCCCCAGTGAGGAATGAGAAAGATTATTCTAGATGGTCAGCCCTGAGTGACCAAGAATACCCTCCCCCATCCTCATAAACTCCAACTCAGGCCTCTGGGTGTGGGTCCAGGAAAGGAAGGAAGAAATGGGAATGGGCCAAGCTCTGCAGCACGGAGAGTCTTGTGAGAGCCAACAGAAAAGCTGAGCAGGACCGCCAATGGGCCTTACCTCTCCATCCTCACCAGCTCATGGGCACCTGGAAGAAGACAAAAAGGGTCTAGGTCAGAGAAAGGAATCATTGGGGGAAGGGGAAATGTGTGGAGAGCTCTCTGTGTTTGTAAACATACGCCAGGGAACAAAGATTAAAGATAACTCCTACTGGGACCATATTCTTCAGTCTTCCTCATTTTAAAAAGCAGGAAATATAAATCAATGATGTATTTGTTGACCTAACAGGCCCTGACTACAGGTCACTAGTGGGCATTAATAACTGTTTGCATTTCACAAATATGTTTGAAATGTCACATTTCCCAGTGGAAACCAAATCAGCCAACGTTTTGATACAGAAACTGCCCTAAATAAAGATCTAAAGCATGGCTTAGACCGCAGTCCTTTGGAACTGAAGCACAAACCATAGATTTCCTAACTGGTTTTCCTCTCTATAAACATTAACCACTTTCTCGTTTTGACCTTTAACTTACTCATCATGGCTACAGCTGGAAAGTTACTGATGGATGACTTTTCCCATTCCCTGGCTTACCAGTCATATCAGATCTTGAAAGATGGTACTGTCCAAAAGGCAGGTAATTATGAATATTTACACTTCAGGAAGGACCCCTATAGGACAGCACACCTCAACTGTGAGCTCCTTGAGAATAAAAACTATTTTTTGCCTTTCTTTGTACCCTGGTGCTTAGCATAGTGCCTGGCACATAATAGGCATTTAATAAATGCTTGTTCATTGACTGACTGACTAACATTTCTGTAGTTCTCTAAGGTTTCCAAAGCACTTTTTATACAACCTTGTGAGGTAGTACCAAAGTAGTGTTATCACCCTGATTTTTCAAAAGGGGAAACTGAGGCCCAGGCACATGCCAGGGACCATGCAGCTGATACATCTCAAAGCCAGGGCTCTCCAGATTTTAAATCACTTCACCAAACCATGCCACATCTGTATCAGCTCTGAGGGGCTTCACTCTCTTTCTAGGGAAGCCCCCTAACCCCCCAGCTAGGACCAGGGTTGACGCCAAGAAGTTGACAGAGCACTCTGTGACCTTTTTAAGAGCATCCAGAGGCAGGATGCTGAGGGATTAGGCCATTCCCACCCCCTCCTGTGTTGATGAGTTTGTTTTCCCTGAGTTCCAGTTCTCTATTCTGGTCCCATAAAGGGGGCAGTGTTGCAGTTTGGAGCAGAAGGAACGGAAACCTCTATTCATCTAGAAAATAAGCCTCAGATTATGCAATGCAGTTGGCCGGGAACTGTCGTCCCCCTTATCCTTTTTCATTTTTTGCCTTCGTGAAAATGTTTTATGGATGAGTGTGACCCAAGAGCTAGCTAATTGCTTGGCAGGTTTATCCCTTGTGGAATTGGGAGGGGGGGAGGGGAGCACCCTTAATTGGGCCCTTCCCTCTGCTTCTATTCTAAACATCCCTAATGTGAAGCAATCTCTTTCCTGTCAACAGCAGGAACCATCACTGAGGCTGCTTTGGTTTTGGAGAAGGGAATGTGAGGGCCTTGAAAATAAAACCACAAAGGCTACAACTGTCTGCTCTATGGTCTCTGTCAATCCCACTCATCATATTGTAGGGTTCTGACTTTGTGAATGGCAGAGAGAGAAGCTTACTTGGTCATGGGGGCCATAGCCACACCATCCCAATTAGTCCATACCTACACTGCCAAGGTCTAAAGGAAACAAGTAGTGAGCCTATAGGACCCTGCCCTTTCCCCTCTACCTTCATGGTAGAGGGAGAGTCTCAGCCAAGCCCAGGTTTGTGCTTGTCTCACAGAGGGGATAGTTGGGGCTGAGAAGGGAGGGAGAGGGCCTGTAAAGAAGTTGTATTCCCACCGCAGGCCGTTCAGACCCTAAGCCAGTGCCCGTGGGTTAGGTTGGGAGACCCTGGAGTTGTCATGTAAGGAACAGAAGAGATAAAAGGCGTCAGAGTTATTGTCTTGGCTTTTTTTTTAATGTTTCCCCCAGTTGGACTGTAAACTCCATGAGGGGAGGGACAGAGCCTTAGATCTCTGTATCCCTAACCACCCATTGCAAGGGCTGGGCTCATTCGGATATTACTTTGTGACCCCCTGATGTGCAGCAGCTAAATGCTTGTGGTTTCTTAACTTGGGGATTTTGAGGAGCTGGTGTGACTGTGGCCAGATTGAGGTGAGGCAGGGGGGCATGGGGAGAAGGGACAGTATTGACAAATAATAGGGTAGGATCCAGGCAGATTTTTGTGGACTGACAGTAATTAATTAATATAGTAAATTGTCTCAGAATGTTAAAGCCAGAAAGGACCTGAGAGGTCACCTAGTCCTGTTAGGCCAGAAAGGACCTAGAGGTTACCTAGTTCATGTTAAAACTTGGGAAATCGGGGGCAGCTAGGTGGCACCTGAGTTCAAATCCAACCTCAGACCAAACACTTGACTCTAGCTGTGTGACCCTGGGCAAGTCATTTAACCCCAATTGCCTAAAAATAAAATAAGAAAACTTGGGAAATTGGCTTCCAGAAGGGAGAAAGGTCTTTCCCAAGACCAAATAGCCAGGAGCATAGAGCACTCTCTCTCTCTCTGCAAGAGTGGCCAAAGCAACCTTCTCTTTATTCGGACAACGTGACCACATTGGTGCAGAAGTGGCTGACACCCAGGGCTGGGAGACAGATGACCGAGATCCGAGCTCCCAGCCCCCAGCCCCCAAATCCCTCGTTCAGTCTGCATCTTGCTTTCCTTCTATCAAAAAGGAGAAGGATGACTCCTGCCTGCTCTTTTTCCCATTTCCAGGAGAAGTGGGTTGTGGGTCAGAAAGCTGTCCCACCGTGATTCCTCATGGCTCCCTGAGAGAGATGGTGCCAGAGATACTTACGCCTGTTGGAGGCTGCCTGCTGCTGTTTGTAGACCAAGAGGAGGATCAGGGGCAGACAGAGGATGCCCACAATGCAGGCTCCAGTTGCCAAGGCTGCCGCCGTGATATCTAAAAAGGGAAGAGAGATGTTGAAGATGAGTCCCTCAGGCTGGGTCGGGGGGAAGGGTGTGAGACAAATGAGTTCTGCAAATCTGTCTTTCACTTCCCAAGGTGGGGGAACTAAGGTCCAAAGAGGTCAAGCAACTTGTCAAAAGACACACAGAAATGGTGGATGTAGAGAGTAAGTGTTATCAGAGCTCATTGGTGGCACCCCTTGGGGACTTTTCTCTCTCTGTGAGGGGTCATGGCTTTGCAGTCTCAGGGACTAGAGAATCTACTTTATGTAGAGGTACATAGTCGCCTCTCCAATGCCCACAGTGCACATGTCTAACTGTCTGAGAGCTGGCACACAAGAGGCCATGTGCCTTCAGGTTTTCCCTTCTGACCTTTCCAATTTCCTTATACTCTTTTCCCCTCCACGTACTCTGCAATCCAGTGACACTAGTTCCTGATCCCTATCTCCTGGCTACCCTGGCTTTGTTCGAGTCGCAGACGAAATCCAGCCTTCTGTGAGAAAACTTTCCTGACCCTCCTTAATGCCAGCACCCTCTTTTTGTGAATTAGCTCCAATTTATCCTGTATATATCACATTTGTACAAACTCCTTAGAGCAGCTAGGTGGCCAAGTGAATAGAGCACCAGGCCTGGAGTCAGGAAGACTTGAGCTCCAGCCTCAGACACTTACTAGCTGTGCGTGACCCTGGGCAAGTCACTTAACCCTGTTTGCAGCAGTTTCCTTCATCTGTAAAATAAGCTGGAGAAGGAAATGGCAAATCACTCCAGTGAGTGTTTTTGCCAAGAAAACCCCAATGGGATCATTGAGAGTCAAACATGACTAAAACAGCTGAACAAGAAAGTTGTTAGCATGTGGTATCCCACATCAGACTGTGAGGTTCTTGCAAGCAAGGACTGTTTTTTGCCTTTCTTTGTGTCCCCAGGCCTTAGCACAGGGCCTTGCACCCAGTAGGAATTTAACAATACTGCCTGGGAGACCTCGGGCAGTCACTTTAACAGAGGGTGCTGGTAAATGCTTGACTATAGAAGCATCAGAAAAATTTCCAATTTAATCTCTGTTGTCATCACTTTTGCCATCCCTTCTCAAGTCTAAGCAATCAACAAAACATGGCATCAAGCCAAGATTTGTAGTTTGTTGATTTCTGAGGTGTGAATGCTCACACTGAACATTTTAAAATTGGCTCTTGAGCTCCAGGACAACCCTCATCCACGGGCCCCAGTTTCCTCATCTGTCAAAGAAATGGGTTGTATTTTCTAATGTCTAAAATCTCTTCTGGTTCTTGTGATGCATTCATAGTTACATCATGCCTCCGGGGAAGTAAGAGACCCCCGTTCTCAAACTTAAGATAACTACTGACCCACCTGCTGTGGCTCTGATCTCTGTGGATATGTTCGTTTACCAGGAAGGGTAGACTTGGCCTCCTACAAGGACCCAAGCCAAACAGCAGAAGGTTCTAGAGCAGCCCCCATTCACCTACTCAGAGACCCCTTCCCTCTGTGGGCCTGTGCCTGGATTCTACTCTATTCTCTTCTTCATTGGCTCATGGTAGACAATATGAGGTGGGCGGGGAGGGGGAGGGGTGAACATCCCAGCCGAAAAACCAGGAACCAAAACACCAGGGAGGGAAACGTGTTGAGGCAACATGCTTCTTCCAGTCTGTGAGATCCGTAGCTAATTTTAACACCCCCAACATGCTGATTCCAAAACCTAGCAGTTAGCACACGTCCCCTCCTAACCACAACCAGCTAGGATACAATTTCCTCTTCAGCCTTTGTCCGTGCCCTGGGCAGCATCTGAGGCTGGCCCTTAATGAGACAGAAATAAACAAAAACGGAGAATCTCAGGGTCTGCTAGATCCTACATTTAGAGTGGGAAGAGATGGGACTCTAGGGGCATCGAGTCCAACCCTCCCATTTTACAGAAGAGGAAACTGAGGCACAGAGCAGTTAAGTGACCTGCTTAACATGGTTAATATGAGTCAGAGGCAGGATTGAATCCAGGCCTTCCTGACTCCAAATCCATTGCCCTATCCCCTACACCACACTGCCTAGAAATAACCTTAGCTGTCATCCAGTCAGCCTCAACCCAAGAAAAGAATTGACATTATAACACACAGAATCAGCATTTCAGTGAACAGAATTTCAGCTGAGCTGCAATGATCAGCATAAACAGAAGTGTAGCATCGTCTACTTAAGAGCCCATTTTTCAGGTATTTTATTTTTTGTTCTTTCTTTAACATATTTTTATTTAAAGTTTTGCCTTCCAAATTCTATCCTTCCCTCCCTGTCTCCCCTCCCCCCTCCCCAAGATGGTAAGCAATCAGATATAGATCATACATTTGCAATCACGTAAAACATTTCCACATTATTCATGTATTTTAAAAGTCTTCATCACATAGAGTTTCCCCATGTGACCTTAGGAAAAGCATTTATCCTGTCTGCACAGTTTCCTCATCTATAAAATATAACCTCAGTTTCCTCATCTGTAAAATGGAACTGAGCTAGATAACCTCTAAGATCCTTTCCAGCTTTAAATCTGTGAACCTGTGATATGTTGATTGCAAGACATTTTTTTCTTATTTATTAAAGCCTGTCCCTGAGGAACCTCCACTAGAAAATCTTTTGCCTTTGTTAGTTACAGCACATTGTTGAAAGTAAAAATACTCTGCGATTCTGACATTTCACAAACTCAAACTTGGCTGTCTCTCTTTGATTACTGTCCATGGGGGAAGTCAGATTGTGAGTCCTAGGCTAGCCACCGCACTGGCAGGAGGGGCAGAGAGGGAGGGACACCGCTGCTGTTTGCATCTCTCTAATCAGGTGGTTTCTCGGTGGTTTTAAAAGGAGAAATAATAGCCAAACATATCCTTTTCTAATGAGTATCCAAGAGACTTTCACTGAGTACCAAGAACCACCTTTATTCTTCTTCCAAAGTGAGTCAGCTTTAGCTTTTCTTGAGAAGGTGATCCCAGTTGGGGAGGAGACAGGAGGAGCTGGTGAGGAGGAAGGAGGCAGCTGCCCACTCCAGGATCAAAGAAGTGTGCCAGACCATTAAAACTGCAGGGCATTATGGGAAGGACTGGACCATAGGTAACTGGCTCATTGTTCTAAGGACATACCGGGTGCCCCCACTCTTCAGGAGGTGAGAAAGGAGAGGAAGCCTGGTGGAACAGGGAGGATGAGGGATGTCGAATTCCCTAGGGCAGGGGTTCTTAACCTTTTTTGTCATGGACCTCCTTGAGCAGTCTGCTAATGATGGGGTGCTAGATCATGTCTCTCAAAGCCTCGAAGGACTCCTCAAAATCATGTTTTTAAAGACATAAAATAAGATTCATAGCATTACAAAGGAAATCAGTTCTACAGAAACATGGTTATCAGAATATTTTCTAAACATGTTGTTCTTGCTTTCTCAGTGCCTAGGGGTTAGGGGAAGGGAATTCAAAACTTGAATTAACTTCAGAAATCAAATTTTAAAAACACACCAACAAGTTCCTCAACCCCTCCCTCAGAGAGAGGCACTTTGGGAAGAGTAGATAACCCATAACAACCCCATCCTCCAAAAGACTTTTTCTACCATGTGGGTGTGGCAGCCTCCACCCCACCCTTTTTGGTAATTTTGAAATAATCCTTCTGCAACCCAGAGGCAGTTTCAAAAGCATTTCCTCCTATGACAAGGATGGGCCTCCCCTCTCCCAATCTAGTTGGCTCTTCATTACCTTGAGACCCTGGAATAATTAATAGATGAGAGACAATAGTGATACAATAATCACTCACATTTGAAGTTGGCATAACACCATCTCATTTGACCTTCAGAAAGCATATGTAAACCCGTAGGGTTCCCATTTAGAGGTGACAGGGGCTTGGAGGCTGTCCAATCTAACCCTGGCTTCATTTTACCAATGAGGAAATATGTGATAGAGGTGAGAGCTGACTCCAAGGTTCTTGGCCCTGGGCCAAGTGCTACAATCATCCCCATTTTACAGATGAGGGAACTAGGTTAAGTGACTTGCCCAAGGTCACACAACAAGTAAATCATCTGAGGTGGGATTAGAACCTAGAATGATGCCACACTGAAGATGATGACCCTCGGTTGTCTAACTTTCCTTAAGGTGATTTGGGCTTGAACTTCATACACTAGGAAAAATATAAAGAAGTTTCAAGTTCAATAAGGGAAAAATTTCTCACTGTGCAAGCAGGATTGTCAATGGAACAGATTACCAGACATGTTGCAGAAGCTCCCTGGAGAATTCAGAGCACACACAAAAGAAGTGGGCCAACGTTCTTACCCTTGTTCTTCTGGATGAGGTGCTGCTGACCAAGGACTGAGGCCGCAGGCGTGTTACTATGACAACTGTCATGGCAACCTTGGGAGCAGGTGTCGCCATGTTGATTTGGGGGAGTAGGGGGAGTGACTGGCAACAACCAGTCAGACCTTGTTTTAAAGATTCTGAAACAGTCTAGCTGTAGACCTGCCTAGATGCAGAGGGATGGATAAGTTGGTCCACAAAACCAATCCAGCAGTAATAAGCTCCCTACCTTTCTTACAGCTAGCTCTTCATAGAGGTCCCCACTAATCCTCACTTTGTCCCTGTGAGGGAAGGAGACAGATAAAAGCATTCCCATTTCTCAGATGGGGAAATTACCACACACTAAGAGGAAGTGAGTTGGCCAAAACCACACACCAAACCCAACCACAAAACCAAACCTTTATAGCTTTTGTTTATCTGTTTAAAGATTCTTGTTCCTGATGAGGGAATCTAAGTCAGTGACATTTCTGAACTTGGAGACATCTGGGCGGCTCAGTGGATAGAATCCTGCACTTGGACTCAGGAAGACCTGAGTTCCAAGACTAGCTCAGACACTTACTAGCTGTGTGACCCTGGGCATGTTGATTAACTTCCTTGTGCCTCAGTTTTCTCTTCTATAAAGTGGGGATAATAAGAACATCTGCCTCTCAGGATCATTGGGAGAATAAAAAGGGAAAATATTGGTAAAGCATTTTACAAAGCTTAAAGTGCTATATAAATGTTAGTTATTATTATAATCATCATCATCATGGCATCTCTTGGGTTGACAAGAGTCCCCAGAAAAAAACTGAAAGGGACCTTCAGAGGTCATCCGATCCTATCCCTGGGCACGAATCAGGCATTGCCTGGACACCTTCTGACGTGTGTCTTCATGGCCTTGCACAGAGAGGGAGAGGGTTAGTGGCGTTCTCTGTTTTACAGAAGCAAGGCTAGTTACCAGTTGAAAATGTCTCATAGGGGCAAAGAATCTAGGAGATTAAGTTCACATATAACTGAGAATGATAGTTTCCATCAAAAAAGGGCAGAAGTCTTGCCAAAAGAAGGAGATTCCCCACCACCCTGGTCGAATTCCTCTAATGCACCTCTCTATGCTGTCCAGTTAGTCTGATGCTGTCGTGATAAAAAATATATATATTGTAAATTTCCTGAGTAATGTCTCTTCTAGGGCAGGGTCAAGCAGAACCACCCACACTACTCGCCCCCTTTCTGTTTGTTTCTAGTTCTTCCAATACTTTCCCTTTGGGGATCACTCAGTACTATCCTCAAGGCCTCGCAAACTGAACAGCTAGCTTTTAGATAATCAGGGTGTGTGTTCTAGCTGGAAAGAACATTTTGAGTTCCATAATCTGGCTTCTAGGCCCAACCCTGATACTAATGAGCTCTGTGACCTTGGACAATTTCCTGGTTTCCTTATCCATCAAATTCTTGTTTGATGAGGCTTGGCTGGAAAAAATTTAAGGCTCTTTCTTAATTTTAACATTCTTTAAGTCCCCAAGGGAAGAAAGAGGGTAGAAAAGGGAGGATAAGAGCTGAGTCTGAAGTAGGGGAAGTGGCCAGTAATAGACTCAGGAGAACTGTGACTAAACACAAAAGATGAGAGCTTCACCTCAGTCACAGAAATGGTTTTCTCAGATTAAAGAGGTTAGGCCTGCACGGCCCTCCTGCCCTATACAGGCAGGTTAATTCAGAGTACTGAACAGTGTCCTCCACTCATTGGTAAAGAGACTCTAGGGCCTCAATCTCCTCATCCAGGAGGGGACATTTGAGATGTCCTCTTAGGTTCGTTCCTGCTCCGAGATTCCATAATCCTTTAGAGGTCAGAGAGTTTCTAACACTAGGAATAATTTCTCCAATGAGAGAAGCCTGAGATGCAGAGCTTCAAACAGATGCTCAGTGGGAATAGTAGCAGTGAACTGCTGTCACATGCAGAGATCAGAGACCTTAGCTTGATTTGAGTCTGGCTCAGGCCTTCTAGATTGATTCCAGTTCAGTCCTTCCAGAAAAATGAGTTAGCTTGCTTCCTGTTCACATTGCTAGAAAGGCGGAGATGGGAGGATCCTTAGAACGCAGAATGTCAGAGTGAGAAGGGACCTTAGAACACAATATCAGAGCTGGGAGGGGTCTTAGAACATAAAATGGCAAAGCTAGAAGAAACCTTAAAACACAGAATATCAGTGCCAGGAGAGGCCTGGAATATCAAAACAGAATGTCTGAACTAGAAGGGATCTTAGAATATAGAATGTCAGAGCTAGAAAGGGCCCACAGAACACAGAAAATTAGAATTGGAAAGAGACTTACTGACCATCTAATTCAAACCTCTCATTTTTCAGATGGGGAAACTGAGGTCACAAGGAGGTAAAATGAAAATTTATTGATTGCATAGTTTTAAAAAATAACTAGGTGATTCAGTCAAAACTTAATATAGAGATTCTGTTTGGGATTTGGCCAGTAAACATATTTTAGTTTATTGCTTGGTTTATGGTGAGAAAGATGGAAATCCTAGGGTCCTTGGTGCCCAAGAGAGAGACAAACTGTGGAGAAGATGACAGATCATTGGGCCTCCCCTCTTAGTTATTAGAAACTAGACTCTACACTTCAGGAGTGTAGGAACCCATCTGACTCCTCACTTCCTAGAGACATTGGCCTTTAGAAGTCTATCTGCTTCCCCAGTCTTCATCCCCAACAGTGAATGTCTCCCTGTGAGAACACTGTACCCTGGGACTACACATCCCCCAGACATGAAAAGAGAACCCTGCCATGCCCTCTCCTCTCCTGTTTGTGCCCCAAGCTAGATTTCCTGGAATGGGAAGGCAACTGTAGACCCCCCCAAGGACAAGAAGGACTGAATTCCTTCCCCAGCCCCCTGCTGAAGCAAGCAGTCTTAGGTAGGTGAATCCAAAATAAAGGATAACTCCGAGATGGCATCTGAGCCTTCCTCATTCCAGTCCCCCATGTAGCTGTCCCGCTTGCCTAGAACTCTCTCTGTCTTCATCTCCATCTCAAGATTCCCAGCTTCCTTCAAGTCTCAGCTAAAACCCCTTCTACAAGAAGCCTTTCCCAGTTCCCCTTAATGTGGTGCTTTTCCTCCAATTACCTCCAATTTATCCTGTATATGTCTTGTTTGTACAGAGTTATTTGATTAGTCTTTCCCATTAAAATGTGAGCTCCCTGAAGGCAGAGACTGTCTTTGTATTTTTCTTTGTATCCCACTGCTTAGAACAGTACCTGGCAAACAGTAGGTGCTTAATAAGTGCTTACTGATTAGGCTCTGACTAGCTAGAGGTGAAATTCATTGAAAAAATGTCCTGGGTTGGCCCAGGCCCTTCTCCTCCAGGGCTAAATAAAGCAGCTTTATGGTGGGCTCATAGGATTTAAAAGCCTGGGAAGCATCACAAGGAGATCCTTGTGGTGCTGTCTCCATTGGCTTCCCAGCTGCTTGTCAGGCCAGGGCTCAGGAAGGGATATGGGGGCTCTTCCCAGAGGAGGCCAGGCGGGTTTTCACAGTGCTAGATGGCTAGACAGGTCAGACCATTACTGCTCCTCTCCCTTGTTTCAAAAGAGCAAAGTCTCACTAGTTACTTCAGCACATTAGAAGCCTGATCTTTGCCTTCTTCCGGAACTCAAAGCCTCAGAATTTGGTCTTGCCTCTAATCTTGAATTTGGGCCCTGGAGGCAGTCTGGGTAGAACTGATGGTGTCTAACCTTCTTGCTTTTACACATGAGGAACATGGAAGCCAGAATGTTACCTTTTTTATAGGGGGGGGGTCCTTTTCCCTTTCCACTGATTCCCTCCAGAGGACGTAGCCTTAGGGAGGCCACGCATCACCCTCCCACCTCACACGTGGAAAGTCACCAACCATAATTAGAGCAGAGGGGGCCATTGGGTTGGGATGAGTGCAGAGGAATCAACTGCCCCTTAATGGTCCCCACATCCTCTAATGACAGTTGTCTTGAGGCCAAGGGGTGGACATCTCCAGCCCTGATTGCCCAAGAGTAGTTACTGTTAATACCCTCAGGCCAGATGAAGAGGGAAGTGACTAGGAAAGGGAGGAAGTTGCTGTCTCATCGCTGAAGGGCTACTCGAACTCTCTGGAATGGGGTACCCCTCAGGGTCCCTTACCTCTTCTTCCCTGAGGTTCTCCCCCAAGCATCTAACTGAGAAGCCCTAGAAAGTAGATAAGCAGCCATCTGAGGCTAAACTTCTATCCCTGTGTCCAAGATGAGGGTGAGGGCTCAGAGGGAGGGGACAGGCGACCCAACCAGAGTTCAGGATTGGGGTGGAGTTCAGAAAGGTGTAACATGAAGTGTAACAGTTCACACTGAGTTAGCACTTTTTCCATCGCTAAAGGGAGTACTGACCCCCACAAAATGATAGGTCCTCAAAGTACTGTATTAATTACAAAACAACTTACATAGATTATAGAATTCGAAGGGACCCCAGAGGTCACCCACTATGACCCCTTCATTTTCCAGATAAGGAAACTGAGACCCATAGAATGCAAGTGACTTGCCCAGGACTACTAGGTTGTTAGAATTGGAACCCAAGTCCTATGTCTCCAAATCTTTCCACCATGCTGCAGTTTCTCACATCTGACATTTTTATTTCCTGTTGAACTTCAACCAAGTCACAGAAATCACAGATTTAGAGCTGGAAAAGACCTTAAAAGTCATCTAGTCCATCCATTATCTCCTTTTTCCCTCACAACAAGCCTGTGAGGCAGATGCGATTATTATCCCTACTTTACAGATAAGGAAACTGAGGCTCAGACCAGTTGAGCAATATGCCTAGAGCAATGTAACAAAACAGTTCCAGAGGCAGGATCCCAACCTTGGTTCTCCTAATGCCAATTCTAACACTCAGTCTTCTGTTACATTAACTATTGGGTCCAAATTCAAGCTTAGGGAAGGGACAGAGTTCTGTGAAATGGGATTGTAGGCCTTTAACTCAAGACAAAGGCCAAGATCAGACACATGATCAGCTAAGCTAACTTGCAGGTTTGGCATTGTTTAAAAAGAAGGGGTAGAGGAGAGTGGAAGTCATGCTCTGACCTGCCTAGCCACCTAGAATAGTGGGAACCTTCCTGGCCTCTTCTGGGAAGAATCCCCACAATCCTCCTGGAGTTGTTCTTAATCAGGGAGCTGGGGATCCTAGGGGGCATTCCCACAGGCAGCCTCCTACCTTCTGACTTGGACCTTCTGTGGCCTGCTTGTGGCCTAAGGCTCTGTGGGGCTCCCCTGCTAAAGAGCCTATCACCAGGCTTCCAGGCCTGGCCCAGTCTGATCCTCTGCCCCTGTTCACCCCCTCCCCATCACTCGAAAGGAGGTGAGAGGCTTATGGCACCCACACACATGCCAGCACTGGTGCTGGGCAGTTCGGCATCTGTCGGCTTTGACCCCAACAGGTCAGGGACATGCTAGGGTATGCTAAGAGGAAGAGGAGAGGGAGAGAAGGAGGATTCTTACTTTCACTTTCCTGGGTGGAGGCTGGGTGCAATATGCATTTGGAGAGTGGGGCTTGACCTATGGAAAGAAAGAGAGAACAAATGAGGTCAAATCCCCCTTTCCTGTCCCTGCTGTTAGGTGAGAAGCCTGCTGATACATTGACTGTATATTTGCACAGATCCTCACTCATGCCCTCATGGAATTGCATGCAAGCACACGCTAACACACACAACAGCATCTTGAGTGTTCAGTCCATGCTAATGGAAGATCCCAAGGCCTTCACATTAACAATACTCAATCTTACCCATCGTAAGAACAAATGCAATATTTTCTACTCCCTTATTTAATGACATTCTCCCATCATCATATGTCCCCCGTGAATGTGTGTGTGTGTGTGCATCTCTCTCACACATACACACACACACACACACACACAGAGCTTGGGTTCAAATCCCAGCTCTACCCCTTATAACCAACTTGAATTTGGCAAGGCAGTTTACCCATGAAGACCTCAGTTTCCACACTGTAACACAAGCGGATGAGACTGGAAGGCTGCTTCCAGGTCTGAATCTGATGAGCCATACACATGCTCCCACAGTCACACGATCGCACACTTACTTTCCTCCACACTCCTGCAGCACCAGACACACGCCGCGCTGTACCCGGTACTCAAGGGCTCACCTTTCTGCACCTGGAGCTCCACAAGACCATGGACTGTCTGCTGAGAGTGATGGTGGTTAAATTCCACCACCAGACAGCAGTAGATGCCGCTGTCCTGCACAGTCAGGTTGAGCAGGGTGATGGAGAAGTTCCCATGGTGGTCGGAACGCAGCTCTACTCCGTGGTGCAGAGCGGGGTCCTTGTGCCCGGCAGGATTCTGGCTGCTGTTGGTGTTGTGATGCCCGCCGTGGTGCGGGTGCAGCTCTCGATCCGTAATGTTGCGGATGGGCCTTCTCTCTGAGCAGCTCTGGTTCTCTCGGTGGCCTATGTACCACGTCTTATAGAGTGAGTCATGTCGGTCTACGAGCGGGCCCAAGACCTTGCAGGTCAGGCTGACGTTCTGCCCCTCAGGGCAGACATAGAGGGAGTATGGAGTGGTGAGCTTGAGGGCTGCCACCTGACCTGGGGGAAGAGATGGAAACCCAGTTACCCCTGCCTAAGTATCCACGGGTCAGTCAACAAGCGTCTATGAAGCGTCTACTATGTTCTAGGCACTGGCTATGCCAAACCTGGAGCCCAGCCCCAAACAGAGGGTTAGGCTGGTCCCCATCCTGGAGAATACCAGAGGCCAGACTCTGCCAGAGAAACATCCCAGCTCTGTTGATCTCCTTCCTGTGTTAGCTGGGCACAACAATAATCATTGTCAGACACATTCATCCATCATATGGATGCTTGCAGCCCTGGCCTCAGACTAAACTTCCAAGTGCTATGGAAATTCTTATTACAAGGACAGATGTCCATCAATCAGTCAGTCAGTCAGTCAACAAGCATTTAGTAAGCACTGGGGATATGAAGGAAGGTAAAAATAGGGCCCTACCCTCAAGAAGCTTACATTCTAATAGGGGAGATAATATGTAACAACAAGAAATGTTCATAATAGGACATACGCAGCATAAGTGGAATGTCAGAAGGAAGGCACTAGGGTGATAAGGGATATGGTAGGGCAGAGGGAGAAACATATTCTGCATCTTGCAGAATATGGGTTTTGAACTGAGTCTTAAAGGAACCCAGGGAAGCCAAGAGGTGAAACACTGCAGACATGGGTAACAGCCAGTGCAAAGTCAGGAAGTATAGTGTTGTGTTTGAAGAACAGTGAGAAGATCAGGGTTGTTGAATTACAGAGGACATATTGGGTGTAAGAAGACTGGAAAGAAAGACTTGGGGAGGAAGGAAGGCAAGCCACAGAGGAGAGGTCCAAGATGGTAGCAGCTGCCTTAGAGATCTTCCAGGTGAGGAAGTCAGATTTCTTATATTTGATTCTGGAGCTAAAAGGGGTCCACTGGGGGGGGGGGGCAGCTAGGTGGCGCAGTGGATACAGCACCAGCCCTGAGGTCAGGAAGACCTGAGTTTAAATCCGGCCTCAGACCAAACACTTAACACTCACTAGCTGTGTGACCCTGGGCAAGTCACTTAACCCCAATTGCCTAAAAATAAAAAAACTAAAAATTAAAAACAAATAAAAGGGGTCCATTGGAGATTATTGAGTAGGGAGGTGACAGACACAGGCCTGTCCTCTAGGAAGATCACTTTGGTGGCTGATTGGAGGATGAATGCAAGTGACTAAAAATGGCATTTGAGGCGGGCTTTTAAGTGTGATGGGTACTTAGGCAAAGAAGAAGGAGGAGGACATTCCAGGCAGAACCTTCTGAGTTAAAAAGCAAAATGGACATTCAGACTTCCACCAGAGTCCTCCTCTGATAGTCACCAGAGCATGGAGGTGACCTTGAGTTCTTGAAGGCTATACCAGCAAGGTGTAAACTCTGAATGGTGCTACAAATTGCCACAGTTTTAAGCAACGGCTCCACAGTGGGCTGTGAGTCTGTTGTCTGAAGACCAGGCTAAGTTTACTTGTTCACAAAATTGCTAGTGCTAAGCTTTCATTTTTACATTACCTTCATTTCCCGGTATATCCTTCTCCTCTCCCCTACCCTGCCCTTATAATGGGAGAAAGAAAAAGCCTCTCAGTGGAACTAGACCAAGCATCTATGTAATGTTCCACACCCAGAGACCCCCTGGGTAATGTCTGCAGAGAAGAGAGGGAGGCCCAAGCAAAGTTTCAAGAGGGCTCTTGAGTCCAGGCATGAGTTTCAGCCACAGCAGCTCCCAGAGATGGACTGCTAAGTTACAGGAGGGTGACAATCTCCATCAGTGGAGTACTCATTCCCAAGTAAATGGTGGGGACTTGAAGAACTGTGAGAAGTATATTCGGGGAGCTACAGATAAGACAGCATTTCATCTTCTTCACCCGCCCCACTCCCGACATCAGGACCAAACTTAGCTAAATTCAGTTAAGTCTGGGGTTCTTAATGTGGAAACCACAGTTAGATCTCATGGGGTCTGTGAACTCAGACAGGAAAAAAATGACATCTTTACTTTCACTAATATTTAACAGAAATTTGGCATTCCTTTCAATCACGAATTTTTTTAAAAATCACAACTCTGAGATGGGGTCCAGAGGTTCCACCAGACACTGCCAGAGGGATCCATGATCCGAAAAAGGTTAAAAATGCCCGCATTTAATTCAATTCAACAAGCATTTATTAAGTACTTGCTGTGTCCCTGTCCCTGCACTGGCCCAGACAAAAGAATAGTCCCTGTCTTCAAGGAGTTTACATTCTTCTAATCAAACAAAGATGGGAAAAGAGAACAATCCTCACAAGATTTCTCTTGGAGAGGTAAACTGAGGCAGAGCAAAGCTCTGACCACTGATGAGCATTGAGAGCAAAGCTGACCACTGATCAACACAGCCCCAGTTTGGCCAAATGAAGAGCCCTGAGGGTTGTTTACACATGCACGCACACACACACACACACACAAGCTCTTGGAGTGAGCGGCTTGTACAACATCTCAATCCACCCCACCCTCCTCCCAAGCCTGGGACTGGAGTCTTTGTACTCAGCACTTGCTACATTCAGCAATGACCCATTCACCATCCCTGAATGAAAGAAACCTCAGGAAAAGACTGGTTCCTCCCAAGAGAAATTGAAAGCGGAGGCTGTTCCCAAGCCGAATAATATCCCTGCATAGCTGCCAAAGCTGACTGCTGAACAGGCAGGGTGGGAGGGTCAGCCAATGGGCTTCTCCATTCTAGCAAGACAGAAAGAACACCAGTGCCCTGTGTGCGCCGGCCTCTTATGAGCTCAGCAGAGACCTTTAAGGAGGCAGGTGGGGCAGAGTGGACAGAGCCCTGGGCAGCAGGCTTGCATCCCAGCTCTGCTCTTTGCTAGGTGCATAACTTTGTTCCTGTGAGCCTCAGTGTCCTCAACTGTAAAAAAGGGAATGCTAAGTAGCACCTATGCCATGCACATCCTAAGGCATCTGGAAGGACTGAATGAGTGCCATATTTTTATTTTCTTTGGACGTGTCCTAGACTCACAGGCCTGGAAGGTCTTTCCACCAAGCCAATATACCAGTCTTTGGCCAGGGTTCACTGGGTTCAGGGCTCTGGGTAAGGCCCTGTGTGGGCAAGACTCTTTTCCACCAGGATACCCTTGGTATCTTGGCTCTTCCTCTTACTAGCTGTGACCTTGAGTTAGTCACTTAGTCTGTCTAAACCTCACCTTCCCAGTCGAGGAAACAGGAAGACTATCCATACCACCCCTCCCAAGGCCATTGTGAGGCCGCCATTTTGTAAACCTCAAAATTCTCTAGTACTAACACATTAAATAACCCTTTAAGACTTCCAAAGTACTTCCCTCCCAGCACCCCTGGAGGGACATAATGTGGGCATTATCATCCTTATTTTACAGATGAGGAAACTAAGGCTCAGGGAGGGAGAGCCACTTGCAGGAGACCTCACCGTCAGCTGGGTGTCAGGGCCAGAATGTAAAGTGAAGCTTCCTCACTCTAGGTCTAGCACACCGTCCAACAGACATTGCTTCTCATGCCAAGAGAGGCAAGGACGGATGGAAGGAGCTGGGGGGCATCTGAGCAAGGTCTCTTTCAGATGGAGGTGGGGCGGGACACCATGGGCAGGGCTGATAGGGGAAGCCTATCTTAATGCTTCCCACCTCCCCTTTCTCTCCCCTGCCAGGGCTCAGTGTTCATGTTTGGCATTCAGGCAGCAGGTTCCCCACTGGACAGAATTAACCCCCTGCCAACTATGTCAAAATACTCTATCCCTCTGAGGGCCTGCCTCCAGCTACCTCTGAAACCCAGAGGTCCCCCAGTAGGTTGGGGTCTACTAAGAAATCTGACTCCCTCCCCTGGAAGATCCCTAAGGCAGCTGCCACCTCCCTAGGTCTCTTCTCTGTGGTTTGCTGAGATTCCAGGGGACCCCACTATGAAGAGAGCCCAGGGCAAGGCCCTATTTGGGCAACACTGTTTCTTGTCCACCAGAAGACCCGGCCTTGGCTCTTTCCCTATTAGCTTCAACCATGAGCTAGTTGAATGGGAGAGGGAAGGAATGAACATAGATACAAAGGTCTCCTCTCCTGTCTCACTGAGTATTCGGGGCAATGCTCCACCATCCCCTCCACATACCCCTCACTCTCTGATCGCAAGACTCTGAACAGTCAAAAGTAACTTATTTAATTAAATTACATGAAGTAAAAATAGTTTAGGAGTCTGTAGGTGTTATGATTATCCCCATCTTACAGTTGAGAAAACTGAGGCAAACAGAGGTTAAGTTAATTGCCCCAGGAAGGGCATCTAGTCCAAATCTTCTCTTTTTACAGATGAATAAACTAAGGTCCAGAGAGATGAAATTGCTTCCTCTAGCCCTAAGGAGGCTTTCTAGAGACAAATGCATTTGTAACTGAATTGAAAAGACCTTCTGTTGTCCGGAACATAGTGACACATTAGCTGGTATTTTCATCTGATTGACTCATTAGCACCTACTGTAACCTCGCAGAAGATAGCTTCCTGAAGGAATAGATATACAGGACTAAGTTTTGGTGAAGGGATGAAGAGGGAAAAGTCTGGAGCATCATCAAAGTTCTAGAGGGGGTCAGAGGAAGGGATGCCCCAGGTAGTCAGGGAGTAGCACAGGGATGTGTACCTGAGGGAGGGGATCCCTAAAGGCCAACCTAAACTCCATGAAGAGACACACGATCCAGACCCCAACTTCACCGCTATTAAGGCACAGGTCGTATCTTCACAACCCTCAGGTTTACCACAAGCCAGCCCCGCCTTCTTCCTGAACTCAAGGATGCCCCAAGGATGCTCTTGTGATTGAGGGAACAGCACCGAGCTGGAGATGTCAGTCAGGGATCGCTGCTCAAAGGGCCTAGAGAAGAGTGAAGAAGCTGGAAGGGAAGCAGAGAAGGTCCGAGGGCAGGACTTCAGGCCAAGTGTGCTAGAGAATGGAAGGAATAGGAAGACAAAGGAAGGGCCCCGGATCATTCAGAGACAATAGCTGGGCAAGAGGGATGAATTCGAGAGATGCCCCTTTCCAGGGCCTCTTCCAGCTTTAGAGCAGGAGGCTAAGACAAAAGAAATCAGTTCAGCTGCCGGTCCCACCCAGCTTTTGGACTTGTGCCTGTGTTACTCCCTTTCCTATTCTTCTTCCTCTTCCTTCTCCTCCCCTAAAGTTCCAGAGGAGAACTCAGCCCAGGCAATATTGCTCATCGATACTGACTCCTCCTGTTTGACAGTAAGCTCCTTAAAGGCAGGAATGATGGGGTTTTTTTTTACCTTTCTTTGTATCCTCAGCACTTAGCACAGAGCCCGGCATATAGTGGACATTTAATAAATGCTTATTGACTGACCAATTGAGATAAGGAGAGACTGGGATAGCTAGGACAGCTGTAGGGAGTTCAGAAAGAAGTAAGGGATAAGGGCTGGCATTTAGAGAATGGGGTGGTAGAGAGAAAGGGATAAGGCAGGCAGAATGAAGGTGAAAACAGAGGAAGAAAGATTGGAATGAAGGTGTGGACATGGGTCAGATTAAGGTGGTTGGAGTGGAGTTACAGAGGACAAATAGGTCAGGGTCAACTTATGAACAGGCACAGTGTGTTGGGTTAGAAAGATGGATAGGGTAGGACCAGAAATGTGGGATCGGATCAACACAGAAGTTGGGGAGAATGAAGGTAGAAACAGAGATAAACTGATTGGGATGAAGGTGTGGACATGGGTCAGATTAGATGGGTTAGAGTGGAGCTATGGACAGAGGGAAAATCGGCTGGGGTCAAGGTATGGACAGGAGACAGACAGAGAGTGTTTGGGTAGAAAAACAATAGGGACAGAGAGATGGAGATGTGGAAGAGGATTGGGAGGTGTTGTTTGTTGAGAAGCTGGGATTGCAGCAGGGATGACTCAGGCCTAGGTGGCCCCAGACTTTCCTCCATTCCCTCCAGGTGTCCTCACTGACTTCAGGATGATACTACACCTGAAATCAGCTGGGTAGATAGACCTGCCCTGTTCATAACATTCAAGGCTAAGCAGCCTAATCCCCTGCCTAGTAACAAAGGGATTTTGCCAACCCAACCAAGATAATCCAGGGACAAATTTGGAAGAAGAGGCCTATATAATTCAAAACAGCAGATAACACAAAAAGCCTTTGGAACGTAGTCAAAGAGACCAACATTCACATAGACATGTTCTCAACATTCTCTTTCCTCGTGGCACTGAGTCCATACCTGCCAGCATAGCTGTAACCCCAAAGAACCCCCTCACCCATAGCTAACCAAGCAGCCAATGAGTGGTTATCAGAAATGATCCTCAAATATGGGTAATCAAGAGTTGGCTCCAGTAGGAATTGTAGAGAGCATTGCCCCATGGGAGCTGGCCAGGGGATAAGGCAAAGCCTGGGAACCAGAATCTCCTGCTGGGTAGGAATTTGGCAGATCCAGGAGGAAGCAATGAGGCCCAAGAACATGGGACTGGAGAAGGAAGGAATTTGTACAACACTTATCTCATCCCCAATCCCTCCCCCACCCCCAGTCCTCCAGAGGACCTCTTCCCTTTTCAGAGAAAGGAGAAGAAAACCTAGGAATTCAAGCTTGTGGAGCTGGGAGGGTCAGGGAAAGAGGGGGCAGGGACAGAGTACTGAAAGTGGGGATGGCGGGGTGAAGGAAAAGTAGGAAGAGAGAGAAGAATGATCTGAGATTTCAAGCTTATTGAGAAACAAGCCAGCGAGGAGGTAGGTGGGACATTCCCAGGTGCTGGCCTCTCCAGGGTGAGGCTCCCACCCTGAGCCCCTGCCAGGAAGACCAATGGACTTCAGGGGTTAGCCCTGGGTTAGCAGAAAATATCCCTTTGGTTGGTTTATACGCATGATAGTTTCAAGTTTGGTTCTAAGAACATGGATCAGGTTGTTCTTTCCTGGAATTTCAAAAGGTTAGAAGATTAAAAAAAAAAGTTAAAATACAAGCAGACAAATGCAGCTGCCTAATACGTGTACATATGCAGTATATCAAAGAATTCTGTTCAATTCAACAGAAAGTTAAGGGCACGCTAAGTGCCTGGCCACAGAGAGTACAAAACAACCCCTGCCCTCAAGGGGCTTCATTCTACTGGAGGAATATAAGGATTAGAGAATGTTAGCTGTAAAGGGGCTTCAGAGGGGACCCCTCGTTTTACCGAAGAGGAAACTGAGGCCCAGAGATGTCAAGTAAGCTGCCCAAGGGACCCCAGCTAGTGAGCAGCAAAGCCCGAATTCCAACCCTAATCCCGACTCCAAATCAGAGACCCTTACTGCTCCTCAGCAGGTGCACCCTTATTTTACCCAGGGAAACCATAGGAGGATGGGGCCATGGGAACTAAGGCAAGGCAAGTGAAATGACTGCTCCAGAATCACACGGTTATACAGACTCAGGTCTAGGATTCAAACCTGACTCTGTAGTGAAAGCCCTTTTAAAGGCAATGAGGTAGTGCCGTGGACAGAGAGCTGGACCTGGAAGAACTGAGTTCCAATCCAGCCTCAGATATTTTGACTAGTGGTGTTACTCTGGCAATTTTGTACATGTCATGTCATCTGTTTCCTCAGCTGCAAAATGAAGATAATAATAGTAGTACCTACCTCTCAAGGTTGTTGTGAGGATGAAATGAGATACTATTTGCAAAGTACTTGGTGAACCTCGAAAAACCAATAAATGTTAACTATTATTATTATTATTATTATTATTATTCTCTTTTCCCTGTACCCCGCTAACTCTTTTTTTATTGTACTATGCTATGGAAATGCTTGTTTTATTCCATAAATTAAAAAAACATTTTTTTAAAAAGATAGCATGGCATAGTGGATAGAGTAGACAACCTGGGAGTCAGAAGGACCTGGAGGCAAGAATTGCCTCTCTCTCTCTTTTTTTTTTTTTCCTCCCTTTAGGCAATTGGGGTTAAGTGACTTGCCCAGGGTCACACAGCTAGTAAGTGTCAAGTGTTTGGTCTGAGGCCAGATTTGAACTCAGATCCTCCTGACTTCAGGGCCAGTGCTCTATCCACTGTGCCACCTAGCTGCCACTAGAATTGCCTCTCTCACTTAGTAACTGTGTGACCCTGGGCAAGTTACATAACCTCTCTGAGCCTCAATTTCCTCTTCTGTAAAAATGAGAGAATTAGGCTAAATGACCTCTAAAAGCCCCTTCTAACTCTAATCCCATATATAGACATACATGCCTATATGTGTGTGTATGTATGAACAGACACATCTGTGCTTTTCTATATATATAATAGCATAGCTGGATGGACCATGAGCTAGCTTGATGATATGTTTTTCTATTGTTGGTAGCAGCAGCAGAGCTTTTTAGACAGGCCAGATCATTCCCTGTGCACCTGGGACATTGTTATGGGTCCTGGATGGAGGGGGAAGGGAAAGGCGGAGCTCAGGCTCCAGAGTTTTGTGAGAAAGCACATCGGGGAATAAAATAGTCAATGGATCCACAGACGCCCAGGCCCAAAGCCAACCAAGCCAGTGTATTGGCCTCAGGAGGCAGCCACAAGCGGGCCAGCCAGTTGGCCCCACGCGTATAACGTGCATCCACAGAATGGCACGGTTGCCCCTCCCTCCCTCCTTCTGGGAAAGGAAAGCAGAATGGAATCCGTGGGAAGCTAGTGCCTCGCTCCTCCCTTCTCAGCTTCCCCCACCTCCCCCGAAGCAGAGCCTGCTGGACAGAGTGACCTTTCATTGGCCCTAAGCTTTGTAGGTCACTCTTGGCACCTCAGCACTTAGCTATTTGGAGGGTGCTGGATAAGCCCGGGCTGCCTTCCACAAGCTTCCCAGTCTTGCTCATCTCACACCCAAAAGATGATTTTGGCTTTGCTTTCCAAGCCCTCTGCCTCTTTCAGGAGACTGTGTGAGATAAAGTGGGGTTTGAGAAGCATAGTTCCTTTCTGGATAGTCATCTGGGCCTGCACTCACATCCTCAGCAGGCAGAGGCTGGCGTCCTCTATTGGTCAGTGGGCTTCCTGCCCAGGCTAGGGACGCCGTCGTGGAGCCAGTCCCGGCATCTGGGAGAAGCTCCCTTCAGCCCACAGAGTGCCAGTGCCCCTTCCCTGCCTGGCCCAGGGGCCCCAATCACTGCCAAGTATCTCCCCAGGGAATGATAAAAATGGGTTAGAATTACTGACCGGCTGGGCCACTTCCCTCTAGGGAAGGTTCCCTCCTAGGAAGGTTCTCTTCCCTTCTGAGAGGAGTGGGCCGATAGCGCCTCCCTCCAATAGGGGCATTGCAGATGGCCCAAGTCTCCCCATTTGGGGACCTCTATTAACCACTTCATGCTACTGAGAGGAGGGGACTGTGTGTGTGTGTGTGTGTGTGTGTGTGTGTGTGTGCATGTGCACCAACACACATGCACATGTGTGGTATAAGGGAAGGGAGGTTGTGGTAGCAGAAGAAGGTTGGCTAAGGAGATAAGAGAAGGAAGGACTCAGAAGCTGGTAGACCTAGGTAGGCCCTCTCAGACTCCCCAGAGTTGCCCTACTTCTTTTGGAGAGAATAAAGTCAAAGTTGTAACCTGTTACACACTATGCAAATATAAAATACTATGACGGCCAAGAGGCAGGGTGGAGATGTGACTAAAAATCAGTCTTCGGACCTCAGCCAGGAAGACGTGGTATCTCACCTCTGACACATACTGAGTTCCCTAGAGAAGTCACTCAACCACTCATTGGCCCAGCCACCTCTAAGACAACGAGCTGCAGAGGAGCGGGTGAGAGTCTGTGTGGCAGACAATTTGCCTCTTCGGGATTTCCCTTTTCTGATGAAATCATAAGCCTAATTACAGGGGTGGGGACCCTGCCGCCCCAAGGACCCAGTGAAGTTTGGATTCAGTCAAAGGGCCACCCTTGAGGACCTAGAAGGCCTCGAGACCGCAGGTTTCCCCCCACCCCAGTAAGATTTTTTCATGACTACACCATCCCTCCGATCCTCTCCCCTAAAGGACCCCAGAGGCCATCTAATCCAGTCACCTCTTTTGACAGTCAAAGAAACTGAGGCCTTGAGAGATTAGGGTTACTGTCTTCTGAAATGCCCCAAGTGCTTGGACAGATCCTGGAGTGCTCCTACACTAAGGCTTTGTGATTGTTCTTGTTGTGTCATTTTTCAGTCTTATCCACCTCTCCATGACCCCATTTGGGGTTTTCTTGGCCAAGATGCTAGACTGATTTGTCATTTCCTTCTCCAGATCATTTTATAGATGAGAAAACTGAGGCAAACTTAAGTGACTTGCCCAGGGTCACACAGCTGGTAAGTGTCTGGGGTCAGATCTGAAGTTCCTGGCTTCTGACCCTGCACTCCACCCACTCTACCACCTAGCTGCCCATACCAAGGCTAGGTAATGCCAAAAGGATTATTCCTTATTCTTGAGAAGGAAACTCTACTCCCTCTTTTATGGAAAGTTCTTCCTTAAGTCTGACTTAAATCCCTCATCCATGCATCTTGCTAGAAAAGGGAATATACCTAACTCTCCCTCTCTTAGACCCTCAGTTTTCACATCTGTAAAACGGGAACGTAATTTGCTATCAAAACCTAGAGTCAAAGGGTGTGAGTTTGAATCTTTACAGTTTGAAATCTGCCATTTCCTCATGGTGGGACATTGAACAAGTCATTTAACAGGGTAAGTGAGGACCTTAGAACAAATAAGAGATGCTTTAATGCTGTTTCTGGGAACAGAACCACCAACCAACTGCACTGTCCCCAGACCCTGTCAGAACCCTGCTTAACTCCCCCAGTCTTAAATCCACACTACAGATAGCCCTCAATTCAGCCCAGAATGAATGTGACTGTTTCTACCAGGAGTCCAAGAAGCAGGCCAGGCCCTGGGGCCCGGCAGGATTCTGGATGGGGGCCTCAGGGGGCCTAGATCTGAGCCTTCCCAGGGCCCAGCAGCAGGAGCTCTGTGAGGGCCAAGGACAAAGGGAATCTCAGACGTGTTTATTGATACCTGCTCCAACAGGAAGGGCCCCATTCACATCAGGGGCCCTGAGGGAGACAGGGAAAGGGAAGCCCGAACTCTATTGAAGGAAGCAGCCCTTCCAGCACCTTGGAAAAGGGTCCGTGGGATTCTGGACTGCGGGGCCTCTCTGTAAGGACCTCCCCAGGGAAGGTCCTGGGGCCTAGCCCCCTTTTCCAACTCCCCAGATCACTCCTCAGTTGCTCTCACATTGCCCCAGATGAAGCCCAGCCCAGGATAGCTCCAGGGTCCCCGCCCCAATACATCAGGCACCAATGACTCACTATAGGAAGAGCAGATAGATGGACATGTGCCCAGGCCAGTGAGAACACAGGCAGCCAAGGGTCCCTGACCCCTGAGGAAGAGCTCAGTTCCCCCCTTTCTCTTCCCTTCCTCCTTCACCCCTAACTGTGGCCTGACCGAACCCTGGATGACTGGTTGGCCCCGGCAGCAGGGAGGGTCCCACAGCCTAGCTCAGTGATTGTTTATTCATCTTCTTTACTTTGGATGGGATCTCTAGCAACTGGAAAACCCCAGGCCGTGCACAGCTCAGAAAAACACTCACAGGGCCGCTCAGAAGGGAACCAGCTGAGATGGAAATTATCGGGTCCCCTTGCCAGCCCTGCTTGCTTACGGAAATGTTCCCCTTCCTAAACATCAGAGCCAAGAGAGGAGGCTGCCCAGGGCTATCTGTGGCCAGGAAAGGCTTCAGGAGCTGAGAGCTTCCTAGAGGATCCGTGAGAGGTTATCTTGTCCAGGCCCCTGCTTCCACCTAGGACTGCCCTATCGTAATTATCTGAAGTTATAGTGAGACAGGCAGGGTCATTACACCCCAGAATGGTGTGACTGATTTTACTGACAGATAATACAAAGAGAAGAACAAATGGCCTTCTCTCCTCACTTGCATATCAACTGCATGATATGAAAAGACCATGAAAAGACTTCTCGATATGTCTTCCAGTCCCCAGAACTCTAGGAGTTAGCATATATGTGGTCCTAGGAAGAGGAATCTCTTCCTTCCTTGCCCCCTGCCCTTGCCTTCAGAGCTCCGGGAGTTAGAAAGGGCCAGCAGGGACCCTGGAGAGAGGCAGATGGACAGGAAGCCAATGACTTGGGTTTCATGTTGCTGAGAAGGGTTCTTAAATTGGAAGCATCAGCTGGGAAGAGAGCAAGTCTACTTGCCTCCCTTCACTCAACACCTTGAGCCAAGTAGAAGCTTAATAATGCCTGAGAATGGAGATGAGAGTAAAAGTGATAGTGACACGAGTGGTGATCATTGATGGTGATGGTGATATTGCTGGCAATGATGGTAATATTGATGGCTCCGTATCTGGTGCAGTCAATGCTTTAAAAATCCATATTAATGAATTGCTTGGGGGTGATATTGGTGATTCTCGTGGTAGCAAGGATCCCATTACCAACCCCTAACCCTCCTTCTGGCCTTCTTTCTTACAATGTCAGACTACCATTAAATATCTTGTCTATCCGAAAGCCTTCACTGCTCTGCACCAATGGGACCCAAAGGGGTCAGTCCCCTGAGAGTTGAATCTTAACATCAGCGCTTACTCTCCAGACACGGCTCATCTCACCTGTGGGGAAAGTATGATGCTATCAAAAGTGCACCAGACAACTCCAGTGTTTCAAGGAGCCATGAGTTCATCAGAGTGGGTTCTCCCACCCACCAGCCCAGATGAAGCCCCACTACACGTGAGGAGATAGTCTTGGAGAGCTGCTGTGCCCAAAAAACTCACCAGGTGTGGTCAACTTGGTGCCTGTCCTCTGCAAACATTGCAAGACCAATAAACACCCATTCTGTCACTAGACACTCAGTCCTGAGAGCAATGACTGTCTTTTGCCTTTGTATTTGCAGCACTTAGCACAGAGCCTGACACATAGTAGATATGTTATAAGTGCTTATTGAATGACACTGACTTCAAGTCTTTCTAGCTGCTGATAGAACCCATGGGCAGAGATTTGGAGAACCCAGGAGCACCTCCACACCGTTCTAAGGCATTAGAGTAGAGACATACATAATCTATGACAGCAATGATGAGCCCCCAGTATCAGGGACCCCAACCTTGCAGCACCATCCCCTGTTCCTCCAGAGGCTAGGAGACTGCTCCAGAGAGAACTATCCTGTTAGTTCTTACCTAGCAGAGATGGTCCAACTCTGAAAACTCCCCAGATTCTTAACTTAGATTCTGAAAGGAAGAGGAGAGTGAGAGTAGGTAACAGAGGATAAATACAAAAGTGGGGTGCAGTAATGTATGTAAGAACTTCCAAGTCAGGGTTGAGCTGGGGCCAGCGAAGAAAGCCAATACAACAAATAGGGATTTTTTAAAAAGCTATATTGGGGGGCAGCTAGGTGGTGCAGTAGATAGAGCACCGGCCCTAAAGTCTGGAGGATCTGAGTTCAAATCCAGTCTCAGACCAAACATTTGACACTTACTAGCTGTGTGACCGTGGGCAAGTCACTTAACCCCAACTGCCTAAAATAATAAATAAATAAAAAGCTATACTGGGGGAAAGAGGAGGATCTAAGAAAGGAGACCATTGGTGCTTGGAATGGAAGAAACAATGCCAATGGATGCAAATTTGGATGGAGACAAAATACATATTTTCTTCAACATGATTGGCCTCCTTTGCAATCATATGTATTTTACTGGATTCATTTAAAAACATGATTGTTAGAAGACATCCCATAGGCTCCCCTCAACTGCTAGAGGGGTCTTAGAGACACACACACACACACACACACACACACACACACACAGTCAAGAATTCCTGGTTTAGAACATTGGACTGAATCTAATAAGGTGGAATTTAATAAGGATAAATGTGAAGTCTACATCTGGGTTCAAAAAATCTACTTCACAAGTGCAAGATGGGGAAAGCATATTTAGGTAGCAGTTTGCCTGAAAAAGATCTGGGGGTCTTAGTGGGACTGCAAGTTCAGGGAGTCTACAGTGTTTAATACAACAGCCAAGAAAACTTGGCCTACAGGAAGAGAGGTATAGCCTCCGGGAATAAGGAAGTAACCATTCCACCTCAGTCAGACAACAACTGAAGCATCCAGTTCAGTTCTGGCATCACAAATGAGGAAGGACAGTGCTAAACTGGAGACTGTCCAGAGGAAGGCAACCAGAAGAGTGAAAGGCTTTGAGTCTGTGCCATAAGAGGATTATCTGAAGGAACCGGGAGCGTTTAGATTAGAGAAGAGAAGGTGGGGAGGGGAGGGGAACAGTATGACTGTCTTAAGGTGTTTGAAAGGGTATCATATGGAAAAGGAACTATACTTGTGGGGTTTGACCCCGGAGGTCAGAACTAGAAATAGTGGGCAGAAGGTATAAAGGGGCCAGTTTAGGTTGGATGGGAGGAAAAACTTCCTCACAATGAAAATGGTGGAAACAGCTGGCTCAGAAGGTGGAGGCTCCCTCTCCCTGGAGATTTGTAAACAAAGGCTGGGTGACCACCTGCCTCCTATATTGCAGTGGCAATCCTTTATCAGGTGTGGGCAGACTGCAATACATGGCCCCTTGAGGGCTCTTGGAAATGCACAATTCTGGGATTACACCAAGAGAATACATTAAGGCAGCAGCTGCCAACCCTTTTTGGTCAGGCACCCTTACCAGTGAAATGTATTGAAGTGGACACCTCCAATATTTGTAGATTTACAAACATTGTCTGAGTAACATATAAGGGTGTGCTAGAACCAGCTCGAAGAACTGATTGTTAAATTTTCAGCATGAGCATTCACACCTCAGAAATCAGCAAATGCTACCAAATCAGGACTTGATTTATTATTTTGTTGAGTGCCTACTATGGCCAGGCATTGTGCTAAGCACTTTTTACAAACATTATCTCATTAGGTCTTAATAACCCCCTGGAAGGAAAGCGCTAGTATTATCTTCATTTTACAATTGAGGAAACTGAGGCAAAGACGGGGCTGAGTTGTCACTTTATGCCCAGAGTCACATAGCCAGGAAGGATCTGAGGCTGGATTTGAACCTTTACTATGCCACAAGCTAACTCTGTGATTAAATTTAAAAGTGTGCTGTGTGTTTTCAGAGAGCTCATTGTTAAGCATTTATTAACACACGTCTGGTCATATTACTATGCCAATAATTAAATACATCATGAAATACAAAAAAAGGAGACATTTTAAAAGGATGAGATGAATATGAAATAATATTTGGTCCTAGAGTCAATAGGAGTCATTGAAGTTTATTGAGTAGGGGAGTAACATGGTCAGACCTTTTCTTTAGGAAAGTCCCTTTGGCAGCTGTGTGGAAGCCATGGATAGAGCTGTGTCAGAGGTTAGCCAAGTGGTGCCACTGTGCACAGAGCACTGGACCTGGAGTCAGGAAGACCTGAGTTCAAATCCAACCTCAGATACTTCCTAACCTTGTGACACAGGGCATCTGCCTCAATTTCCTCATCTGTAGAATGGGAATGATAATAAAAGCATCTACCTCCCGGGATTGTTGTGAGGAGCAAATGAGGTAATATATGTAGCACATATTTGTAAACATTAAAGAGAGATGTAAATGTCACCTGACCTCAAAAAGAGGCCTCTGTCCTGTGGGACACGGGTTAGTACCTCTTGTCCTTGTGGTCCATTCTAGCGATCTGCGTAACTTAACCATGACTGCATCAGAAGCTTGCACCACTGGCTTTCACAATCTGAGATGTTGAAGAGGGAAGACAGAGGGCTTCCCCTTTCTGCCCCCAACCCAAAACAAACTAATGCAATCTCAGTCTTCATGAAGAGAAGTATAGAATCTAGAAAGAGGTTGGGAACATTCCCACTGGAGAGCATCGTGCTCTACCCTGGGTGCCATGTTTTAGGTAAAACGTTGATAAGCTACAGAGAGCATCTAGAGGGAACAAGCCTGGGTGGTGAGGGATCCCTGAGATCATCATTGTATAAGGAGCCTTTAAAGAAACTTTGGGGGTTTTGCCTTTAGAAGAGAAGGCTTGGTGGAGAGGGAAATAGTCGGGTGGAGAATTCATGGCAGCTTTCTTCAAGTATTTGAAGGGCTGTCTCTTGGAAGAGGGCTTAGCTTTCCTCTGCTTGGCTGCAGAAGGCAGAACAATGAACCATGGGCAAAGTGTACAGAGACAACATTCTAGGCTTGATGACAGGAAAATTGTCCCAACAACTAGAAGTAGATATGCAGATGGCATGATGTCTTAGGAAGGGGGAAAAATTTGGAACTCAAAATCTTATAAAAGTGAACATTGAAAACTAAAAAGAAATAGATAAATAAATGAATGAATGAATGAATAAAAAGGGGGGAGAAGTAGATATAGAAAGGGCTGCCTCTAGAGGTAAGAGTTCTCCTTCCCTAGAGGGCTTCAGGCAAAAACTAGACGACCATTTCTCAGGTTAGTTATAGAGGGCTGCCAGCCTAGATAGTCTCTGAATTCCCTTCTGAGATTCTGTGATTAGTCAATAAGCATTTATTAAGCACCTGCTGCATGCCAAATCTGGTGCCAATGCCAGGGATGCAAAGAAAGGCAAAAGACAGTCTCTGTTCTCATGGAACTTACATAAGGAAGGTTGGCCACTTCGAATTAACAAACCTATTTTTTCCCTTCCTTGGACTTGGTCTTCCAGCTTTACCTAAGTCTACAGAAAATGGAGAAGAGGCCCTATTGTTCTCCATTTCTCTGAACCAACCCCCCTCTGCCCACCCTTCTTGGTCTGGGAAAGAGCTTCAGGCGTCATAAATAATAGATAATAGCTCCCATTTGTATAGCACTTAATGGTTTGCAAAGTACTTTACAAATATTATCTCATTTTACATCACAATAACCCTGGGAAGTAGGTGCTATTTTTATCCCCATTTTATAGATGAGGAAATTGAGACTGAAAGAGGTGTTATTTGCCCAGCTTCACACAGCAAATAAGTGTCTGAGGCAGGATTTGAACTCAGGTCTTTCTGACTCCAGGTCCAGCATTCTATCCATGGAGCTTCCTCCTACATCTTTGGTATATCCTCCCCAGCCATACCCCACAGGGTGGTCACCTTCTTCCCAGCATGGTTCTGCCATCTCAAATATTTTTAAAATTTTCCCCAGTTATATGTAAAAACAATTTTTAACATTCATTTTTAAAACTTTTGAGTTCCAAATTCTCTCCCTACGCCACCCCCATTGAGAAGGCAAGCAGGGTTTTTTTTTAATTTTTTTTTTTTTTTTGCTGAGGAAATCAGGGTTAAGTGACTTGCCCAGGGTCACACAGCTAGTAAGTATCAAGTATCTGAGGCCGAATTTGAACCCAGGTCCTCCTGACTCCAAGGCCAGAGTTCTATCCACCATGCCACCTAGCTGCCCCTGGCAAGCAGTTTGATACAGATTATACAGTTCTGCCATCTCAGAGAATGAAAGAGGCTCCCCCAACATGTCCCAAGTCCTTGACCAACCATCAGGACCTCCGTGTTCATCATGCACCAGACCCAGCCACCAGCCTCAAGGGTCTTCACCTTGAGCTCATCAGCATTCAAAATGATCGTGGCCTTGGCACTCTCAGCTAGGCCCTCCCAGCAGAGTTCAGCCTCCGGCTGTGCCTCATGCCAGCATCTTTCGAGACCAGTGACCTGGTAGAAATTGCCCTTCTCAGGGCAGCTACCTCACAAAAAAGAAAAATAAATTGCCCTTCTCCTCCCCGCAGCAATTGGTACCATGGATTATCTGTCAAGTGAATGTAAGCTTCTTGAGGGCAGGGACTGTCTTCATTTCTATCTTTGTATCCACAGCACCATAGTGCTCTGAATACAGTAGGTGCTTAATATATGCTTATTGAACTGAACTGTATTGAACCCATAACCTAAGAAAAAGCACTTAATGGCCCCCCATCATACCTGCACAGTGCTGTATATTTTTCAGAGCATTTTTCTATCTCTTTATTTAATAGTCACAGTGTAGTATGAGGTATTAGCCCCATTTTATAGATGAGACAGCAGAGACTCAAGGATATTTGGTTATTTTCCTAATGACACAAATTAGCAGCAGAGCTGGGAACAGAATCCCAGTGTCCCAACTCCCAAACTAGGGTTGCTTCCCTCAGACCCTGGCTCATTCTAGGACCTTTGGGCATTTAGCCATCCCCATAGACCCTCAGACGATAGGAAGGTTTGTGTAACCCAGGAGGCCAAGGCTATTTAAGCCAAGACCATAAGACACTAGAAGCTTCTTGAGTTTCCTAGTATTAGGATCTGTTGGAGGGGACTCTGACAGAGTGAAAATTCAGAGTTCTTGACTCTGCTAAGGGAAGAGCCTCTGGCTTAGAAACTATCCTAACCTAATTCTATCCTAATTAGGAACTCTCCTAATTCTCTCTGCGCACAGCTGGATTCAAAGGGTCATCCAAATCGCTCAGCCCTACGAAGATCATGGAATCACAGGCTTTCAAATAGGAAAGGAATACAGAAATCACCTATTCAGTCCTCCCCATTTTACAGATGGGGAGAATAGAGCCCAGAGGCAGGAAGTCACTAACCAGGGTTACACAGGTAAGAAGGAGCTGAACCAGGATTCAGATCCAGGTCGTCTGACTCGAAATGCAGCCCTCCATGACATGAGTAAGAAGCCTGTGGCCCTGAGCCTGGGCCCCAAATCTTAAAATTGAAACAGAGCTCAAGCTGGTCTAGCCCTTCCTGAATAGGACCTCTGCCCTCCAGAGGAAAGTCTCCAGTGAAGGGAGCAAGGCAGCCCAGCCAACTTGCAGACAGCTCTAATCATCAGGAAGTCTTTCTTTGCTCTGATCTCTCTTCCAAATACATCAAGAGCCTATGATTTCAGGAGAGTGGAGGGTCCTCACCCACACCACCATGACCACCAGCACAGCTCAAACTCCATCATGCATCCCTAACTAGTGTCATTGGAGAGCAGCTAAGGACTAGAAATGCCTCACACTGGGCCCTTCAGGAACTCCCAGTGAGGAACTCCTTCCTGTTCTGCAGGACTGAGTCTGACATTGGAGCTCCCTGCCGCAGCCCTAATCTTGGTCTTCTCCAGGCTAAGCATTGTTCAAGTTCATCTGATTGGTCTTTCTGCACCTCAGTCTCCCCAGCTGTAGAGTGAGGGCAAGGCCGCAGTGTAGAATGACCCAGCTTGGTGTCCTGGAATGAATAAGAAACACCCAGTGGCATCCTTTTAGGGAGAGAAGAGGGGGATGATTACTGTTGGGTGGCACAATGGTTAGCATCCTGGGCTGTGAGTCAGGAAGAGCCAAGTTCAAATGCTACCACAGACACTATTGGTGTGACAGTGGGGGAGAAGTTTAAACCTCTCTCAACCTCCATTTCCTCATCTTTAAAGTGGAGATAAGAGTAGCACCCTGTCAGGGTTGTTGTGAGGATCAGATGAGGTAAGATGTATAAACAGCTTTGTGAACCTTAAAGGAACATTTTTATTATTTGCAAAATGCATTGGACTCGGAGTTTGGCCTGGTCTAGTCTCAGCTCTTCTTATTCACTGCATGGTCTTCAGCCAAATCTTTTAAACCCCATAAGCCTCAGTTTCCTCATCTGTAAAATGGGGATAGTGAAGCCTGCAGTGTCTACTTCACAGTATTGTTGTGAGATTTAGATGAATATTGAATGGGAAAGTGCTTTTGTAACTGTAGAGCACCCAAAAGTAAAAACTCTCTCTCTCTCTCTCTCCCTCCCCCTTCATCTCTCCCCTTTCCCCTCCCCTCCCCCATCTCTCTCCCCCTCCTCCTTCCTTCCTCTCTCTTCCTCTCCCTCCCTCCCTTTCTATCTCTTCTCCCTCCCTTCCCTTCTTTCTCCTTCCCTCTCTCCTTCTCTGTCTCTCTACCTTTCCCTTTTCTTTTCCTCTTTCCCCTCCCCCTCTCCCTCTCCCCTTCCCTTCTCTCTCCTCCCTCCCTCCCTTCCCTTCTTTCTCTTCTCTCTCCTTCCCTCTCTCCCTGTCTCTGTCTCTCTCCCTTTCCCTTTTCCTCTCGCCCTCCCCACTCTCTCTCCCAAGCGTCCAGCACTCCCTAAACACAATTTCTCAGTCCCTTTGGTATGGAGGCTCGTTGCCTCTTCCCTTTCCCTCTCGTTTCCTCAGCACTCACTCACCGGCTGTCACCTGGAGCAGGGTATCCTGTTCCCTCCCTCCTTGGGCCCTGGGTCAGTGGGCTGCAGCCTCCCCCCTTTGCCAGCCTTACCCTTCTGCCTCTCCCTGCTCTCCCGGGCCCTAACACTCAGTTTATCAGAGGCCCCCAGAGCCTGGGGCTCCTCAGGACAAAGATAAGAGGCTGCCTTCAGAGTGGAGTATGTGAGGCCATTTCTGAGGTTGTACCCAGCCTCCCTACATACTTTCTCTACAGCCCTGCTCCCTTCCCTCAAATCCAGCCAGTCTGACTTCGATCCTCTCTGAGGCCCTTGGAGGACTCCCTGCAGCCAGGGCAGGCTCTGTCCCTCCCAGATGGTGAGGCCTCTAACAAGAAAGTAGAGGCTCCTCACCCATCACACAAAAGGTTTGGTGACTAGGGACACTCCTCATAGGGTTAGCTGGTCCCCACCTAACTTCACTCTCTGTGGGCAGTGCCTGTGTGCGTATAAGTGAGCTGTCAGATAAGGGGGGAGATGCAAAGGAAATAGGAGCTGAAATCCCACCTTCCAAGGGCCTCTTCCCCGCCCCCCCCCCCAGGCCCTGGGCCCAGCACTCCGGCCACATATAAAGGGCTTGACATTGCAGGGAAGGAGAACTGGACTAAGAAGGGCCTGGAGGGGTGAGCACTGCTTCTAGTGAACCCACAGAGATCACTGGAGCCACACCATAGTTGGCTGTCTCCAGGGGTGCTGTCCCTCTGCCCTCCCCTCCTAAATGTGAGTTACTGACCTCCCTCACAACAGAGACAAAGTAGGCACAGCTCCCCCGGTCTCCTTCCCTGTCTTTCCACACCCAAGTAATGCTTGGACCCCCAGAACTTCCGTCCTCATTTCAGGCAGGCACCACCCCCCCCCCAGCCAGAAGTATCCTCATGGTGGGACTCAGCCCCAGAGAATATTCCTTCAGAGTAACAGGAATCCCAAGTAGCAGCTAGGGGTTTGCAGACCAAACCGCCCTGACAATGTACAGATGGTCTGTGTTCCTGCTGCGACGCTTCTCAAAATCAGACTACCCCACTAAAGGACCTCAGGGCAAGGAGACCCCTCCCTCCAGCTGCCCCCAGCGGAAGCAAGCCGGTACATCCAGACATTCTAGGGACCCTGCCCACTTACAGCAAGGTTCACCACTGCAGACCGAAAAGGGTTAAATATGTAAACCCCCTTCTTCCCAAACTCGCAATAACAAGGTTTCTCTTCAGGTTGTCAACATCTTGTCCTTGGTTTGGGCAAAACAAACCAAAACAAAACTCCAAACCCCACCCTACAAAGCCGAGACCCAGAGCTTCCTCCCTCCTGCCAGGCGACACCCAGCCTGACAGCTGATTTCCCTGTCCCGGCCCATCACTACTGCAGGCTCAGCCTTCCTCAGACTTTATTATTGGGTAAAAGATTCAGGAGAAATGGGATTGAGACCCCGCTCCAGGGAAAGGGCGGCCCCAAGCTGGTCCTCTCCCTCCGGCCTCGTCATTCACAGCTGTCCTCGGCTCTGAGGAGGAGCCCAGGGTGGTTTCCTCTTTCGTGATGGGGACAAGAAAAAGATCGGGAGCTTACCTCTGGAGGAAGCCAGGAAGAGAGCAAGGAGCAGGGGACCCCAGTGTCCAAGGGCAAACCCTGGATGCAAATCCATCTTGGGGGACTTGAAAGTGGGCTTCCCTCCGGAGGGGAGTGAGAAGGACTGTCCGGACGGAGCCTCCCACACACGGGACCCTGAGCCACAGCAGCCCGAGAACTTAGCTGACAGCGGCCGGGACAGCTGTCCTGGCTTGCAGGAAACCTCTCTGAGTGACTGATCACTTGCAACTCAGTCAGCCAGTCAGAGTGAGAGTGACAGAGAGGGATAGCACCCCCAGGAGGTGATAGGGAAACCCAACCCTCGGTGCTGGGCGGCTGCTGCTGCTGCTGCTGCTGCTGCTGCTGCTGCTGCCGCTGCCGCCGCTCACCCTGAAGCTGGCTTGTTTGCAGGGCTGGGAGCCTACCAGGGCGGATCACCAAGCACCTATTCACAAGCACCCACGTCCAAGGGAAGGCACACATTCCTACACATATTTACACACTGCAGAACACATCTCCCCACTCCTAGACACACGGATATCCAAACCCAGAGGCATATTGTGCCTTCTTGTGGTGTCTTTGTGGTAGACTGTAAGCGCCCTGAGGCCAGGCACCGTCTCATTGTTGTAGTTGGATGACTAGTGCTTAAATGCTTGTGGATCAATTGATGAGCGGCTCTCCTGGCAAGATCTCTTGAATCCTGACTGTTATCCAACGCTCAGGGCTAAGCTTGGCAGCCCACAAGATGGGCCAGGAAGGGAAGAGACAGCACATTGGCTGAAGGGACGAGGTTCTGGCTCCTGCAGTTCACAATTCTATTTAGCATCAGGGGTTTAGAGCTAGAAGGAATCTTAGGGGACGTCGAATGCAACCCCCTCATTTTACAGAAGAGTAGACTGAGACCCAGACAGGTTAAAGTCACTTGCCCAGTGTCACAGTTAGCAGGTAACAATGGGAAAATTCAAACTCAGGTCTTCTGACTTCCCATGTTATGGCACATATCCCCTGGATGCTTCACAGAGGGTTGCAGATGAGTCCTGTACATTCATCATCCAGATGTAAGGTGACTCCTGACCAGAAGAAGGTGGCTAAGGTGAGAGGGAGGGATGGAGGCTGGGGCAGGCTTAAGAAATGGAAGCACCCCAGCTCCAGCAGGGGAGAAATTGGTTTCCCTGTCTCTGGGAGGAGCCACTAATCTCCCACAATCCCCTTGAGTAGGAAAGACTTGGGCAAAGTTAGCTGGGGATGGGGAACTCAACCGTTCGCATGAATGAGGAGAGAGAATGGGGGTGGGGTTCAGACAAGACCCTGGAGTGGGTTCTATGATGTTTGGGTGCATCTTTGGACATGGCACAGATATGCTTTGCAACCTTCCCAGACTTCCTTTGAAATAATAAATCATTAGGTCAGTGATATGATTCCACTTCGAAGGATGTGCTGCCATTTATGAGACACAGAGCAGGGCAGTAGAGAGAGCACCAGACTCGAGGTCTGGAAGACTGGGTTGGAATCCTGCCTCAGACACGTATTAGTTGTGTAACCTTGGGCCAGTCACTTAACCTGTTTACCACAGTTTCCTCCTATATAAATGAAGCCATTGGATGTGTCTTCTAAGGTCCCTTCCAGCTTGCAATCTATAATTATGTGATGCTCTGAGCTCCAACCTCCTCCTGCAAGAATCCTTCCTTGATTCCACTCCACCAATTAATAATAACCTTGAATGAATGAATGAATTAAGCATTTATTAAGTGCTTACTGTGTGCAGAACACTGTGCTGACTGCTGGGGATACAAACAGGGCAGTCCCTGCCCTCAAGGGGCTCACATTCTAATGGGTATGACATAAAATATGGAGGGTTTCAGTTGCAAGGCAGATGGTATGGCCTCTTCTTTAATGCCATTTCCAAGGATAAAATTGTATCAATTTCTGAGGTTGAACCATTTTGTCAGTGCCAAGGACTTAGGTACTAAAAACCTTCTTTTCTGGGCCTTCAATAGATGGAGCTACGGTGCTGACCAGCCCATTCTTTTACATAGATCAAATGAACAAATGATGATTCCATTATAGGGCTACCCATGTCTCCTCTCCCTACAGGCCTGTGAGCTCCATGGGGACAGAGGCTGTGTTTCAACCAAACTCAGCTCTCCCCAGCACCTAGCCCAAGGAGCAGCACACAGTAGGTGCTCCTTAAATATTGACTGACTGATCACTATAGGCAGCTGCCTCCGAACTCCCCTTGTGTACACTGAACCCTGGCACACTCTCCTTGCACGTGTTATGACTACATGCCCAGCATTCTTTCTGGAATCTTCTATTCCCCCTACAAGCCCCTCCCTCAGCAACAGCTCATGCCAGTCCTAGCTCACCAGAAATAGCTTTAGTATTTGGCTTTTTTTTTTCCTATCTATACCTACAATTCTATCAGTGTAGGTCAGGAACTCCTAATGTGGAAACTAACTCTCTCTCTCTCTCTCTGTCTCTCTCTCTCTCTGCCAGTGAAGAACATTTAGAATAATAGGGAGCTGTCAGAGCACAAAGAAGGCAAACTCAGGGTCACAAAGCTCGTGAGTGTCAGAGGCAGAACTTAAATTCAAGTCTTTCTGACTCCAAGGCCTGCTCTTTCATCACTAAGCAAACCTACATGTAGGTCCCCCTAATTCTCTAAAAGCCTGCTGGAAGGAGAGGGTAAATAGGCCTCTACGTGGTGCAGTGAATAGAATGCTGAGCCTGGAGTCTGGAAGACCTGAATTCAAATCCAGCCTCAGACACTTACTAGCTGTATGATCCTGGGCAAGTCACTTAACTCTATTTGCACCATCTGTAAAATGGGCTAGAGAAGAAAATGGCAAAATGCCATAGTATCTTTGCTAAGAAAACCCCAAACGGGGTCACAGAGAGTTACGACTGAACAACAATGAAGTTACAAAGAAATATTACAATTCTTTTTTCAACCGTAAGATTACAAATGTTTTAGGTTTTGTGGGGACTTACATTTCAGCCTTCATCTTCATAAAAATGCAAATTCATCTCAGAGGCTTGAAACAATATTGCAAAACCTTGGCAGGGTTTTAGCATCTTCAGTCACATCCCCATGTTTTCTTGGCAAAGATACTGGAGGGATTGGCCATTTCCTTCTCTAGCTCATTTTACAGATGAAGAAACTGAGGCAAACAGAGTTAAATGACTTGCCAAGGATCACACAGCTAGCAGGTGTCTGAGGCCACATCTATACTCAGATCTTCTTGACTCCAAGTCTGATGGAGAAGTTTCTGGGTACAGAGCACCTTTAGGTGTCTAGTTAAGCAAGTTTTCCTGAAACCATTGGACTTTTCAACTGGTTATTCACTCTAGGTTTGGTCTTTACATTAGACCAGGGATTATTGACCTTCCTTGTGTCTTGGACATCTTTGGCCATATCTGGGAAGTCTGTGGACCCCTTCTCAGAATCGTGGGGTTTTTTTGTTTTTTGTTTTTTGCTTTTTGGTGAAGCAATTGGGGGCTAAGTGACAAGTATGAAGTGTCTGAGACCGGATTTCAACTCAGGTCCTCATGACTCCAAGGCCAGAGCTCTATCCACTAGAATCATGTTTTTAAATGAATCAAATCCAACGCACAAAATTACAAAGGAAACCAATGATATTGAAATATAGTTAACAAAATATAAAAAACAAAACAAACTAAGTTCACAGCCCCGCTTTGGCTGGCTTGCCAGCAGGGTCTTTATTCAGATGGAAAGCCCTGGGAGCCAGGCAGCTTGGGGGGAGTTCTAAGCCCTTCTGGTCAGAGGCCGGCTCAGCCTGCCAAGTGTCCAAATGTAGCGTCATAGATTTAGAGCTGGCAAGGACCCCAGCTACCATCTTGCCTAAACCCCTCATTATACAGAGGAGGGAATTAAGATCCAGAGAAATGAGATGATTTGCCCAAGGTCAAACAGAGGCAAGACTCAAACCCAGGTCATTTTATTCGTGTCCAACTCTCTATGACTGCATTTGGGTTTTCCTTAGGCTTGCCATTGCCTTCTCCAGCTCATTTGACAGATGAGGAAACTGAGGCAAACAGGGTTAAGTGACTTGCCGAGGATCACACAGCTAGGAAGTGTCTGAGGCTGGATTTGAACTCAGGAAGATGAGTCTTCCTGACTCCAAATCCAACACTCTAGCCACTGAACCACCTAGCTAATACCAGTAACAGTACTCAAACTCCTTTAGCAGGTAGAAACAGCTCTGATTTTTATCGAGCAGAAAAGAGTATCCTAGTAACTCTAGGAAGCTATGAGATGACCATCTTCTTTGGTCTGGTCCCACCTCGTTCCACACCTTGGCATCTGGCTTGTGGTCTGTCTTGAACCTCTGTCTTTTTGCCACAGGCTATCCCAGGGTATCTCCCCCTCCAGGGCCCGAGCTGAGATCTAAGACCCTTCTCCAAGGTCTCTCCCCGACCTCTCCCTAACTGAATTCATCCTACAAAGTTGCTTTGAAGGCCTCTTTCATGTTGACGTGACGCCCCTTGAGTCAACATTGCAATGTTGCAAACCAATGATCAGCCAACCTCCCAGAAAATGAAGAAAATGATTTTCGGTCACAGGCCCCAGCAGCGTAGATTCAGGGCTGGAAGGGACCTTACTGAATCCAACTCCTTCACTGTATGGATGTGGAATCTGCAGCTCAGAGAGTGCTTCCATGAGAGGCACAGAGTCAGTCAGGCAACAAACATTGATAAAGCGCTTACTATGTGACAGGCACTATGCTAAATACCGGGGATACAAAAAATAAAAAAACCTTGGTATAGACAAAAGCAAGATTTGAACCCGGGTCCATGATCTTTCTCTGACACCGCAGGTTTTTCTCTCACAAAACCATCATATAGTAAACTAGAGAAATAAACAAAGAGATGTACTATTCTGGAGATGTTTAAGGTGATGAAAGAGCAAGTGTGACTTCTAAATTGAGTGAATACAGACCGGATGCTTTAAAGGTGACCTTGGCGTGACCTCTTAAAATTGTTTTACTTGTAGATCCTGAAGGCTGAGCACATTTACTCACAAGAAAAGGGCACTTTCATTCAGCTTCATATTTCCCAAAGGAATTTGGTTCATGCCCTCCAGCCTGATAGAATTGGCTATTTTATTTCAAGATCTGCCTAGTAAATTCCTTATTTGATCCAAAGCCAGGAAGCCAGGCAGCTCAAATTCTGCCTGTTCGGCAGGGATGACCCTGAGACAAGTCAGACTTTTTTGTCTCTGGAGTCATCGGAAATAAAAATAAATTACTGTCCAGCGGAGTTTGAGGGTTAAGTAGATTGCATCTTTAAGTATGATTGTCGTTAACCAAAACAATCAGTTTAATTGGATCTCCCCATTTCCTGGCCATTGTGGAGAGAAGAAAAGAGGGAGGCAACAAGGACTTATTAAGCACCTACTATGTGCCAGGTGCTACACTAAGCGCTCTACAAATATTATGAATGGGAATCTCCTTGTTGACCTTCAAGGTTGAATTCAGGGATATATAGTTCTTTCAAAAGATGAATGTTTGCTTAATTTGACACTTGGGGCTCATTGTGGAATTTGAGGAGAGTTCTACCTAAAAATGTAATAAGACAACATTGTCTAGGATTGATGTGGGGGCTTGGAGATAATACATATACCCAAAACATAGTTGGCTTATCAAGGTTTTGCTAACTCTAGCTGTGCCCTGGGGGATTCCATTTAAGCTACGGTATTTCTGAATCTGAGTAATAATGAGAGGTAGTGGAACCAGAAGAGGCACCATCATGTAGCAGAACACCACCGGCTATGGAGTCAAAGGACCTGGCTTCAAATCTCACCTCTTACTACCTGTGTGACCTTGAGCTAGTCACTTAACCTGGCCTTCAGTTTCTTCATGTGTATACTGAGGGGGGTTGTACTCAGTGGCTTCTGAGGGCCCTTCAGGCCCTGCACCTATGATCCTACATTGAAGCATGGCACGCTGGAAAGGTAGTTAGACTTGGAGCCAGGAAGTTTATTGAAGTGCTCTAAAGTGCCCATTTTACAGAAACTGAGGCTCAATGTGGTTCAGTGACAGATGGATCAGAACTGGAGTTCAGCCTCGAACTCAGATCTTCAGATCCTAAGACCAATAACCCCTTTTACTATATTATATACCCCTCATGTACAGGCTCACTGTGATCACTGCTTCCCTTCCTAAATGCTCATAAAACCATGCCTTTACTAATAATAATTCTTACTCTCTCCCGATAAAAAGAAAGTTCGTTTGGGGGTTACCAGTGGGTAGATCATTGGGGGAAAGGTGGAAAAGGGGTGTTGTTATCTTAAGGATCCCATAAATAAATGAATCAGCTCTCAAGTCACAAGGGTTTGCTTCTCTCCTATAATCAACTTTTACTATCCAGTCCCCCAAATCTCCTGAGAAAAGCAGTCCCTTCTGTTTCCAATTCTGCCACCAGTCCATGCCTGGCCTAGGGACACACACACACACACACACACACACACACACACACACTCACACTCCTTTCTTCCCTTGAGTACAACTGAGACAAAGGTTGAATTTTTTTGGAAGGGTTTTACAACAGAAAGAGCATTGGTTCATGGGTCAAAGAATCTAGATTCACATCATGCCTAATACTCCTAGATGACCTTGGGTGAAGCACTTGGATCCCTAGGGCTCAGTTTGCTCATCTGTGAAGAGGAGGTTGAATCAGATGGTTCTGAGATCACTTCCAGCCTTACATCTGCTCCTTTCAGGGTAAAAGGGATAGGTTTTCAATAATCCTGGAATCTTGTGCTGAGATCACCTAATCAAGATATAAAGGGCCGGCTCAGCTCCCTGCATAGCTATCTTTCCTTCTCACTAATAAGCCTTACGACCTGGTCCTACCAAGTAACCGGCCACCATGTTGCCTCTAGAGAAGCCTTGTCGCTCTCTACCCAGCTTTCTGTTCCTTCTTCTTGCCTGCCCTGCTTCTCTTCTGGTCCCTCTCTCCAAATCCCAAGAGAAGTTTTCCAGGTGCCCTTAGGCCTCTATATTAGGGGACGGTTCCCCAGGTTGGATGAGGCATGGCTTATCTCCCCACCAGCCCTATGAGAGACGTGTCCCACCAAAGCCCCCCACAAGCTTACAGCACACAAGCCTCATAATGCTACCTCCATGCAATTCCCAGCACCAGGAAGGGAAAGGGCATTTCCTCAGTTTCCCCCCTCCTTCAGCCTCCTCCCCTGCTCCCTAGTCTGTCCTTTTCTTCCTGGTTGTGGTTGATGGGAAAACAGATGGATCTGAGATTTGCCCTAAGGCTTTGACCCATGTTCACTGGGGGGAATTGCCCTCTTAACAGTTAAGTGGCATGGTAGATTAGAGTACTGAACTTGGAGTCAGCAAGGCTTGAGTTCAAAACCTGCCTCAGATAGGTGGTTGCAGTCTGACCTTGGGGAAGTTGCTTAACCTCTCTGGGCCTCAGTTTTGTTTCTTCAGTCTGTAAAATGATGAATTGAATTCCAAAGCCTCTTCCAAATGTAAATCTATGTTCCTATGATCCTACAATCCCTTCCCTAAAGAAGGGGAGCAGCTGAGGCCTCTGATGCTAGATGAAGATGGGCCTAGCTATCTCTAAGGACATAGGAGATCACAGCCTGTTGACCGAGTCAGACCTGGTGGGACAGAGTCCAGCAGCTCCTCCGTCATCAGTGAGGAATAAATACCCCTCTCCAGCTCCTCGGCCCCTCTTCTCACCAGGCTGGAGGAAGAGGTAGGGAGGGAGTAATACTGGGGAGGACTTGGGGAGAAGGCACCTTGAGTCCTGCTCAGGCCTCAGGCAAGCAATGAGGTGGACAGACATCTCCAACTATGGAAAGGACTATGCAGAGGAGATGAAGTGGATGCCAAGATGGAAGAAAGGTGGGAAGACCTTTTCCCCTCACCCCAGTAACCACAGAACCTTTTGAGATTGCATCATGGAGTCTGAAGACACAGGGGTGCTGGGAACTAGGGGTGGGGGCAGCATTGCCCAACTTGTGGGGAACATACAGGAAATCTCACATGCCACTTGCTCAATGCCCGGGCATTTAGAAGAACTGATAGAACATTGAGAGGTCCAGAGTGGGCAGTGGGGGAATATGGGCACAGCCTGAACTTTGGGGTGCTCAGTGCTAGAGGATGAGCTACTTACCACCTGGGTGAGCTTGGGCAAATACTTTCACTTCTCTGGGACGGTTTCCTCATTTATAAAATGAAGGGGTGGGCTAGAGGACCTCCAAGTTCCTTCCCCGTTTTAAATCTACACTTGGGTCATACTATGACTGCCCCACTTCTCAGCTTTATGTGAGAGACCATCTGGATCCTCTGACCAACTCTCAGACCCCAAATCCACACAAATGCAATGATAACCCAGAGACAAGTCAGACTTCTGTGTCTTTTAATCCATCAGAAATAAAAATAAACTACTGTCCAGTGGAGTTTGAGGGTTAAATAGAGTGCATGTTTTAAGTGTGGCCATTGTTAGCCAGACCAGCCAATTGAATCAGATCTCCCCATTTCCTGACCATTCTGGAGGGAGGAAAAGAGGGAAGGAACAACCATTTATTAAGTCCCTCTGTCCTCAGCCAAGACCAGCCCGAGGCAAACCTGGGAAGTCAAGAAGTTTGCCTAGCACCTTCTCACCTCTCCACTTGAATCTGGTGTCCTATGTAGTGCCAGCAAGTGTTAGCTGGCTGTCAGCTGATCTCCAATAAATAGTTAGTTGATAAAGGTTTTCCCTTCTCCAGGATATTAATACTTTAGTAAGGTGCTATTAGGAAAGCCTTAGAGACACAAAGGAATGAATCTTTAATAATGCAAACTCAGTCACACCAACTGATGGTGGGAGAGATCTTTTTTGGTGGAGGAGTGGGGACCATTTACAGATAGCTGTGGCATAGCAGGATTGCCGGATTCGGAGTCTGACAAGCACAATATAGTGGAATGAATGCTGCAGTTAGCATCAAAAGGCGTGAGTTCCCACTGTATTTTCCAAATTACTTACTCCTTGTGTGACCTTGGGCCAACTGAACAAGATGATCTCTAGGCCTATTCCATATTTGTGATCAGATGACCAGGATTTGAATTCTAGTTCTACCATGCATTAGCTATGTGGGTAATTTCTGGACTCCCTGGACCTCAGTTTCCTCAGAAGGGTAGGGATTTTTCTGGGGCAGGGGGAAAAAAAGTCAGCTTCACCTTCCCCCCAACATATTGAGTGAAGCTTCTGAGGTGATTTACATGGACTCAGGTAAAAATCAATGGGATGATGGAAATTGAAGGGAATCTTCATATTCTAATGTAAGGAGTTATAGGTAACATGGTGTAATGGACAAGTAAGAGGACTGACTTGAGAATTAGAAAGATATGGGTTTAAGACCTGCCTCTGGTATGTACTAGCTTTGGGACCAAGGGTGGATCACTTAGTCTCTCAAAGGCCCAGGTTACTCTTTAAAATAAGTTAAAGACTCATATATTGGTGCCCCACACTGAATCATAGGCCCAGGCCCCTCCCTCCAAAACAAAACAAAACCTTAAAGTGTAGTCTCCATTCAAATGTAGACAATGCTTAATATCTTCTCTGCCTGGCTGGCTGGCTATGTCCATGAGCCTGAGTCACAAAAGAGGTAAAATAGAAAGACCATGGCCTAGGCCAAGAAGTGAGAGAGATAAGGAGGATGAAAAGGGCAGGATGGAGATAGCAAAATGAAAGATTTGAACAAGTTGGTCACTAAGCAATCTTCCTACTCTAATAGTCTATCACCAGCCCTACCTGAAAAAGAAGCTAAAAGTACCACTGAGAGCTCTTTTTTTTCTTTTTTTACTTTATAAAGTTGACGATATCAAAATATCAACACATATAAACATTTACATATATAAAGAATAGCAGAAAAAGGTGATATGAAACTATGTATATAAAACTATGATTCTCTATTATATATGTCTTTTCTTTTTTTAAAATATATATTAAATTTTAAATGGTAGTCTTGTCTGGGTTCCCCTCTGTAGTTCTTCCTGTTCTCTTCTGTGTATTTTTAAAGTATTTCCTGAACACTTTTTTCTTTGGTTTCTTTTTTTGCAACTCTATCCTACTCCATCTCCCAAAAAAAAAAAAAAATTCTCCCTATTCAAAAAAATTAAAACCCTCCTTTAAAACAAATAAGTATAGTCAAGTTAAGTAAATTCATGCATTGGTTTTGTCTGAAAACGCATGTCTTCTTCTTCATCTGTAATCCATCACCTTTCTGCCAAGAGGTGAGAAATATCAGTCTTCTGGAATTGTGATTGGTTGTTGTGTTAAACAGAGTTCTTAAGCCTTTCAAAGTTGTTTTTATTTACAATGCTTTAGGCAGTTGTCCTCCTGGTTCTGCTCACTTCATAATGCATCAGTTCATAGAAGTCTTCCCAGGTTTCTCTGAATCCATCTCTTGTCACTTCTTAACATGTTCATTTCTTAATATAATGTAACAGTGATGCTCCATTATATTCATATACCATACACATTAAAGCCCTAGCTCTAATGACTGTAGTGTGCCCTGACCCATTGTCTCCTTATAACCCAACCCTGCCTGTGTACAGGCTTTTTTTGTCCATTTCTAGCATTCCAATGCCTTATCTCTGTTATTTCTCCCTCCTCCAATTACTGCCATATCATAATAAGTGAGCCCAGCCTGAGCTAGAAAAGAACTAGAAAACTTTTAGATTATAAGACTTTTCATATAATATTTAATAACATTATCATTATAGATCTTTAATTGTTTTTTCCTCAGTGCCTGGCCAGTCCTAAGTGGTAAAGAAACGCTTGTTGGTTAATGATAGAACATGCCTAGTTTTATAAGATTGGGATTAAAGGTGAATTTCCCTTGCTTTTTTGTTTACTGAATTGGATTTTCTCTCCATTTCTTGTTCAATATGGAAAACTCCTCACCATTTTGCTCAAGAAGCCCCCATTTTGACTCTGCCCTCATCGCTTTCTTTCTAGGCCACCACCCATGTCTATGTGACAATTGTGGATGAAAATGACAATGCGCCCGTGTTCCAACAGCCACGCTATGAGATCTTGCTAGATGAGGGCCCAGACACCCATAATATCAGCCTCATCACAATCCAGGCACTTGACCTGGATGAGGGCCCCAATGGCACCATAGCCTATTCCATCATCGCTGGCAATATCATCAACACCTTCCAGATTGACAGTGTCACGGTCAGTGCTCCCCTCTATGTTCCACCCTAGCTTGGTTTGGAGATCATGGGTGTTGCAACCCTGCCTAGTACGGACAGGCAAAGTCTCAAAAGCTGAATCCACTGGGTGGACTTCATGGACAAGGGAGACTTCAGGGAAATTGTGGGGATCTCTGTGATGTCTGAAAGAATCAGGGGCAGAGATAGGTATCTTGGGGTTCAAGTGGAGTAGGGAGGAGCCTGGAGCAAGAAACCTATTCAGGGAAGCACTGTGGCATTTCCCACTTTCTCTGTTGGCCTGGGGGGCTTGAGAGACAAAATCTATCCTATTGATCTCTCCCCAGACTGAGGAACGGGCACCAATACTCTGAGTCCTTGGAGTCTACCCGTGCCCCAAGTCTCTCCTTTAGCTGGGCCAAGCCAACATTAACAGGGTCATCCCACTGCAAGGGAGAGCTGAACTTCTTTCCCAAGTTCTCTGTTGTTCAGAGGGCCCTGTGCTCCAAGCTTTTCTTTCCCTCTGGTTGTCACACCCTGTATGTCTCTCCCCAGGGAGTCATCACCACTCTAAAGGAGCTGGATTACGAGATCAGCCATGGCCTATACACTCTAATTGTCACTGCCACTGACCAGTGCCCTATCCTATCTCGACGCCTCACTTCCACTACTACGGTATGTGATAATCCCTCTTCCTTGAAAAGGGTCACCAACAACCCCGCTGGGAGGGGGAAAGGGTGAAGAGTATCGAACTCTTATTGAAACAGCACATGGCTAGTTGACCTAATGTCTAGTCTTATCTCTGTATGACCTTGGGGATGTCACTGAACCTCTTTAGGACTCATTTTGCTCACCTATCAAGTGGAAATAATTCTATCTACCTCACTGTCCTTGCAGGGATGTTGCAAAGATCACAGAAGTTAGAATACTCAGAATGGAATAATAATAAAATTAGTATCACCTAATAGTGTTTTACAGTTTTCAGAATGCCTATAAAAGCATTTCGTGTGATCCTCACAACCACCCTTTGAGGTAGACAGGCTGTAATGATCATTCCCTTTTCTAGGTGAGGGAACTAAGCTTTAGAGAAGTGAAGTGACTTTCTTTGGGTACCAATGCTTTTGACAAAGCCGGGATGATAGAGTCAGTATCCGAAAAGATTTCAAAAGGTCAGAAAATTGAGTTGAATAGAATCAGATGAAATGTAATAAGGATAAATGTAAAGTCTTACACAAGTTTAAGAAATCAACCTCAAGGTCCAGAAGGGATGCTTAGACAGCAGGGTCTTAGCAGCTCCTGAAAAGGAGCCAGAAGCTAATTTAGGGGACTGGAAACTTGATGAGCCAATATGGCACCCAAAAGGCTCATGCCATCTTGGGCCATGTTCTGGTAAATGTAACTACAAGGAAGAAGGAACGAGTGGTCCCAAAGCCCTATTTAGACCACTTCTAGAGCATCACATTCAGTTCTGGGCACCACAGTTTTGAAAGGACTTTCACAAGATGGAGAGGTCAATCAGAATGGCAAAGGGCCCTGAATCCATGCCATAGGAGAATCAGTTGAAAGAATTGGGGATGTTTCCTCTGGAAGAAAAGGCTCAAGAGTATGTGAGAATTGTCTTCAAGGAGGTGAAAGCCTTTTGAAAAGATGTCATGAAGGGATTAGACTTGTCTTCTGACCCCAGGAGCTTCCAGAGCCCCTCAAGGTACTTGCAGCCCTTTTTGCCTTCTATGTAGTAAGAATCTCAGGATTCCTGACACTACCTGGAGATGTTTCACAGGCTCAGTGAACCTTGACTAAGCTGCCATTCTCCTTACAGGTGCTGGTGAATGTCAATGATATTAATGACAACGTACCCATCTTTCCCCGGGACTACGAAGGGCCTTTTGATGTCACAGAAGGCCAGCCTGGGCCCAGGGTGTGGACCTTCCTGGCTCAGGATTTGGACTCAGGCCCCAATGGACAAGTGGAATACAGCATCGTGGCTGGGGATCCTCTGGGTGAGTGATGCTCCAGGGCCAGGATGGGCCCTAAAAGAAGCTACTTCCAACCTTCCTCCATCCCATGGAGGTGGATGTCCCCGAGCCAGTAGACATAACCCAGATTGCCCCTTTCCATGACGTTCTCAAGAGCAAACTATTCTGCCTGTTTGCCTATGAGCACATAACACATTTTCACAAAAAGCTCCACACACAAACACATAGGACCACACCTTCATGCAAAGAGTAACAATAGCAATACCTCACATATCTGTCTTTAAGATTTATGCAACACTTTCTCCCACAATAACCCTGTGAGGTAGGTAGTACCAGTGTTATCCCCATTTTCCAGATGAAGAAACTGAGATTAAGTGACTTTCTAAGGTCAGAGAGCTAGATCTCTAAGTCCCTTTTTGCTCTAAACCCTAAAATTGATGGTCATCAGATAGCAGCATCTCACCTGGGCTGGGTCAGCTCCAGACCTTTCCTTACCTCCCATCCAAGCTCCCTCGGGGCCTGCTCTTTGCCAAAGGGATAGCGGGGCAGCAATTCAATTGGCCATAGTTTGCTGAATGCCTCCCACAAACTAGGCCCTGTGCAGTATAAATAAGATAATCCCTGCCCTAAGGGAGCTTAACATCTACCTGAGGTGACAAGGAATACAGTCAAATATAAAACCACATATGATCAGACCTGAGAAAGATACAGAGAGCTGTCAGAATTCACAGGAGGCAAGGATCACTCCTAGCTAGGGGTTGTAGGCATGGGGAAGTCAGGAAAAGCCACAAGAAGGAATTGGCATTTTAGGGGAGCCTCATGGATTAATTTGTTTTACAAATTTTTGAGGTGAAAATGAGTTTCCTCAATAGTACTCATGCCATCCCCCCCCAGAGGAGACTACAGAACAGAAAATGCTTATGATATAATCGATTATAACCCAGAAAAACATACTAGCACCATTAATAGCACCTATCTTTACGTGACTTAAGATTAACCTGGTGAAGTTTTGCATGGTGCTTTCCTCACTGTGAAGTTGATAGCACCTGTGTCATTATCTCCATTTGTGTGGAAGGAAGTGAGGAAACTGAGGCATAGAGAGCTTAAATGCCCATCAAGGTCACACAGCTAGCATCAAGAAGTCAGCTGGGCAACTAGTCATAACTGGCACCTATCTATTGCTTTCAAGTTTGTGAAGCATTTTACTCTATGTACAAAATCTCCTTTGAACCTCAGAATAGCTCTGTGAGGTAGGCTTTCCTGCCGGGAAAACTGAGGCTCAGGTAAAATGACTTGCCTATGATCACACCTCAGTATCAGAGGCAGGATTCGAATCTAGGTCTTTCTGATTTCAAGTATGCTTTCTCTTGTACTATATTGTCTCTGTAGTCCAGGGATTCTTAGCTGTTTTTGTGTCCTGGACCTAAGGCCATGCTAGAGCCATCTTGTACTTGCTTTACAAAGCCAATTGTTAAATTTTCAGTGTGAACATTTATACCTTTTGAAATTGGCCAACACTGCAAATCAGAACTTGATTTATTGTGTTGTTGATTGTGTAGACTAGAGAAAGCGGTGGAGAAAATGTTAATGATGCAGATTATATTTATAGGTGTGTAGTACATACAATTTTTTCCAGAGGAGCCAGTTGTTAAATATTTACCAACACACCACTGCCTGGACCCCTATCAGAGCTTTTCTTAGAATCATGCTCTTAAATGTGTATGACAAAATGCAGAGAAATGAAAAGGAAACTAATTCTACTAAAATGCAGTTATCAGACTATTAAAATGTATTAATAATTATAATATATTAATGGAATTATTAATATAATAGCTTGTTATTGTAACAATAAGTTCACAACTCCCTGAAATCTATCTGTGGGCCCATGGGGGCCCCAGGGTAAGGTTCATAAACCGTATCAAACACTAAGCAAATGTAAGCCAATATCATTATCAGATCATTGGAAATACTTGAGCGCTGATGTCATTTCTAATCAATCACATCCAAGTGTTCATTTGGATTGTATAATAGGTGATATTTGATCTGGGTATGACTCAAATGAACTGGTGGTTTGCAGGACATTAGCCACCCAAAATGTCTCTGTCTCCAGAAGGTCGTTAAGGGCTGAAGGCTCTCCAGAACGACTCGGTGGCTAGCGGGCCTTTTGGCTGACTGCTCCCTCCCGGCTCAGTGCCCACCCCGTAGTGGGCCTGGCTGAGACCACCCGTCCCTAGCACGACCCCCACCCTGAGATTCCAGCATCAATCTGCCCGTCCCTACTAGGGACTAACAGGGCGGGGCTGGCTTCCCTCCCACACGCCAGAACAAAAGCGCCCTGCCTAGAGATTGAGATCCAACAACCAGTGGGGAGAGGAGCCCCTGCTCCTCCCCACCCCACCCCCACTGACAGTAGGGGAGTGGGGAGCAAGGGGAGGGATGTGGAGGAGGTGGGAATCCCCAGAACATCAGGCTCAGGAAATCCTGCTCCAAACAATATCCGTCCGCCCCACAGGGAAACTTGGCAGCCTTTTGCTATCGGGCGGAAGGGGCCGAAGTCTTGCCTGGCTGGAGGCCGGGTGGGAAGAATGTAAGGGACACGGACATAGGAGGGATTGTTGGGAAACCTTGGCCGAAGGTTTGCCTATCTCTTTATGTCATTATAAAATCAGAGCAGGAGGAGCCCAGGGCCAGGCTGGGAAAGGGTGGAAGATGATTAAGGGAGGCAAGACAAGCAGGAGAGATCGTGGGGGAAGCCTGGACTCAGTTCTCAGCCTTGAGCCTAAGATTGCTGTGTGACTTCTGGCTATTTGCTTTCCCTCTCTGGGCCTCAGTTTCTCCCAGCTATCAAACAGAGGAAAATAAAAAGTAAACTCTTATCCTCCTGTGTTAGCACCAGTTTGTCTGAAAAGGGTAAAAATCCCCAGGGTGGTCAATCCAGCAAGGCAGGGTAGTTTCTAAAAACCGAAAACAAAAGGGCATGGACCTTGCCAGCTGTGTTATGGCCTCCTGCCACTGGTGGTTGACATGTGGAAAAGTCAGAATTTGGTACAAACCTCAATGGGTCTGAACAGAATGAACCCTAGCTTAGGATGAGTAAGAGATGCAGGTGTAGACCCTGCCCTCCCCATAGGGTCACTCACTGTGCTGCTGGTCAGTTGTTTCACCGTTCCTGGCCTCAGCTGCCTCATCTAGGCGGTGAGCCCCTGAGTCAGGAAAACCTGAGTTCAAATCCTGCCTCAGAGATTTAGTAGCTGTGTGACACCGGCCAAGTCAATGAACCTCTGCCTCAGTTTCCTCCTCTGTAGAATGGGGGTAATAATAGCACCTACCTCCTGGGGTTATTGTATGGCTCTGATGAGGTAATATTTATAAAGTACTTTGCAGACCATAGAGATGCTAGCTATTGTCATTATCTATAAAATGAGGGGGCTAGGCTAGATTCATGTTTTTAAGGGCCCCTACAACTCCAGGTTTCTGTGATTCTGTGGGTTTTAGTCCAAGCGTAAATGCGTAACCTCAGACCTGCGGAAAAGTGTGCTGCATTTGGAAGTCAGAGGACCTGGGTTCAAATGCAGCTTCTGACATTATGTGAACCTGGGTAAGTCCCTTCACCTCAAGACCTCAGCTTCCTTAACTATAAAATGAGGAAATTGTGCCTCTAAGGTCCCTTCCAGCTCCAAATCGGATTACATGATCATATGACCTTTGGCCGATACAAAAGAGCCAACAGGTGCCTGTGAGTATATAAGGGGAAAGGGATTGTGGGATAAAGGATGAGGAGGAGAGATTGGGGCAGGGAGTTGGCCTTCCAGCTATGCTCAGCCAAAGCCTGTTACAGGGCTGGCCTCATGCAAAGGTGTACTAAGTGGTCACCCATGCTGGGTGATGAGGGGCAGGGGGGTGGTCCAGACTCCCCCAAATACATCTCATGCTGCTATGCCACCAAACCTAAAATTCCATAATTAACCGAGCAGTCTCTTGCATCGAGAATTGTCAGCTTGTTGCTAAAAAATAAACATATTACCTAGTCTAAGTGACCCGTTACACCTTAAGTCTTTCATGCTAATGAGCTTACCAAATGCTTTTCTTGGGGCAGTGTGAGCACACCAGTTTTCAAACCTGGAGGTGCCCTGGAATGAAAGGTAAAACTGCTGTGTCCAGGAGGTTGTGCTGGGATGGAGTTACCCTGGATTTCAAGGATCTATTTAAAGGCATTGAGGAATATCCTCATTGCTGATGTTAGAGACGAAGTGGGAGAAACTAGCTCCCTGGTATGTGGAAAGGAGAAGAGGAAGGGGGTCAGAAAGCAGTGTGTTCCTAAGGGAATGAGTGAGTAGAGAATGGGAGAGGGAGGAGAGAGGAGAGAAGGAGAGAAGGGGATAGGGGATAGGAGAGAAGGGGAGGGGGAGGAGGGGGGAGGAGTCAAGGGATGGGAGAGAAGGGGAGAGGTAAGGAAGAGGAGAAGAGAAGAGAGTGGAGGGGAAGAGAGAGGAGAGGAGGAGAGGGAGAGAAGGAGGCAGGGGTGGGAGAGAAGGGGAAGGGAGGATGGGGGATGGGAGGAGAGGGGAGGGGAGGAGAGGAAGAGAGAAGTAAGGAGAGGGGACCAGAGAGGAAGGGACGGAGAGAAGGAGGCAAGGGATGGAGAAGGAGAGGGATAGGAGGAGAGAGGAGGAGAGGGGAGGAGAGGACAAGAGGTAAGAGGGGAGGGGAGGGGAGAAAAGCAAGAAAGGGAGTATAGAGAAAATGGAGGTGGGGTGTAGGATGAGTAGGCCTGTGCATAGGAGAGAGAGAAGGAGGTTGGTGAGGAATTCCAGAAACAAAGGGAAGAGTAACTAGCTGAGTGGGCAGAGGAACTTGATGTGAGCAAGTGTGTGGGGCTGGGGTACCCAAGGGATGCTCTCGGTTCTGGTGCTCCCCTCTGTGTTGCGATGCCCATACGGCACAGAGTATCTAAATGGCAGGTGGTCTGGAGTCTCCACAAGGGCAGAGCGGAGGCCCCTGATCCGACCTAGAGCACACACCATGGGTGACCACAGTATGACTGCAGAGGATAAGGCCGAGACAACCAGATACCTGGAGGGAAGAAGAGAGGAAGGGCAGGAACAAAGGGAACCCATTTTGCAAGCTTCACAGTTTGGCCAAGAGCAAGCCCCAGCCTGCTAATCGACACCTGGGGGCTGGAGGCATTAATGGGGAAGGGTTGGGCATTGAAGGCTGAAGGAAAGGATCATTCTCCCCAAAGCCAAGACCCCAAAAGAGAAGGTGATTTGTCTGATATCAGAAGCACATCAGGGATTGGACAGGAAACAGAACTTGGATCTCCTGCAATCCCTTCTCTCCATAATTCTCTTCTTACATTCCTCCCCCTTTCCTCAAACCCTTGACACTTCAAGACATTTGTTCCCTACCCTAGACCTTGGCATATCCCTCTTCAAATCTAAAATACATCTCAGGAAGGAAAAACAGAGGCACAAGCCCCTGACCCTAGCTTGGCTTTTAGTCCAATAAGATTTTGTTTTTCTTTCAGAAAATCTGTATTGATATTTTTTTGTTTTATATTACCTTTATTGCTAAATATATCGTTCCCCAGATCAACAAGTGGTCTCATATATTAAAGAATTTTTTTAAAAGAAAAAGAAAGAAGGGGGAGTGAGAAGCAATACGGCAAAAACTAACCAACACGTCAACTGAGACTGACAGTGTTTACCCTATTCCAGACCCACAGTCTCCCACCTCTGTGAAGAAGGGAGAGGTGGTACATCTTCTCATCTCTTGTCCAAAACCAAGCTTTTCATTGAGGAAGGGGAAAGGTGGGAGGGGAGAGGGCTGGGCTCTGTTCAGCTCAAATGGGACTCCCTGAAACTGCTTCTTCCTGAATCTGGTTACTGCCTTGGCCTCCAGGTGAGTTTCTGATCTCTCCTGTGGAGGGAGAGCTTCGGGTCCGGAAGGATGTTGAGCTCGACCGGGAAAACATTGCTTTCTACAACCTCACCATCTGTGCTCGGGACAGGGGGATTCCCCCACTCAGTTCCACGGTGAGTCTGTGTACAGCGAATGACAGGTGGATCTCTTGCCCACAGCTGCCCTTTCCTTCTCCTCCTCCTCACCTCTGACCCTGGTTGGGCAACTTCCTTCTACCCAAAATTTCAAAAGGATCATAGAAAGTCTTCATGGTGCTGCCATCTTCTCAAGATTTAATCTCATTGGGCCCCCAAAGTTATCCCAAGCTTCTCTGATGTTTGGACTTCTCTAGGCTTCACTTTGCCCTATGCTCATGGCTGGGAGGTAGCTGTCTATAGACATTCTAGGAGCCAGAACCCTAAACCCTACCATAGACTTGCCCAATAACCATAAGGACTTTGCTCGTGCAAGCTAGGTGGCACAGTGGGTAGAACATTGGGCCTGGGATCAGAAAAACCTGAGTTCAAACCCAGCCTCCAGACACTTACTAGCTGTGTGACCCTGGACAAGTCACTTCCTGCCTCAGTTGCTTTATCTGTAAAATGGGGGTAATAATAACACCTACCTCCCAGAGTGAGTGTATATATATTTAATTAATTTGAATTTAAAATTTAAACAAATATATATAAGATTATATTTATAAGGCATTTTACAAGCCTGAAAGTATTATTTTTGTTATTATTATTACAGTATTACTATTACATAATTTACACAGTACAGCACAGCAATGGGAATGCTGTCCCTCATGCCCTAAGTGGTCTAACTAGCATTATCTGTGGTGAGTTCTGGACCTTCTCGTCTGGGAACTTCTGCTAGATTTATTTCCATCCTCAGATCCTCTTTCTTCTCTTCCTTCCCCTTTCCCCCTCTTTCCTCTTCTTCTTTACCATCTTCCTCCTCTTTTTTTTTTGTCCTTCTCTTCTTTCCCTTCACCCTCTTCCTCTTCCTTCTTTACTTTTCCCAATAGACTATAAGTTCCTTGAGGGCATGGACTCTTCTGTTTTTGTCTTTGTTTGGCCAGTGCCTAGCACATAACAAATACTTTGCAAATGCTTATTTCAGTGAAATGAATTCCTCCTTCTCTTAGTCTCTCTGCTTCTTCTTGCTCTCTATTTGTCCTGGACTCATACTGTTACCTCTTCTCCATCCCTTGCCCCAGATTTTGGTGGGAATCCGTGTGTTGGACATCAACGACAATGATCCAGTGTTGCTGAATCTGCCCATGAACATCACCCTCAGTGAGAACAGCCCTGTGACCAGCTTCGTGGCCCACATCCTGGCCAGCGATGCTGATAGCGGCCCTAACGCCCTCCTCACCTTCAATATTACTGCTGGCAACAGAAACAATGCCTTCTTCATCAATGCCACGGTGGGACTCCTTTCCTCCTCTTGACGCTCTTTGGGCAGTGGTTCCTACAGTACACACACACACACACACACACCCTTCTGCCCCAAGCCAACCACCAGCACTCACACCAGCAGAGATGCATGCTGTTCTTGGGAGCTCACTGAACCTCCTCCAAGATCATGCTTAACCATATCAAAAAGACAGAAACCATACTCCTTGCCTTTGCCTACTTTTCCTTGGCCACTCTGAGACCCATAAAGAAAAAAAACATGTATGCCGTTAAGTGGAAATGTGGTTTTGGGGACTTTGGTTTGAATGTTACCATCATTTTCCCATTCCCATTCCTGCCTCTACCCTCCTGCTCAACCTAACCCTTAGCCTCACTATCAAGGCTGATCCCCACTTGGTTATGACCCACTTGGTGCTGGGATTTGCTCCATGGGCACCACTAACTTGATCTGTTATTAGTATATCTGTCTACATCAATGGTCCGTCTCAGTCAGACCCTAATGCTACTTGTTCTATTATGGAGATTTAGCCCTCACCTCAGGGAGGGATGGAGGGGAGCATTACATGGCATGTTTTGTTGTGGTGGTTTGTTAAATGATAAAAAATTAAAATCCAATTTCTTTGGAGAATTTTATCGCCATACATGAACCAAGGCTGGGAAACACTGCCCCCCAGAGGTCATGAACCTCTTCCATGAAACATAATCTGAGCCTGCTACAGTGGCTGCAACTCATCCATCCCCAGGGCCAAAGGGATGGAAGGCCTCAGAAGAGAGGGGATTTTTCAGGTGGGGAGGGGCCTCCTCCCCCACTAGACCCTCAAACACATATTCATTTCACATCTTCCCTTCTCAGACAGGGATAATCACTGTGAACCGGCCCCTGGACCGAGAAAGGATTCCTGAGTATAAATTGACTATTTCTGTGAAGGACAACCCGGAAAACCCACGCATTGCCAGAAGGGTGAGTGAGTGTCAGCAGTAGGGGCAGGGTGGGGATGGGGCAGAGGACAAAAGGTGAGACAGGAAGGTGTGAAGACTCCTCCTTCTCCTTGGGTATGACCATGCCAGTGCCTACCTCCCGTGTACACAGGTGCTCTCCACAGTCCTGAAAGGATCCTCAAATGCCAGTTAGATTGACTTGTTCTTCCCTTTGCCATTATCAAAGCAAGGAGGAACAGTTTATGTCAAGGAGACTGCTTTAGGAAGTCTCTTTCTCTCCTCTTCCCTGTGTGGTATAGTGGAAAGAGCAGAGGTCACTCCTTCTCTGAGTCTATTTGCTGATCTGTAAAATGAGAGGGCTAGACTAGAGGAGATCTTGGGTCCCCTCCAGCTCTGTATGACATTATCCTAAAACTAGATTATCTCTGAGCCCTTTAAGCTTTAAAAAATGTTGAGGCTCTCAATATCTCCCTCTTCTTCTTTGTGTTGTTCTGCCCCCTCTGCCTTTCTTTGATCTCTGCCTTTTCTTTTTCCTCTTTCCATTTGTTCTTCCTTCTTTTCTTGCACATATCTTAAAAATTCCCATGGTGGAGGAGTTGGGAATGTGGTGTAGGAATGAGAAAACCTGGCTCCCAATCTTATTTCAAAAGCACAGGCTCTCAGTTAGATGGAAATTCAGCAGCTGTTTGGTCCCACCCATGCCCGAATAAGACAGACCTCTACAACATACATGAGAGTCATCATCCAGATACTGCTTAAAGACCTCTGGTGAGGAGACACCCACGCCCTCCCAAAGTACACCATTCCACTTGGAAATTGCTCTCATTGTAAGAAAGATAGATTTAGGAATTTTCTTACATCAGGTCAAAGTCTGCTTCTGCCCTTTGGGGCCAAGCTATGCCTGAAGAGAGCTCTCGTGCCAACCCCTCCCCCAGTCTTATCTTCCACCCTTCTTCATCCTTCTCCAGTCCCCTCACCATCTAGAATTTCCTACTCTACTCCCCCACTCACCTACTCTTGGCTTCAACTCTATTCAATATGTATTTACAGTATGCAAATACATTCACTTGCCATTGGTGCATGATGCCCAAGTCTTACTTTGTACAATTATAAAGTCACTTGTAACTGTTTTGGTGAGTCTTTGGAACTCTATAGGCTTGATGTAGGCACTAGGGTAGGCACAAGCTGCCTTTGTGCTCTAGGAAACAGAAAACGCCACTTTAGTCCCTTGGATGAATGTGCAGGTGATTGTACTTGTGAGGACACCATCAGTGTCCACAGGTGTCTTGATGCCTCTTTTTCATCAGTTCTTCAAGGATCCATGATTTCATTGGTCAACAAATTAATAAATATTTATTTATTAAATGCCTACTATGTGCTAGGGACCATGGTAAGTGCTGAGGATACAAAAAGAGGCAAAAGATAGTCCTTACCCTCAAGGAGCTTACAGTCTAATGGATTGATATGAATTATCCCTCAACCAATACAGATCCCCACCTCTCTGGGCCCTAGTACATGGTGTTTGGAAGTTACTGTGACCAAAGAATTCATCGGCCTGTGGCCAACTTGGCTTCTCCCAACCATAGCTAGACTGGTCCTCAGATCACAGGCATTCAGTCCCTCATTAACTCCATACTCAAAGCCTTCCTAGCTTGAAAGAATATACCAGACCTTGCACCCCACTCCCATAGCCTTGGAGAACCCAAGGTCACCTCCCCACAAGGCATCAGAGGAGGACTTTGGTCAAGGGACAGAGCATATGAGTGAGTAGAAAGCGGAAACAAGATCCATGACAACCCCAAAAAATGTAAATGAAAATATCACCAAAATAAAGATGGATTCTGAGGAATTAAAACACCAAGTGAACAGATAAGAGAACATGCCCCTCTCCTCTCAGCAGAGAGGCAGGCAGAATGATATGCAGATACCCTTTCCATCAGAGTCAGAGTGTTGGATGTTTTTTGCTTAACTGTTTTTCTTAGTTAAAGGGAAGGTTCAGTTTTGGTAAGAGGGTGGGGAGGAATTTCCAGAAATGACTAATGTAAATGCAAAAGACATCAGTAAAACTCTAAGGGCAAAAAAAAAAAAAAAGAAAAGAAATAAACAGATGGGAGTTGTCCTGGATGTGACACATAAGGAGAAAAGCAGACTAAACAAGATGGATCTCAGGGCCCTGGCAAGCCATCCCAATAACAAAATTACTCATGATTTCTGAGCCCTAGTTTTTCCATGTTCTGAAATAATGGTGATAATTACCCATTATACCTATTTCACTGGGGCTTAGGACCAAATGAGAAATCACTGAAAAAGAGGAAATGGCAAAGGCAAAATGCTATTGTTTTCTAAAAGTCACTACACCCTCCCTTTTCTTGTTTCAGGGTCATCCATCTGGTGTCCCATGCTCACATTTTGTAGCCCTCTGCCTATAGTATCCCACTTTGAGAGTGTTGGCCCCTTCCCCTGCCCTCTCCCACCACCATCCTCTTCTTCCCCCCCCCCAGGATTTTGACCTACTGGTGGTCTCCCTTGAAGATGAAAATGACAACCACCCACTCTTCACCCAGAGCACCTACCAGGCAGAGGTGATGGAGAATTCTCCTGCGGGTATGTGCAAAAGAGACCCAACCCCTGGGAAACCCCTAGGCAGGGTGCCAGGACCTACAGTGATGGGAGGTTGGGGAGACAAAAAGAGGGAAAGAGAATGTCAGTTCAGTGAGTTATTTACTGAGCCCCTGATCTGGGCCTGGGCTTGCTTATGAGCTTTGTGAGGATGAGGACTGGTCATTTGGGCAGGCGTTGCTCCTGGTCCAATGCCTGGCACATAGTAGTTCCTTAAGGATTGTCTTGTTGGATTAAATTGAACTGTGGAAGTTTTCTATGTAAAGGAGACAGAGACCCTTGTCAATGTAGCAAAAGTTACCAGCTACATTTCTAGTGTCACCACGGCCTCCATGAAGCTTGTCACTGCTTTAAGGTGTTAGCCACATGATGACAGTGGAAAGGAAGCCACTCTTCCTAACCTGGCAGGACTTGAGGGCTTGGGGATCTCCCATTGGGTGTTGGGAGTGAGTGGTGCAAAACTCCAGAGAAATCCATGACATGAGCCCTACTTTTAAGAACTGCACAATCTCACTGGGGAGAAAAGACACACTAACTTGGAAAATGGTGAAATGGCAGATGGGGCAGTTGATGAGGAAATGCCAAAGGGAGCCCTCTAGTGGCTTATGGAAGGAAGAGTTGGCTATGGCTTGGAACATTCTAAGTCCACCTCCTTCAGGGAAAGAACCCAAGTGCTGGCCCTGGGAAGCTGGATTTGACGAAGGATGTGAATTGGGCAGAGGTTCCTCTCCTGGGAAGCAGAGGAGGTGGTCTTAGATCAGTCACAAAGAGTTTTCTAGGCAAGATTAACCCTCCCACTGTCCTCTCTGCCAGCCTCCATTCTGTCCCTCCACCTCAGTGACAAGAGGCTTTAAAGAGTATGCCCTCCCTCCTTTAATGCCAGCATACGGGCCTCTGTCCTCTCCCTACCCTTACCAACGAATTTCCTCCCAGAGTCTGAAGATATCAGGTGGCAGATATCTCCCCACTACAGGTAATAAGGACAAGGCCAAGCATCTACTTCTGTATTAGAGCCACCAAAATTGACTAGGCTGTTTGGGTAGCAGAGTCATCATAAGACCAGGGATTTGGGGAACTCAAAGTCAGGGTAGACCCATGTGACTATGAGTGGACAAGGTGAGCCACCAGGGGGCAGTCGTTGCCCAATCATACACCCCCTGGTCACTGAGGCATTGAATGGTGCAAATAAACCTCCTGGTGCACCTATTTCCATAGTCCTAGCAAAACAGGAGTGAATCTGGGGAAGGGACTTAATGTCCCAAAGGACAGCCCTTTCTTAGGCATTCCCCAGAGATCATATTCTCACGCACTTACAGATACGTGCCCACAAACGTGTGAACCTGGGTGAATACATATAAGAGATAGCCATGTGTGTGTTTACGTATACTTATATACTCAGGTGATAAGCATAGCCCACACTTGCATGTGTACCCATGCACTTGTAAATATGTATAGATATATGCACAAATATAAAATGTAAATATGTATAGATATATGCACATACAGGTACACTGGCACAAACACATGTATGAATGAACATGGGATGCCATGCATGTGCTCAAATTCACAGCTCTATGTGCTCACAAATGGACATGAGTACCCACACCTAGCCACGTACAGAAGTTTGCATGTCAGAGGGAAGTCAGGAAACTGCCCAGAGACTCTCCAGGGTGACTCTGCTTCAAAGGCTGCTGGGAAGGCAGGCCTCAGGCCCTGGGCTCAGCCCTGGCCCCGAATGGGCTTGCTCACAGCTATGTTTTGTTTTCTCCCCCAGCAGGGCTTTGAGGCTGCTCCCCACCTGAGTTCAGTCTGCCAAGGCTACCGCAGCCGCCGCTCCATCACTTGTCTCAGCCCCTGACCCCATGGGGGCCCTCACCCCATCCACATCACTCGTTCATTGTCAGCCATGGGTCACTTGGGGAAGTGGGAGGAGGGAGGGGGCAGTGGGGGCTCATCGTCTTCCCAGAGGTGATGTCTGCATTTGTACGTCTCTCACAGGCACTCCCATCACAGTGCTGAATGGGCCCATCCTGGCCCTGGATGATGACCTTGGCATTAATGCAGTGGTGACCTACAGACTCCTAGGGACCCAGAGTGACCTCTTTGACATTGACAACACCACTGGTGAGGCCTCCAACCCTCCATTTCTTAAGCCCCTCAGTTCCTCATAAAGTCCCTTGCTGGGGGAGATGTTTATTCCCCCATGGCTGGATTCTCAACAACTTGGCTGGGGAAACTTCAGAGACTCTGTCCACATGTCAAGCTGACAATCAGATTTCATCACCAACTCATGTCTTTTGTGGTCTGAGAAGCTCCAGCTGGCCCCTAGAGTTCTTCCCCTTACCGAGAGATGAGCACACAGTTATGGGGCCTCTCAGAGAGGAAACCATAATGAAAACACTCCCAACAAGTCTATGAAAGAGATGGTGTAATTCTCCCATTTTACAGACAAGGAAGATGAATCTCTGAGAAGTTAAATGATTTGTCCAAGGTTACACAGATAGTAAGTGTCTGAAGCAGGAGTGGAACCCAGGTCTCCTGAGACTCTGGATAATGTCCTCTTGCCATTCTGAGGCAAGATAATGATTTTGAGGCATTCTAATAATAACAACTAGCATTTCTATAGTGCCCATTATGTGCCACTGTGCTAAGCACTTTACAAATATTGAACAAGACTGAGAAAGATCTGAGTTCAAATCAAGACAGTTAACCTCTCTTTCCCTATTTCCTCATCTGTAAAATGGGGATAATAATAACACCTATCTCATAGAGTTGTTGTGAAGATAAGATACAATAACGTTTGTAAACCAATACATAAAAGCTAGCCTTTATTGTAATTATTATTCCTCCACACTACTGTGAGTAAAGACTGTATCGAACAATAACCTCAAGGCTAAATCTAGCAGCACAGCTACCCAAAGAGACTCCCAAACTCACAACAGCTGAGCAAGAAGTGACTTTCCTACACATTCACTGGTAGGTGAACTTCCGTGCTTGTATCTGTGGTTAGGAGCAAATGAAATGCCTACCAAAGATAGAGAAATTTTGCCAAAGTGCTCATTTCAAAGGGTGCAGTTCAATCAACAGGTCACCAGTGAGTTTCCCTCTTCTGCTGACTTTCTTGTTGTTATTGTTCTCTTAGATAGAATATATTCAGTAAGTGAAAGTGATACCAGTTATACTGCAATTCTGGAGCCCTTGGGCTTTTCATACACAGCCTCCATCTCTCCCTAGTATAGGCTCCTTATCTTGCTATCTGATTATAAAGGGGAAGTAGCTTTCCATGAACTTTCTTTACCTTTCTTTTGCCTCTAGGTCTTCAGCTCTCCTTCTCTTAGTACTTCTGCCCATGGGGTCCCCAAAACCAAGGGGCTTACGAGGGACACCCTTGCTGTCTGCCCCTACACACACCCTAATACTAAACCCATAAGCACACACTGTGTCAAGGCCCTAAAGCTTGAAGGATGGAGGTGTTAAGCAGCCCCTCACTATTTCTATTTGGCAGTTGACTGTGAAATCTCTGTGTTTGGGAGGGAAGAAGTCTAAGTTTGCAGCATAAAGTCTGAGGAATTTCAAAAACTCCCCCAGTTACTGGCCCATATTCACCCCCTTGGCCTTTACTATCCACTCAGAAGAACATTCTGATGGTCAGAGAGACAGCAGAGATACAGAGAAAACTTTTGGGTCACCAGAAGCTTAGGCAGATAATGCCAGAGCTGAGAGCTCTCCTCTCTCAAGATTACCAGCCTTTAGAAGAGAGGCTTTTATCACAACTTTTATCCAATGTAGAAGACTGAAAACAAAACATTTGAGTCCGTCTCTCAAAGAGCAGCTCCAACCTGGTATTCTATCAGCTCTATACAGCAAGGCGACTCTTAAAGATTTCAGAAGGGGCCTTAAGAAAAGATCAGCAATTGGAAGGATGGAAAGAGAAATACCAATTTTAGGAGGGAAATGATTTTTCCTTTCTCTCTTCTTCCTTCCTTTCTGAGGCACCTAGGTAGTACAGTGGATAGAGCACTGGACCTATACTCAGTAAGACCTAAGTTCAAATCCAGACTCAGACACTGTCTGTGAAGCCTAAGCAGTACAGCTTCTGTCTTCCTCAGTTTTTCTCAACCGTAAAATGGAGATAATAGTAGCACCTACTTCCCAGAATTGTTGTAAGGATAAAATGAGAATATTTATAAAGATCTTTGTGAACCTTAAAGTGCTATATAAATACTAGCTATCTCTCTAATTGTTATCTTTTTTTCTATTTATTTTTATCCTTTCATGTCTATTTTCTCCTGCTTTTCTCTGCCTGTTTTCCCCATCTTCTTTCCTTGTTTTTCCCCATTTTTCTCTATTTCTACCCTTGCTCACTCTCCTATACTTCCACCTAACCCTACATTCCATTTCTATACCTTATTCTCTCTCTCTCTCTCTCTCTCTGTCTCTCTCTGTCTCTCTGTCTCTCTGTGTCTCTGTCTCTCTCTTCTCTCTCTGTCTCTCTGTCTTTCTCTGTGTCTCTGTCTCTCTCTGTGTCTGTCTCTCTCTGTCTCTCTGTCTCTCTGTCTCTCTGTCTCTCTCTGTGTCTGTCTCTCTCTGTCTCTCTGTCTTTCTCTGTCTCTCTGTCTCTCTCTGTGTCTGTCTCTCTCTGTCTCTCTGTCTCTCTATGTCTCTGTCTCTCTCTGTCTCTCTGTCTCTCTGTCTTCTCTGTCTCTCTCTGTCTGTCTGTCTGTCTGTCTGTCTCTCTCTCCCTCTCCTCCTGTCCTGCTTGCTACCATGACTGCCTGTCTCACCATAGGTGTGGTGGTGGTGAAGCAAGGTGTTGTGATTGACCGAGAAGCTTTCTTCCCGCCAATCCTGGAGCTGCTGTTGCTGGCTGAAGATATTGGGCTTCTCAATGGCACTGCTGAACTTATCATCACTATCCTGGATGACAATGACAACCGGCCTACATTCACTCCTTCGATCCTAACTGTATACCTACTAGAGAACTGCCCTGCAGGTGAGAGAGATCCCTGGGGACACACGAGGTCCCAGGTGTCCCAGGCTACTAGTAAGGTAGAAGATGAATGTTTGGCCTTCATGGGCCAGATCCATTGGTCTACTAGGGGCAATATAATCAGTCAGTCAATAAATATTTATTAAGCACCTACTATGTGCCAGGCAGTGTGCTAATTGCTGGGGATACAAAGAAAGACAAAAGACAGTCTCTGCCCTCAAGGAGAAAAAAAAAATCTAGGATGAGGTAATCAGCAAAAGGTGGGGCTAGAGTTTTAAATGATCTGGAAGGGCCAAAACCTAGTACATAAAATGAAATGCCAAGCCTATGAATTGCTACCCAAAGGTTAACATGAGACCCCGTTTTCCCCTCTTTGTACCCACAGGCTTTTCTGTCCTTCAAGTCACAGCCACAGATGAAGACAGTGGCCTCAATGGGGAGCTGGTCTACCGAATTCAGGCAGGGGCCCAAGACCGCTTTGTGATCCATCCCATCACAGGGGTCATCCGGGTTGGCAACATCACCATTGATAGGGAGGAACAAGAATCCTATAGGCTGGTGGTGGTGGCAGCAGACCGAGGCACCGCTCCCCTTTCAGGCACCGCCATCGTCACTATCCTTATCGATGACATCAATGACTCCCGGCCTGAATTCCTCAATCCCATCCAGACTGTGAGTGTGCTTGAGTCAATTGATCCAGGTACCATCATTGCCAATGTCACCGCCATTGACCATGACCTGAGTCCAGAGCTGGAATACTTCATTATTGACATAGTAGCCAAGGATGACACTGACCACCTAGTACCCAACCAGGAAGAGGCTTTTGCTGTGAATATCAACACAGGTATAAGAGCTTGCTCACCTTTTTCCTCCTCATTCTCAGAGCTGGATCTTCTCTCCTCCTTTTCTCCACTCCTCCTCTCCTCCCTTTGCTCTCTATTTTTCCCCCTTGCCCTCTCTTCCCTTGTGTATTCTCTCTTCTTGTAATAAAGGAAAGAACACAGACTCAGAGTAAAAAGACCTGAGTTTCGATCCCTTCTCTACCACTTACCATGGGCAGTTAACTTTGAATGTCGATTTCCTCATCTATAAAATGGGGCTAAAAATACTTTCACTGCTACCTTATAGAGTCGTTATATGGAAAATGCTCTTTAAATGGTAATCTCCCTCTGGATACATTGTCTGTGATTGGGGCAGGTCAATTAACCTCTTATTGCCCTCAGTAAACTCTCCAAGACTTTAAGGTATAGCCAAGTTGTTGATCTACATTGGTGGAGGGAGTTTACATGCTGGAAGTTCCTTATATGCATGAAATCAAGAATCCAGGCCCCCTGCCCAAGAGCTAGTATTATTGTTGTTATTTTCTCTACTAACATTAATACTCCCTTCTTTCTCTTCTTCCTTTGCCCCTTCGCTCTAACTTCTCTTCCCATTTCTAGCTCCATTGATTGCTAACTCTCCTTTCCTTCCTCCATTCTCTTCTTCTTCTCTTTCTGTCTTCATGTCTTTCTTTCCCTCTTTCTTTAGTATAATCTCCCTGTTTCCATCTCTTCTCCCAACCAAATCCCTCTCTTCTTTCCCAAGTCCCATCTCACCTCTTTGTTTGGATTTCATCTCCTATTTCTATCCTCTCACTTTATCTCCTTTTCTATCTCTCTCCTTTTCTATCCTCTCACTTTATCTTCCTTCTGTTTTTTCTCCTCCCCTTTCCTTTTGCCATTTGCCTCTCTCTTCTCTCTTCTACTCTGCCCTAATTGCTCTGGGGTCTCTCTCCCTATGTCCCCCACCTTTGGTTATTTCTCCTATACTTTGAACTAACTGGTTTTAATCCTTTTCTCTCTCTCTCTCATGGCTGGCAGGCCCACAGGTTTGAGCTTTCTATTTCTTTATCACTTCTCATCTCATCTCTTGTCTGCTTCATACCATTGTCTCTCTTCATATCCACTGCATCACTCCTCATCTTCCCCATCCTGTGGGGCTGCCCACTGGGGCCATCATCAACCAAGGTGGTAGATTGGCCTTTGCAGACTGAATCCAGCCATCCTCTCCCCTTTCCCCACTCCCCAGACTTGGGAAGGGGGAATTAGAGGAGGAGGAAAAGGAGGAGGAGACCACTGCTAGGGTAAGTGACAGCCCACATTAGTCTGGGGAACTTTTGAGGACTGGGGGCCTGCTGGATAGGCCTCAGGAATCTCAAGCAATAGATTTAGAAGAGACCCAATGGGGAAAGCAAGAAGTTTCACATCAGGATTGGGGGTGGACATTAGAGGTTACCACTTCGCAGCTGGGGGAAAAATGACCCTTCCAGATCCTCCCCTTAGGCATGGGAAATCCAAATGACCTCTACTGTGAAAAACAAACATTCACATCTGAGGGGTGAAGAGCTCATCTGTTGACTTGGCAGTGTCTCTGGGAGACAGCCAATAGAAAGGGAAGAGGTGATTACAAAAAAGATTTGAGGCATATATAAATATAAATATGTGTGCATATCCCATAACACACACATAAACACACCCAAACACACACACACACACACACACACACACACACAAACCCCAAGACAAAGGGGAACATTGCCTCACTCTCTTACTACAAACACCCACTAGGTTGCCCACATCCTGGGACTTTTCCCATTTAGGGTTGCCCTCAACATCCATTTCAATATTGTAATCTGATTCTGCCTGCTTGTTAATATTGGGCAAGGAGAAGGTTCTGACCCAGAGGGATTAGTCCAAGGCTTCACTGGCCAATAGCAAAAGGTCTATATGTTGTGATGAACCTTGAATGGTTCCAGATGGACCATGCACTCTGAGTCAGACAAGGCCAGAGAAGTCTATAGGACAAGAAATGATTTCTTAGCATCTATATTGTCTCTCCCTTCCTCGCTCTCTGGGGAATGGAAGTGGGAGGAGGGGCTAGGAGGAAGAAATGGGAGAATGAAGGAGTTTGTTATTTAGGCAGGGATTTCTGGGGGAGCTCCCAATGAGACTAATGGTAGAGCTGATCTGACTTGGCAGGTTCTGTGATGGTGAAATCATCCTTGAATCGAGAACTGGTTGCCACCTATGAAGTCACCATTTCTGTGATTGATAATGCCAGTGACCTGCCTGAAAATGCTGTGAGTGTGCCCACTGGTAAGTAAGCCATGTCTGTAAGGCCCCTACCTCCTTGGCTCAATAGCTTAGATGTCTGCAAGGACTTTAGGCCAAACTTGCAATTATCTACATGTTCTAGGAGCCTAAATATTAATGATAGGAGTTATTTGAACTGGGGTCTGTGAACTTTTTTTAATATCTTGATAACTGTATTTTAACATAATTGGTTTCTTTGGTAATCCTGTGTGTTTTATTTCATGCATTATTAAAAACATTATTCTGAGAAGGGGCTCATAGGCTTTACCATATACTGCCAAAGAGGTTTAGGACACAACAAAAGGTTAAGAACTCTTATTCCAATAGATGTAATATCATCAATCTAGATATTCCTTCTAACAATGCAGACCACGGTCCATCCATGCCTGCCTGCCTTAAGACTCTCATCCATGTCTTCCCATGAATTTTACACAAGGGATCCACTCAATGTACTAGAAGGATTCCTTGTGTTCTCTTTACATTCCTAAAAGGTAGAGTCGAGTCAAGTCAATTAGTATTTATGAAGCATTTATTATATGCCAGGCACTGTGCTAAAGTACTGGGGATATAAATACAAGCAAAAAAAAAAAAAGCAATCCTTGCCCTCAGGGAGCTTACATTCTAATGAGAGAAGACAACTCAGAAAAGGGAAACTAAAAGAGGAGGGTGGTATGGTGTAAAAGTCTGGAGAAATAGAAGTTCCAGGAGGTGCTCATCAATGGATGAAGGGGCAGAGGAAGAAGGTAGTTGATGCATGGTGTCAAAGTCTGGAGAATTTAAAAAAATTAATATAACAATGGACATCAGAAAGGTTAAAATAATAATAATACATGGCTGGGTAGGATGGTTAATGGTAAGTGACAAGAGATACAGATCATGCTGGACAATCGCAGACTGCATAAAGACCCAGACCAAAGACCTCCAGCACCCCGGATAGCTCTCCTGAGGAGGATTTAAGCAAAATGGGGATGGACTGCAATCTGAACCTGAGTAAGGTAATTCACCAGTGAGATCCCAGATCCATGGAGGTATAACAGTATGAAGAATAGCATACTTAAATTGCTCTGAAGCATTTAAGACTTGAAGAGCACTTCTTCCCCCCATCTCTAATAATCTGTGAAGTAGGTAGTGTGCTCTGATCCCCCTTTTACAGGAGAGAAAACTGAGGCTCTGGGAGTTTGAATAAGTTGCTCAAGGTCACAGCTAGTATGTGTATAATTCAAGCCTGGGTCTTGAATTCTTTGCTTTTTTTACTGCTGGGATTGTTCAAGTCTAGAAGAGAAGGTGGAGGAGCAGGGACTTAATGCAGGATGAGCATGTACAATTGGAAAGAATGGGGCTTAAGCTATTGGAGCAGCTAGCTAGCTCAGTGGATAGAGTGCCAGGCCTGGAGTTGGGAAGACCTGAGTTCCAGTCCAGTCTCAGACACTTACTAGCTGTGTGACCCTAGGCAAGTCATTTGACCCTGTTTGCTTCAATTTTCTCTTCTATAAAATAAGCTGGAGAAGGAAATGGCAAACCCCTCCAGTATCCTTGCCAAGAAGACCCCAAATAGGGTCACAAAGAGTTGGACATAACTGAAACAACTGAACCACAACAACAACAACCAGGAAGGAAATTTAGAAAGAAAAATCCAGGAAAATATCCATATAAAGAAAAAAGTCCCACCTTTTGAGAAAGGAGGTGCAGGCGCCTTCTCTTCCTTCAGTATCTCCCACTTGGCTTCAGACAAAGCACTGGAATAGGTAGGGCCTTCGGGGATTTTCCTTATGACCCTTCCAGAAACAATGATTCTCAAAACTGGGACATAAGAGGCATTGATAGAGCCTTGTGCTCTTGAGGCAGGAGTTCAAAGTCAGATTAGACAGAGTACTAGTGAGCTACTGAAATGGGATGCTAAGAGGAAGGATGCAGTGTCCTTCTCCTGAAGGGCTGTTGCAGGAATAGTAGAAGAGATGCTCACTGTCTCTGGGATGTTTTAGAGCCATCCTGTTTGGAGGCAGGGATAAGAAAACTTCTCTAAGTCCCCTATATCTGGACAATATTTGTTCTCCAATCACAGAATCCTACCATTGGAAAGGAACGTCAAGGTCATACAATCCAACCCCCTTTCCAGTATAGAAATCCCTTCACTAGACTGAGAAGTAGAAGACCTAAGATTGCACTCACTCCTTGGAGATCTCCCTAGCCCAAAACCAGCAGAGGTGTGATAGCTAGACAACCAGGAAATCAGAAGCCCTAAGCTTCATGATAAGGAAAAGAGACATTAGCATCTTCGCTAGTGGTTTGGGCTGAAGGCCTTCAACTGGACTCACTTCCATTTTTAACAGCTTCTAGGGATCAGTCAAAGACTGTGTCTTATTACCTCTCACAAGAACAGTACTTAGCTTTGGTGGTGACTCCAGAAATTGCCCTTCTCATTCACAAAAAGATCTACCCACACTGAGTATTTGAAACTCTGACTACATATCTTTAAATAGAGAGTACTATTGGTAATTCATGACCTTTCACTAATCCTAGAGTTGGTTAGAGCCACAGTTGTTTCTAAATCATATTGGCAACTCCCACACAAACTCATTGAGTGTGATCTGACTCTACTACAGTTGTTGCCTATTTCTCTAGAAGGAGCATGTCGACAGACTGTTTTTGATGCGCTGTCTAGGGGGAAGGGGGAGACAGAATATACTGGAGTCTTGGGAGCAGAATCATCTTGGAGTGGGAAGGAGGAGGAACATAAAGTTCAGTTATTTGCTGGTGACTTGGGAGGGGCAGCTCCAATGCAGAACTGCTTTTCTGCGTAGGCAGCTACCTCAGCCAGCCTCTAAGACCAGGGTCAAGTTTACTTTCCACAGGAAGCTTTGTCTCCTCAGATCAGAAGATGAGTCAGGCAGTGAGCTTGGACCAAGAACCCACTGTGATCAGAGCCTCATACCATGAAGACATATCAGAAAGACACAGACTCCCCCACAGGAACTTAGATTCTTATGTGGAAAAGATAGAAATCATCACCAACATTTATACAGTGCTTCAGGTTTCCAAAGTACTTTACATACATTTTCTCCTATGATATTCACAACAATCCTGAGATATTATTATCTATTATTATCCCCATTTTACAGAGGAGGAAACTGAGGCTGGGAGAGGTTAAGTGACCTGTTCAGGATCTGACAAGTTTGCAAGCATCTGTGGCAGGATTTGAACCCAGGTCTTCCTTACTGCTTGTCCGTCCCTTTTTACATTAAGCACACACTGGAAATAGTGTATTTGAAGGTAGACCTGAGTTTAAGTCCCAGCCTCTAACACTTACTGTATTGGTCCAAACATAAACTATCCTGAAATGTAAGCTGTTCCCAGGGACATGCTGGAGCCAGCTTGGACACGAGCTCTCAAGAGCTAAGGGGAGGGATATAGTATCCACCCCTGGGGGGGTGTGGAATTTTTAAACAAATTAAAATTTTTTCATTTTCAGTGTGAACATTTATTATTTACACCTTAGAAATTGACAAATACCACAACTCGGGGCTTCTTTGTTTTGTTGTCTTGTGGATTGTCTTGACTTTTTTTTTGACTTGTTTTTGGTTTTTGTTTTTTTTTTTTGTGTGTGTGAGGCAATCAGAGTTAAGTGACTTGCCCAGGGTCACACAGCTAGTAAGTGTCATGTCTCTGAGACTGGATTTGAACTCGTGTCCTCCTGACTTCAAGGCCAGAGCTCTATCCACTGTGCCACCTAGCTGCCCCTGATTGTCTTGACTTTTAAAAGTGATGGAGAAAATATTAATAGTGCAGATTAAACCAAAATACATGGCTTTTGTACATTTTTTTTGACAGCAATTGTTAAACATTTACCAGCATGTCCCTGCCAACACCCCCGGAATAACATCCTTTTGAAAGAGAAAATATTTTTATACATATATATTACACATATATTACGCACATACATTTTATATATGTATGTATATATGTACATATACACACTGAAACAGTATTACTGTAAGGATTACTCTCAGGTTTTATACAAGGCAGACTTGGGAGAGGAGCAGTCAATATTTGGGCTACTATAGCCCTAGCTATGTTTTCTTGAGCAAGTCTCAATTTCCTCATATTTAAAATAAAAAGAAAACTACCTGCATTACACACCTCAGAAGATGGTGGCAGAGGAAGCACTTTGTAAGCCGTAAAGTAATAGGGAACTTTTTGTTGGTGGTGACATGTGTATAAGGCATTTGGGACAGGGTGCAGAAATTGGAGGAAGGCTGGGGCAGCTGAGAACTGAGGCTCGGGGGCCAAGAGTGGACAAGGTGGAGGCCTGGAGACCCTTCTGGAGAGCATGCCTGGCTCTCCTACCTCATTTTCTCTACAACCGTCTCTCTACATGGAATTCCTGCGGACTCCTGGAGAGATGGACATTAAAACTAACTCTGGAGTACCTACTCAGCTCTTACCTTTCATTTTAACTCTCCTGTGCCCCCAGATCTTTTTCCAGCCCATTTGTCCCTATGCATCCTAAAGCAACACTCTCTGACCCAGGCCTTCCTCCCTACCCAGATGAGCAGTGCCCTGAGAATGTAAGAAGAGGGCCTAGGCAGCAAGAACACAGCCTCCCTCCACTGAAATCACTTGTCTCTCCCCACCCCTTTCATCCTCCTGCATCCCTGGTCACTGCTTCTCTCCTCTGTCTCCCCCTCCCAGCCAAGCTGACGGTCAATATTCTGGATGTCAATGACAACACGCCCCAATTCCGGCCCTTTGGGATCACCTACTACACAGAGCGGATCCTGGAGGGGGCAACACCGGGCACCACACTCATTGCTGTGTCAGCCTATGATCCAGACAAAGGGGTCAATGGGCAGATCACTTACACCCTGCTCAACTTGGTACCCCCAGGGTACGTCCAATTGGAAGACTCATCAGCAGGTAAGCCGGATACCCAGACTATACCATAGTGCTCTTTTGGAGGGGAAACAGATGAGCCTCTTCTCTACCCTTGGGGAGATGGGGATTGGTGAGATATTGCCAATTCTCCAGACTTACACCCCACTTTCCTTCCCTATTATTTTGTTTTTGGGACAGACTCCAAGGTGGTAATGTTCCCATTCACTCCTTAGTCCACTGATGAGAGAAACAAGGGATGTGCCTGACCCTGGGTTGGGGCATGAACCTTACAGGAGATATAATTCACCCATCTCCCCATTTACCACTAGTAATCAGTGTAGGGGCAGAAAGGCTAGAAGGGAAAATTGTCTGCATAAGAATCGTTAGCCCCTTGGTGTTGATTATTTTAGACCCCTAGGGTCTTCTTCATCCCTCCACCAGAGAGTAATTAGAACATAATCCAGTTACCCTCTAACTTGGAGGTCCTCCAGCTAAATGCTGCCACCTTACAAGTATATCTCCTAAAGAGACTTTACTCAGATTCGCCTTGTGGTCTCTCCCTAAACCAGCTCCCCATATTACCTGATGGTATCATAGAACATAGAATTGTAAACAATCAATCAACAATCATTTACTAAGCATTTACTATGTGCCAAGCACTGTTTTCGTAAGACATACAAAGAAAAAGCTAAAACCGTCCCTGCCTGTTCTATTCTAAAGGAGTAATACATACACACACATACATACATATATGTGTATATGTATATGCACATGCACGTGCTAATATAAGTCACATGTATATATATCATGTGTGTCTTGTACACACACGTGTATCATGTATATCTTTACATATGTGTGTATGCAACATACATACCAAGTAAACACCAAGTCACCTTAGAGCAGAAGGCACTAGCAGCAGGAGTGCCAGGAAAGGCCTCGGCAGAAAGTGATATATGAACCGGGTCTTGAAGGAAACCAGAGATTCTAGTGGAAAGAACTATGTTGGCACGTATTAGGCATTTTATACATGCTTATTGACTGACTGAGGACAGAGAGCGTTCCAGGCAGCCAATGCAGAGACATGGAAGTGGGAGATGGAGCTTCCTATGTGAGGAACAGGAAATGGGCTAGTATGGCTGGACCACTGAGTCCATGGAGGGGAGGAATAGATATGAAGATTGGAAAGACAGGAGTGGGTCAGGTTTTAAAGAGGTTTTGAATGCCAACAAGAAAGGTTCATATTTGATCCTAAAAATCATAGTGAATAGGGGCAGCTAGGTGGCGCAATGGATAGAGCACTGGCCCTGGAGTCAGGAGGACCTGAGTTCAAATCCAGCCTCAGACACTTGATACTTAACTAGCTGTGTGACCCTGGGCAAGCCACTTAACCCCATTGCCTAGCCAAAAATAATAATAATAATAATAGTGAATCACTCAAGATTATTGAGTAGAGAAGACCTGCATCCTAGGAAAATCACACTGGCTGCTGCATAGAGGATGGGTTGGAAGGGAGAGAGATGAGGCAGGGAGATCAGGTCAAAGGCTATTCCAATAGTCCCATTGAAAGGGTGAGGGCTTGACCCAGGCTGGTGGCTGAATGGAGAGAATATATGAGAGATTCCCTGGAGAGAAAGACAAAGATTTGAAAACTGATGGGAAATGTAGAATGAGTGAAAGTGAAGGATCCAGGATGATACTGAGTTTTCAGAACAAGGTGACAGAAAGGATGGAGGTGCTTTTGACAGAACTAAGGAAGTCTGGAAGAGGGGTGGATCTGGAGGGGAAAGATAGTTCAGTTTTGAACATGAGGTTGAGATGCCCATGAGACAGCCAGCTCAAAATGTCTGAAAGGTAGATGACGATTCAAGACTGAAGGTCAGGGAGATGTTAGGACTGGATAAATAAATCAGCATAGAAATGCATAAAAATGATCATTGAACTCATGGGAGCTACTTAGATCACCAAGTCAGTCAATAAACATTTGTAAGTGCCTACTACGTGTTAGGCACTGTGCAAAGCCCTAAAGATACAATGAGGGGCAAAAGACAGTCATAGAGCTCTCAATCTAATGAGGGAAACAGTAAGCAAAAAATATTTACAAATGAGCTACATACAGGATAAACAGGAAATAATTGAGAAAGGGAAGGCACTAGAATTACAAAAAGCTTCCTGTAGAAGATGGGATTTTTATGTAAATGCATAGGCTATATCAGATTGTGCGCCATCTTGGGGAGGGTGGTGGGGAGGAAGGGGGAGAAAAATTTTCAACTCAAAAGCATATGGAAGTGATTATTGATAAATCAAAATAAATTATTTAAAAAAGAAAAAAGAAACATTAAGAAACTGTTGAAAAAAAAGTAATGGAAGTGGGTAAACTGCATTTTACTTTAGAAAAATTTACCTGAAATAATACAAAACAGGGCTTTTTTTTTGCTTAAAAAAAAAAGAAGATGGGATTTTAGTTGGGATTAAAGGAAACCACGGAAGCTAGAAGTAAGGATGGAGAGCATTCCAGATACAGGGGACAGACAAGCAGAGAGGACACCTGGAGCCAAGAGAGAAAAGAGAAGGGAGTCCAGGACAGAAGGTTGGGGTGTGCCCGCAGTGAAGAGCAAAGTATCCAGAAGGAGGATGTAGTGAATAGTGTTAAATGTTGCAGAGAAAGGAGGATAACTGAGAAAAGGCCATTGGATTTGGCAACGCAGAGATTCCCAGGAACTTTGGAGGGGGTGCTCTCACTTGAATGATGGATGAGATCTGAAGCTAGAGGGAAGAAGGGTTAGAGGAGAGTGGAAGAAGAGAAAGGGGTAGCACCAAATGGAGATGACTTTTTCAATGACTTTAACTAAGGAAAGGAGAGTTATAGGACAATATCATGGGGATAGAAGAATCAAGTGACCTAACAGGGTTTTTTAAGGAGAGGGGAAGATGATAGTCATGTTGGTAGGGAGCAGGGAAAGTGCCAGCAGATTGGGAAAGACTGAAAGTTAAAGAAGGGGGATTATAATAAGGTCAATCTTCTGGAGGAGACAGAAGGGAATGGGATTGAGAGTTCATGTAGGAACTTTGGAAACAATCGAGTACAACTCCCTTCACTTTACAGAAGAGGCAATCGAGACTCATCAGAGAGGGAAAGTAGTTTGCCTGAGTTCACACAGGCAGCAAATAGAATTGGAACTCGGTACTCTGGTGCCCCTTTCTGCTGCCAATATTGCCTCCCAAGTGAATTTTAGCTCCATGCCCCACTCAGCTCTCTCTCTTATTGAGGAAGGCATGGGGAAAATTGGTGGATTCCTGTGTATTTCAGGGAAGGTCATTGCCACCCGAACTGTGGACTATGAGGAGGTACACTGGGTCAACTTCACCGTCCAAGCCGCAGACAATGGCTCCCCTCCCAGGGCTGCGGAGATCCCTGTCTACCTGGAGATTGTAGACATCAATGACAACAATCCCATCTTTGACCAGCCCTCCTATCAGGTGGATGATCTGATATCATTGAGGCTTCTGGGAGAGGTGCAGGATGGTCAGGGCAGGCAGGGATAGGCTGCCATCACTCAGCAGGATGAGCGCATTTCTGTGATGTAACAAACCCTGGGCAAGTCTTCCAAGGGAAGGAATTGTGAGGGATTTGTGATATCATGTGGAATGTTACTTGGAGGTCAGCCAGTGATTTAATGCAGCCCCTGTCCACAACCCACCTTGATCTTGGGGCATCTAGGTAGAAAAGTGGATTAGAGTGCTGGACTAGGAATCCCACCTCAGACACTTACTAGTTGTGTGGTCCTAAGCAAGTCATTTAATCTTATTCAGCCTCAGTTTCCTCATTTGTAAAGTGGGGATAATAACAGGAACACATGGTTGTGACCAAGGTGATATAATGTATCATAAAGTGTTTTGCAAACCTATATAAATGCTAGCCATTAACATTATTATTATTATTATTATTATTGTTAAGAGTGCCAGAAGGACCTGCCCTGTATCCCCCATTTACCCTCATGGTAGAGAATCCACCAGCCTTGATCTCCCAAGCTTACAGGGGCAGTGAAGTATTAAGAACCTTTACTAACTGATGCCTGGACTGTCTCTCCCTTCTGTCTTCCTACCTGGCCCCAGGAATCTGTGTTTGAGGATGCACCAGTGGGCACAATCATCCTCACTGTCACCGCCACTGACGCAGACTCAGGCCCCTTCGCCCTCATAGAATACAGCCTGGGTGACGGAGAAGGCAAATTTGGGATCAACCCCACCACGGTAAATGAGTCAATCACTAGGCATTAATTAGGCACTCAGGATATACAAGGTGTCATGCTAGGCACTGGGGGTTCAAAGAATAAAATGAAAAATGGAGCTGCCCTTCCTCTCAAGGAACTTACAAGGTCGAGAGGGGATGGTAAATGCATGGGAGAGACTGGATGGAGAGGGGATGGTAAATGCATGGGAGAGACTGGATGGAGAGGGGATGGTAAATGCATGGGAGAGACTGAGGGGTAAAAAGGGAGGAGAGTAATGGCTGAGGATCCCAGGACTGTAGACTTGAAAGACTTCTAGAGAGCATCACATTCATCTCCATTCCTCTGGGTTCAACCCTCCCAGACTTATGAAGATTTAATTTCCCAGTATAGCCAATTCTGTAGCAACCTTCAGCCACTCTTGAGATGGCATCATGACTTGATGGAAACATCACTGGAATAGAAGATACAGGTTCAAGTCCCACATCAGCCACTAATAAGCTGTTTGGGCAAGTTATTTTTCCCCTTTGCACCTCAGTTCCTTCCTCTGTAAAATGGGCACAAGAAGTACAATGATCTGTAAGGTTCCTTCCAGTTTTAAATCTATGAAGACCATTGTACCAGCCAGTGATGCTAGTTATCAGATCATTCTTAAAATTTATGAGAATCTCTTAGTTTAAACCAATTTCTGCTGCTTCTTTCTTAGCAGACAAGCAGGACAGTGAGTCACCGTTCTATTTATAGTAACCCTTTGTAGCCATTAAAAGATGTATGAGTAATTCTTCCCACATTAAAGAATCCCTTTTTTTTCTGGCCCTGTACTTGGTAGAGTGTAGGAAACCCCATCTCCTCTTAAATCTGTCACTAAGTAAATGTTTTTATAGAGAGACAGTGTGGCCAAGTGGATAGAGAACTGGCCTTGGAATGAGGCAAAACTAGGTTTAAGTCTCACCTCTGATACATACTGCCTGTGTGACCCAGTGATTTAGGAAACTCTCTAGGGCGTGGGTTATTAACCTTATGTTCTAACCAACTCATGATTCAAACTAAGAGTATATTGATCTGGGATTCTTGTCAGGCTTACAAGTTTAACTTAAACCTCTCCCACTTTTTCCAGTGGTTATAAATTAGCTCCAAGCCCCCAAGTCATCATTCACTGACCAGAGTTTCCTGTCTCTGAACAAGGAATACTTTCTCCCCTTCCTATATACATATGACCAATAAGTAAAATACAATCGCTCAGTTTTGTTGGCTTTTATGTTAGCTAAAAGCCTAGAAATTAAAATTTGCACTTGAAAACAAAGTCTAAGCTTCTCCACCCAGAAATAAGCAACAAGGCTAAACCAAATGAACTAACAGCCCACAGAAGCATGCAGTGCCTCCCTAGAGAAAGAGGTGGAGAAAGAATGCATCACTAGTTTCTTATGGAACAATCACTACCAGTATGAGATGATGTCCCCAAAAGGAACAGATCATAAAAAAAATACAGGCTATCAGAGATGGCAGAAGCCACCTTACCTCATTTAGAGAAACAAAGTTCAGCAAGGGTGAGTCTCCTATCACCCAGAGAGATAATAACCAGCCTCTCCCACCTCCTTTGGGGGCAGCTAGCCATCACCTAATCTCTTCATCACTGCATTCCCCAGTAAAGGCCTTAGACTGGCCAGGCTGGGCAAGGAGAACAGAGGCTGAATCCATCCCGTCCTGCTCTTCTAGGGAGACATCTATGTGCTGTCCTCCCTGGACCGAGAGACAAAGGCTCATTACATCCTTACAGCTTTGGCCAAGGACAACCCTGGGGACATACCCAGCAACCGCAGGGAGAATTCAGTCCAGGTGAGGAATGTGGCTCTAAGGGATATTGAGGTAAAGCAAGTAGGGGATGGGTTGACTAGGGGATGATTTTGGAAGGACATAGGGTCAGTAGGGATGGGGACCAGCTGTCACTGCAGGCAGATTCTTCCAGGAAATACAGGCTGCCAGTTGTGTAAGACAAGCCCCATCTTCCTGCCACCATGCTACTAACATCCCCACTCCTGCTTCACATTCACTTAATCAATCAATAAATAAACATTTATTAAGTGCCTATGTTCTAGGCACCTGACTGAGAAGTTCTGGACAGCACAGAAGCAAGAGTATAGCAGGGTGGAGCTTTCTGATATCAGACTTGGGGTGAGAAGGGTAGTTTTCATGGAAATTTTTGACCCCTTCAAAGCCACCCTACTCCTCTCAAAACCACGCTAAGTGGGACATTTTAGCTGTCAGAAAACAAAGGCTTAGATCCTTTCTACTTCAAGAATCTGGTTTTTTCCCCCAAGGTGCATACTTTCTCCATCAACACAGATTGCAACATTTGTAGACAGCTTTTGAGAATTAGTATGACTGAAAAATTTGCCACCAGCCTGGTGGCATGGTAATGAGCCTCTACAAACTTATCGAGGTTGGTCACCAGGCAACAACAGACACACAATACCTCTCCATCCCTGTATTCAAAGCCTTTTCTCTTTGCTTCCACAGCCTGATATTTTGAAACCCCAGGGTTACCTCCATGCTTAATGAGACCTCAGAGGAAACCTTTAGTAGAGACTGAATCACTACCAATGGGTCACCCAGGATCAAGAACAGAGAGCAGCCTGGGTCCGGTCACCAGGCCAAATGATCGTGGGGCAAACACTCAGCAGATAGGACCCCAAGTTGAGACTATCAACTATAGTTATATACAGATCTAGATATATGGACAAAGATATATGTCTAAGGTCAGAAACATCTAAAATCAGGAGGAATTGAGAGAGTGTCACAGAGTTCAGGCTTATAAGGTAGGGTCCTGTCCATAAACAAAGAATAAGACCCTACCCTAAGGAACTCATTGGTGTCCCCTCCCTCATCTAAGGCTGCCTCACACATATGTCCAAATACCCAAAGGGTCATGACCTTTTATCTTTCATCTATGGGAAGAATGACTTTTGTGCTCATCATCTCCCCCCGCCAAACACTAGGTGGTGATACAAGTGTTGGATGTCAATGACTGCCGACCTCAATTCTCCAAGCCCCAATTCAGCACCAGTGTTTATGAGAATGAGCCTGCGGGCACTTCGGTCATCACCATGATGGCCACTGACCAGGATGAAGGGGAGAATGGAGAACTGGCTTATTCCATTGAAGGCCCTGGTGTAGGTGAGTAGCCTTATCAGGAGGCTTAGAGAAGAGTTGGGAAAAGACTATTGAAGCTGTGGCCTCTCCCACCAGGACACCAGGCTTGTCCACCACCCCTTTCCTAGGTGATCATGAGTTGGGTACTTCTCTACTCAGCTTCAGTTTCCTCAGTAGGGAGCATTAGCCAGCATGCCTTGGGAGTTAAGTAAGGGATGTGATATCATATACATGTTAACATAGCAACAGGCGATGGTTGAAAGACCCAGGGAATGGGTGATGTGGAGTAAGTAGGAAACAGGATAAGCGGTAGCTCCTGCATTGGGATGGCCCAAGGGGAGCTAGAGGAAAGAGTGGGAACTGGGAGTAGAGATGACTTAGAGGGGACATGATGGGTGTTTTGAGAATTTGAAGGACTTGTCATGTGTAAAAGTAATTAGACTTTTCTATTTGACCCCAGGAGGCAGAACTAGGAGCAAGGTCAAAGTCGCAGAAGTAGATTTCAAATCGATGTAAGAAAAAGCTTTCTAGCAAATAGTTATCCAAAAGTAGGATGGGTTGCCTTGGGAGGTAGTGGACTCCCCATTGCTGGAGCTCTTCAAACAAAATCTAGGAAAAAAAACATGTCAGACGTGTGACAGACAAAACTATTGTACAAGTGCACACTGATCTCTTTCATCTTTGAAATTCTGTGAGTGATGAGACAGTTCCTAAAACAACCCTCTGCCCTGACAGAGGCATTCCAAATCGACAAGGATTCAGGCCTGGTAATAACCCGGCGGCCGCTACAGTCTTATGAGAGGTTCAACCTCACAGTGGTAGCTACAGACGGTGGGCAGCCCCCACTCTGGGGCACCACGATGCTCTACGTGGAGGTCATCGACGTCAATGACAACCGGCCAGTTTTTGTCCGTCCACCCAATGGTACCGTCCTTCACATCTTGGAGGTATGACGTGTGTCCCCCTCCCAGCCTACCCCCATCCCTACCTCAGACCTAGAAGAGGGAGGCTTCCTAGAGGGTATAAAGTATAGTTACCATGGCAACTAATTTCCCCTCCTCAACATTTGTCTTAATTACTTCTTATGTTATTTTCACATTATGAATACTGTTGATTTGAGGGTACTTCTGCCTGCCCCAGCTTGCTACTTGTCCTAAGTGCCAAAAGTACTACTTATCACTCTGGATATGGGCTGCCCATGTTCTCTTCTCTACTGCCAACACAATTACTCTCTGGTAGGCTCAAGCCCTATTCCAGAAGTGAGGAAGGATGGTGCGATTGGCACTTCCTCACCTTCCCATTCTGAATCAGACCTCTGAGAGATTAGGACAGTAGCAAACATTAAGTCAAACAGAAATCTTATAGGACTCTGAAGGGTTCCCAGGCCATACCTGGCCTTGGGCTGCCATGAAGACCGTGGGACACTCAAACAGGGAATTCCCTGTGGGTTTTCTAGGTATCTCACTAGGCTCCCTATATTACTATCTTTGCCAAAACTTACCAAATCTATGTTGGTCTCAAGAGACTATGAGGAGGGAGGAGGGACACAGCTCCTATAGTGTGGAGTGGGTTAGAGATTGGTTCCCACCCCACTCCCACGCCCGGTGCAGAGGAAGGGTCAGTTCCCAAGCACAGATACAAGGTGTCACAAAGATCCTGCAAAAAACTCCTCCCACCAGGGAACCCTTCTAGGAATTGGGATTCTCTCTGAGGACTCCAGGAGATGTAAATAATCTGAGAAAGAACTGGCAAACTTCCCTGTGCTCTACTAGGAAATCCCTCTTCGGTCAAACGTTTATGAGGTCTACGCCACAGATAAGGACGAAGGGCTCAACGGGGCTGTTCGCTACAGTTTCCTGAAGACAGCGGGGAACCGAGACTGGGAGTACTTCACCATCGATCCCATCAGTGGACTTATCCAAACGGCCAAACGTCTTGACCGAGAGCAGCAGGCTGTGTACAATGTAAGGGTCCTCTGGATGTCACTAATGGCCATGAAGACCTAGGCTTAATTCCCGTGTCTGACACATACTGCCTACATAACTCTCAGGAAATCACTTATCTTCTTGGTGCCATAGGCAACTCTAAATTGCAGACAGGGTGCCAACCAGCATTGGTGGAGGGAGTTTTCCCACCTGGAAGTTCCCAATGCCAATGAAATCACAGATCCAGTCCCTAGCCATACTACCCCTAAAGGCATTGGGGGAAATGCCCAGTTTCCACTTTTCATTGGGAGGGGGGAGGGGTGGAATATAAGGGATAAAGAAAGCCATCTCTGGTCTCTCCACCACCTAGGACAGCGTGTTCCAACCACAGCCTGTAGAACCCTAATGGCCTGAGATCTGTAAAAGGGAGTTCCATGAGAATGTTTTAGTTCTAGAAATGATTCCCTCAGAAATATTCAACACGAAACAGCCTCAGTATCCTCCACCATAGTCCTCCTTGTGTGCCTCCCTAGGCCAAGGAGATGACCCCGGGCTCTCAGGGACTGTGCCTGTGGCACACATTCTCCAGTCTGCAGTGAGACACTGCTCTCAAACATGGCCTGATGAGGCTGCTGTCTGAGGGCCAGCCCAACTGAGGGCATCACCGTAAAGCTAGCCAGCAGGTGATCGGGCTTTTTTGGCTACAGCCACTCAGCAAGGGCAGGAGCAGATTGAATGGACATCGGTGTGGGGAAGGGTGCCCCACCAATGACATCTCTGACCCTGAAAGTGAATAACCAAAATCCTCAACACGTATAAACTAATTTCTCCTACACCAAAGGAAGCCTCATTTTTCTGTTTTGTTTTAAAAGTTCCTCATGATACCTTTATCCAAGGAGTATTAATTACCCCCCCCAGGTCACCCCTGGATCATCGTTCATGGTGTCCATCAATATACTTCAAGTCCAGAAGCATTGTGCAGCCCAGTGAATTGGGAAATGTTAGCCTAGGGACACCTAACTGGACAGCACCAATCCCTCATCACCTCATCCCTTGCAGCTTTAGCCCGCACCTCCAGCAGTATGATCCCGGGTTCAAGCCTGGTGCAAGGGAGACCTTTTTCTTGCTTCTGGTTTCAAGAGATGACATGTGCCATTCCAGGCCCTCTTCAGGGAGACCCTCCTTGAAAGAGAGAAAAGACTTGGAGAAGCAGCAGACATGTAGGGGAGCTGCTGCTTCAATATATCCCCAACTGCCAACTTGCTCCCAAAAGACTTTGGAGGATTTTCCCTGGGGTAAGATTAGAGCCTGAGCATTTGGGAGTGAGATATCTCAGCTCTGTCTACTGTTTCCCAAAGTCTAGTCTTTCCCCAAGAGTCTCTCCCTGAAGAGGGTCCTCTCTTGAAGCCAGAAGCAAGAAAAGGGTCTTTCCTTTCCCAAGCCCTGGCCAATTCTGCCCCTCAATGCAGACTCATAGCGTTTCCATCAATGAGGAGAGTCTTAGACAAATGCACCTGGCTTGATCCCTAGTTACACTGATTGGAAGTTTTCCTACCCTAGTTCTAAGATCCCCTGCATTCTCCTCAGCCCCATCTAAGGGCTTCTTGGTTTTCTGGGGAACCCAAGGGACCTCTCTCTAACCTCAGTTCCTCCCTCCAGCTGATCCTGGTGGCCAGCGACCTGGGCCAGCCAGTGCCCTACGAGACCATGCAACCCCTCCAGGTGGCATTGGATGACATTGATGACAATGATCCCATCTTCGTGAGACCCCCAGTGAGCCCAAAACCTTCTTTCCCCAACTCTTCCCCCTGCCTTCAAGTAGGGCTCAGGCTGGGTGGTAGGAAACTGGCCTGGGATTCTCCAGCCAGGATCCTCCCCCTGTTCTCTGTAGCACTGATGTGAACAGAGGAGCACTCCCCACCTCCTTTTTCTCCCCTCTGCTCCCCTCCCTTCTCCAATGTATATAATACATAGTCTGTAATGGATCTCAGCCAGAGAAACCAGTTCCAACCACTCAAACCAAAAGAAAATCAGACAATGAGATTTAATTGACTCTGCTGGTCCTTTTTCTTTCTTTTCCTTTTGAGCATGCCTGTCTGTAAGTCATGTGTGTGCACGAATGTCATGCATGTCTCAGTATGTACATGTACATGCATTCAAGCACACATGTGCCTGTTTGGTCTCAATGTGTGTCCATGTATTCCGCTCTCTCCCCTCCCTTTCTGAGGACAAATATAGTGTCTAGTGACCACATCCTGTGTCACCAGGCAATGAGTCACCATGTTCTCATGGTCCAGCCCTTTTGTGCAGAAAGCCATTCTTCTTGTGTCCCTCCCAGCATCTGACCCACTATCCTTCCCAGGGGGCTCTGTCCACTCCCAGCCCAGGGAGGCCTGGCCACTGGCCCATCCCTAACACCTGTGACTGCTCTCCTGGTCCTGCAGAAAGGCAGCCCCCAGTACCAGCTACTGTCTGTGCCTGAGCACTCCCAGCCTGGCACCCTTGTGGGCAATGTGACAGGAGCCGTGGACGCAGACGAGGGTCCCAATGCTATTGTCTACTATTTCATTGCAGGTAAGGAGGGCAGTAGGTCTGGGGCTGGATTGAGCCTGGGATAAGGCCTCAGCTGGCTCCTCCATTTCCCTTCCTCCCCCCACTGAATCTCATCCTCCCTCCCCAAGCTGGCAATGAGGAGGAAAACTTCCTGCTGAAGAAAGATGGAAGACTCTTGGTAATGCGGGATCTGGACCGTGAACGCGAAGCCCTCTTCTCCATCATCGTCAAGGCCTCAAGCAACCGGAGCTGGACGCTGCCCCGTGGTCCAGGGGTTTCCCAGGCCCTCGACCTCACAACTGACCTGACGCTCCGAGAGGTGCGAATTGTCATAGAGGACATCAACGACCAGCCTCCACGCTTCACAAAGTCTGAGTATACTGCAGGTGACACAACGGGGCAGTCTGGGGGCCTGGGGCTGGAGGGTGTGGGGGAGTGAAGGGGGTCCTATCTCAGCTCCCTCTCTCCAGCAGGGCTTTCCTATCCCCCAAGGCCCAAGTCACAAGAGAGGGGATTGAGATGAGCGTAAAACATTCATCTCTGATCGACCAGGGCTGCCCTAAAGAGAGAGTCCATGAGCTGAATGGCCAGTGTCTTTGATGTTCACCTAAAGGATGGGGATTTGTATTGCTTTCTGTCCCATAAGGGACAGGCAATGGAAACGCCCACTCTTGCAATGGTGGCTCAGTGAGTCTTTGAGGGTCCAAGAGGAAAGGAGAGGCAGCCCCTACCATGGGAGCATTGAAGGAATATGGGAAAAACATGGGGTCACAGTACACGCACAATCCATTTACTCCTTCCCAACTCACTGACTGCTTCCCACAGGAGTGCCCACTGATGCTAAGGTGGGATCAGAGCTCATCCAGGTGCTGGCTACAGATGATGACATTGGCAACAACAGCCTGGTGTTCTATAGCATCCTGGCCATCCACTACTTCCGAGAGCACTCCAATGACTCAGAAGATGTGGGTCAGGTCTTCACCATGGGTAAGGGCCAAACTGTCCTGAGTAAAGGTGGGAGGAAGTGGGGGACCCATCTCAGGGGAGAGAAATCTCGACCACCAGCCCTCAGATCTCCCACCCAGAGCCCCCCAGGCATTAGGCCTAAACTTGGATAGGATAAAAGGAGGGGAGGTCAGTCACCCTAGAGTTTTCCAGGGAAGCCTAGCTATGGAGCTAGAGTAGGAAGTGGGGCGAGGCCAGGCTCAGAGGGCGTATGTATGTATGTGAGTGTGTGTGTGTGTGCATGTGTGTCTCTCCTTGAATGCATACTAGCTGACATTTGTATAACATTTTAAGATTTACAGATCACATTGCATCATCGTCTCATTGTAGCCTCACTGATTCTAATAAGATAATATATGCAATGTATAATGTATGTTAGTGAGGTAAGTATCATAGGTATTACTATACCCATTTTATAGATGAGGAAACAGACTCAGGAAAGTTGTGACCTCCCTACATTCACAGCAGTTAGTAAGGATCCCCACCCTTAGTAAGAGCCAAACCCAGGCCTTTTTTGACTCCAAACTCAGTCTTCTTTCCCCTGAGCATGTGGGTATGTGCACACGTTGTTTGGGGTACCACAAAGTAAGGAAATGGATTATGAATATATATTTTATTGTGTCTCAGAAACCATATGTGTGCATGTATGTGTATGTGTCTAGGTAGAGAACATGGGCTCAGGTGTGTGTGTGTCTCATAACTGTATCCTGAGTAGGCATATGTTAGCCACCAGGGGGAGATGGTGAGTAAAGCAACCTGAGTTATCAGTCATCTCCTGAACCAGAGGACCTGTAGGAGGCCCCCAAACAATTAGTTCTGCCCCCCCCAACCCTCCACCCCTTCCCCTAAAGGGAACTTTCTTTAAGCACGTACTTTTTGGGGAGTTTTTTGGAAACATTCCTACTGCTCACCCTAAACTGAACAATTTTCTTAAATTAAAAATAAAACCCTCAAAAGCAACAAATAATAGTCTAAAAAATATTTCCATATTGGCCGTGTTCACAAGCGTATTCATTTTAAGTCTGTCACCTCTGTGGCGAGAGCTAAGTGGTATGTTTCATCACTGATCCCCGGGACTTATGGTTTATCATTGTGTTGATCAGAGTTCTGAAGTCTTTCAAATTTGTTTTTCTTCATAATGTTCACATGGTAGAAATTGTTCTTCCCCTTCTGCTCACATCACTCTACATCAGTTCAGACAGATCTTCCCAATTTCCTCTGAAACTGTTCATTTCATAATTCCTTATGGCAAAATAATATTAAATTCTATTCATACACTATAATTTATTTAGCTATTCCCAAATAGCGGACATTCCCTTAGTTTCCAGCTTTTGGGTTCTGTGCAAAGATCAGCTCATCTTTTCATTGTGGTGTGGCTTTCCTTTTCCAAGCAACTCACTCCGCCTCCCTTTGTGGGGAAACGACTTTGTGGGGAAATCCCAGCAAATGGAAGAAAATGCCTTCCCTGTGCAGCCTGGCTTCATGCTTTTAAACTAGGGATATCTGGATTTAGTGATTCTTTGCCAGGCTTGTAACAGTTCAGTAACAGTCCACTTTGTCCTAACTCTGCTAACCCCAGGCCAGCCACTCATGCATTTGGAACTAATATTTCAACCCCAGAAATCAGAAGCAGGAAATGTTCTCTCTCTCTTCTCTTTTTCTCTTTCCTCTCCTGTACTCTTCTCTCCTCTCCTCTCCTCTCCACTCTCCCCCTATCTCTCTCCCTCCCTCTCCTTCTCCTCCTCCTTCTTCCTTTTTTTCACTTCCTCTCCCCCCTCTCCTTCCTCTCCCTCTCCCCCTTCTCTTTCCCTCTCTCTTCTCTCTCTCATCTTTCTATTTGTAAACACTAAATAAAATACACACACATTTACATTATGTTACACTTTACAACACATTACATTAAATAAAATACACACACAACTTGATATTTCCAATGTCTAACAGGGAAATACAGTCTAAAGAATGTATAACTTTACACACGTGAACTGCAAAAGGAAGAAGCAGCTTTGTCAGAGTAGAAAAGGGGTCACGGGTTCCGGCTCCCACCTCCCCAGGGCTCGGGATCCCTGGCACTGCCCCTCTTGCCTATGCCTGGTCTCAGCACAGAATCAGTCTTGCTTCCCAGCAGGTCCTCATGGCTTATCTCTCACCAGCTTTACCTGATTGATTGTGACTCGCAGGTCTCTCCACTTAAGACGGCTTCTTCCTTGACTCTACTCACTTTACTTCTTCCTTCTCTCACTCAGACATTTCATTCTACTCACTCAGACTTCTGCATTGCACTCCCCAAAAGCCCCTTACCCAAAGTCAGTTCAACCGCGATCTTGGTAGGCTGCCCACAGATTAAATCCAAGGTGGTCTTAGATGTAGAGAATACTGGGAAAAGATTTTTTTGCCGGTAAACAGCCCCCTGCTCTGCATCATCTTTTGCAGAGCTCAAAAATTGGGTTTCACATATAGTAATATATCCATTCAAAAGTATATAGTTATTTATGAGTATGTACCCAAGTTGATACATGTCTGCATCAGCACATTTATGTAAATGAGCATGGTAATGAGTTGGCCTAGACACATCAGTTATTTACAGTAACTTCAGGAAAGATACCTCATTTCTCAGGGCCTCAGTTTACTTGTTTGTAAAATAAGGTGGTTGGACTAGATGTCCTCGAATGCCCCTTTGAGCCCTAAATCTATGGTCTTCTTATCTATTGGGGAGCTTAGAGATTATTCATGTCCTTGGCCCCTTTCCATAGCACAGATAACAGAGTCTTCGATTCTCCTAGTGTGACAGTGGCTGGGGAGGTGGGGAGAGGGTTAGGGAAATGACCCAGTTTAGCTCCCTGGCTTTCAACACCTTCTTTACCTCTTCTCCCACTCAGGAAGTATGGATGGGATCCTGCGCACATTTGACCTATTCATGGTCTACAGCCCGGGCTACTTTGTGGTGGACATCATCGCTCTGGACCTTGCTGGTCACAATGACACCGCCCTTGTGGGCATCTACATCCTGCGGGATGACCAGAGGGTCAAGATTATCATCAATGAGATCCCTGACCGAGTGCGCGGCTTTGAGGAAGAGTTCATCCGCTTGCTGTCCAACATCACGGGCGCCATCGTCAATACCGATGATGTTCAGGTACTGAGGCACGGGCAGGGGGAGGGAGAAGCAGCGGAGGCAGGGGAGTGCTAGGCCAGAGGGACATGGGACCAGGTCGGGAGTGCAAAAACCCTGGGTGACTCAGGGCAAAGGGGAGCAAGGTCAGTGTGAGAGCAGGGTCAGGACCACGGAAATCACAGTCTCAGGTCACATTATTTTAAGGCCGATGCAGTTCCTTAAGGACCTAGCCCCATTCTCCCCTCTCAAAGCTGCTGGTGCCCACAGGACGGGGAAGCGGGTATGAGAGTAAAAAGCAGAGGAGAGGAGGTACAGCGTGCCCTATGTGGACAGACTGCTGGACTAAGTTCAGAAACTTCCTCAGACACTTACTGGCTGGGTGACCCTGGGCAAGTCACTTTTGGCCTCAGTTTCCTCATCTGTAAAATGAAAATAATGATAGCACTTACCTTCCTGGGTTATTATGACGACAAAATGAGATGATATTTGTAAAACACTTAACAAACCTTCAAGTACAACATAAATGGTAGCTATTATGAGTATTATTATGTAGTATTATTAGTAGTAGTATTATGGGGAATGCAGGGAAGGGGGAGGGGGGAATGAGAAGAGGGCTCCAGATGATTGGAAATTGGCTTTCTTGCTTGTGGCCTGCCCAAAGTCACAGGTTTCATGCCCCCTTTCTTCTCCCACCCCAGTTCCATGTGGACCAGCGGGGCAGGGTAAACTTTGCGCAGACGGAGCTGCTCATTCACGTGGTGAACAGAGAAACCAATCGCATCTTGGATGTCGATCGGTGAGTGGAAATCAGTCCTTCCCATGAACCGCACCTTATTCTAAGCACTATGGAGAGAGAGGAGGGAAGGGGCTCCAACCATCCTGGGAGGTGCCATTGCTTCTTTGGAGGAGGAACTCTCTTGAAAGAAGAGGTGCCTGAAAGAATCACTAACTGCAACTGGCTACACACATAAGGACTGATGGTTCTAATCAGGGAAGGCTTCCTGGAGAAGGCAGAATTTTGAAAGCTGCTAGAGGAGCAAGGAGAGTGCTCCAGGTTGTGGATGTGGGCCAGCCTTCTGACAAATAGCTCTTAGGGGGAAGGAGGAGAGGGGAGGCCAGGAGCTCTGATGTCTCCTCTCCTCCATTTCCAGGGTGATCCAAATGATTGATGAAAACAAGGAGCAGCTGAGGAATCTCTTCCGAAACTATAATGTGCTAGATGTCCAGCCTGCCATCACTCCCCGGCTCCCTGACGACATGTCAGCCCTGCAGGCATGAGAACAAGGGACAAGGAGTCCCCAGGGATGGGGACGAGATTGTGAGGAGGGTTAGAGGGCAGACCATCCCACACTGGGCACCTGCCCAGTGGCCTATGCTTTCCTGTAATAGGGAAGGTTCAAAGATGTGGGTGGCTTCGAATAGCATCCTTCATCCAGGGGCTCAACACCCTAGGAATGGGCCCTCCACCATGAGCAGAAACTGTCAGACCCACGTCAGACTTCTCTGGAGAGAGCTTCAGGGGCACTCCTGGGAATAGGAGGGCCTCACTAGGTACCTCCCACCCCAGAAGCTCACCCAGTGGTTCCCCTTCCAGATGGCGATCATCATTCTGGCCATCCTCCTCTTCCTCGCGGCCATGCTCTTCATTCTCATGAACTGGTACTATAGGACTGTGTAAGTGACGTCTCTCACTGGACCCCTCCACCAAGACTCTTCTCCCCATTCTCCTGTTCCCATCAACCCAAACCCTGCAGACACCATTTGAGGTTGCCTTGATGCCACTCAGGCTGGACACTCCACAGGGCCCAGGACCCCGTCCAGCCTTCAATAATACACTCAGCCTACACAGCTCCATCTACTCTATGACCTAAAAAGCCTTTTTTTTTGAAGACTCGCCTAGGATTCCAGGCCTGTTTTCGGTTGAATTCCTATTTCAGCCTATGACTGGTTTAGACTTGGGAGCAGATCCAGAGGAGCCCCATTCACACTCCCACTCATCTCCCTTGCCAAGATTGTCTTGCCTCTAGGCCTCCTTCCTTAATCCATACTTTCTCTGCTTCTCTCCAGACACAAGAGGAAACTCAAAGCTATTGTGGCCGGATCCACAGGTGAGTGGTAGCCGTGGGCTGTCCTGTCTTGAGAGGCAGGGATAAAGGAGAGAACAAGAGATTGGGCCTGTGGGCGCTGAAAAGTTGTCATCCTCCCCGCACCCCATCTTTGTTCTGGGACCTGGGGATCCCAAGCAGAATCCCCATGGAGGATGTGTTGTGATGCCTACACCTCCCGAATGGTCTCTCCAATTCCCCCCTCCCTCCCATTGCCTTCTATCAGGGAACCGAGGCTTTATAGACATCATGGACATGCCCAATACCAACAAGTACTCCTTCGATGGGTGAGTGTGTCTGCGTGTGCTGGGGGAAGGAAGGAGCCACCATTGGCATTGCCAGGGTCAGCTGCCTTCTCATTGCCCTCTCAGGGCTACATTCCTGGCTGTAATGACAAGGAGCACCCCTCCCACCACTAAGCCATGGCCTTGAAAGCAAACCCTAAGGACCTCTTTGCTCCCCATCCGGGGAAAGTTCTGTGAGAAGCCCAAAGAGACAGGGAGAATGACATGCTCGTAGTTGAGTGAGCTAAGCTAAAAGGATCCTGGAGTTCCTTAGAGCAACCCATGAGCCCTTCATTCTCCCACCCTGGGAGATTCAAGCCTCACCTTCTTCAGAAAGCCTTCCCTGATCACACTAACTGGTTGGCAAGTACAGCCAAAGGCATTGAAGTTAGCTCTGAGGGCTGGGTGGGTAAGGCCAGCAAGTCTAGCCCTGTGTGGCCCGGAGCCAGCTCTGCGCACCCTCCCTGCAGGGCCAACCCTGTGTGGCTGGACCCATTCTGCCGGAACCTAGAGCTAGCCGCTCAGGCTGAGCATGAAGATGACCTGCCAGAGAACCTCAGTGAGATCACAGACCTGTGGAACAGCCCTGCCCGCACACACGTGAGTCCTTAACCCTCCCTGACCCTCTGGCCCTGCCACCAGACCAGAGCACCTCTCAGCCTTCCCACCTCTACCAAGGTACAAAACAGGCACCAATCCCAGAGGGCTTCTGGTCCCAGGTCCAACTCTGTGAGGTCCTCCTGGCCTTTGGGAACTCAGTGGTCATCTCCTTTGGTCACCTCTGCCCCTGCTCTTAGCTGGATGCCAGAGGAACTAGGACAATCCAAAGTGGAGCAGGTGGGGACGTTTTAGCCAAGCTCAGCCACCTTCAAAGGCACCTGCCTCCCTCCTTGCTTCCTTTTTACTCCATCCCGTCCCCAGGGGACATTTGGGAGAGAACCATCAGCTGTCAAGCCAGAAGATGACCGCTACCTGCGAGCTGCCATCCAGGAGTATGACAACATCGCCAAGCTGGGCCAGATCATCCGGGAGGGGCCCATTAAGGTGAGGTCCTGGGATCTGTTCCACCTCTCCTCTTTGTGGACCTAGCCTCCCTTGGAAATGGGGTGGCCCTTCCAGGGAGAGGAGGCAGCCTCATCCTCTCTCGGTCAGCTCCCAGCCCCAGGGTAAATCTGTGACCGTAAATATCCTATGAAAAAAAATGAGGAATTGCAAGACCTTGGAATCTTAAGTCCCTGCACCCACCCAAGAACACAACCAAAACTATTCTAGAAAAAGCATTCTGTCCCCTCCCTTTAAGCTTTCAGAGGTTTCTCTCCCTCCCAGCCTCTCTCTCTCTCTCTCTCTCTCTCACACACACACACATATACACACATACATACATACACACCTCTTGACACGCCTTGTTTTATAGCTTAAGTGTTAGAAAGTTCTTCCTAACATTGACTAGGCCCTTCCCACTATGACCTAAGTGTAATGGCGGACCACAAATACCATTTGCTTCATGTCTCTCACCCAATCATCCATTCCATCCCCTGGGCCTTGATTAATTTTCTTGAAGGTGGGCTCATCAGTGACGTGAGAAAATAGCCAGTTGGTCCTTATCCTCAACTAGCCCTCACCCCCACCCTCGATGCTGTAGTTCAACCCAGGCTTTGCCCAGACAGAGACCAGCACCCATTCTGGACTCATCCGGCCCATCCTCCCGCCTCCAGGCAGGCCCACTCTTAGGAATCTCAGGCTCTCAGTAACAGCTTAGGCTGTAGTGACGCCAGAGCAACCTCTCAGTCGCTGGCCTGAATGGCCTGCTCTGCCGTAGAGCTAACCTCGATCTCTCATCCTGGATAGCGCACACCCTTTCCTCTTGACCCTCTCTTAATCTCTGTGTAGCAGCTGGAAGATGAGAGCAGCCCTCACCCCCACCGAGGCAGTGCTGAGGGCCTGTGGAGGAGGGAGGGGGTTCAATACTGTTACCTCCCTCAGGGCTCGCTGCTGAAGGTGGTCTTGGAGGATTACCTACGGCTCAAAAAACTGTTTGCCCAACGTATGATGCAAAAAGCCGCCTCCTGCCAGTCCTCCATCTCAGAGGTAGCACGGCGGGCGGAGGGGGCAGGGAAGCTGCGTGTGGTGCCCTAGCCCTGGGGATGCCGTGTCTCCTTCACTCTTCTCCTAGAACAGGGCCTGTCCTTTCTGCCTTCTGGCTTGGATTGTTTCGAGAAGCTGGTGTCTGGGGAGCTGGATTTGGTTGCTAAGTTGTGTTCTTTGTGCTAAAGAAGAGAGGGAAAGAATGGGAGGTGGGGGATGGGAGCAGGGATGGGGAGAGCAGACAGGGTGGTCACTGGAAGGTATTGACCAGACCCTGCAAAGTTTGCTCAAGTGGCCAACTCCCAGAAGGGGCCTTTGGAAGAGCTGAGCGATAACCCCATGACTGCTAATCCTTACAGCTAATCCAGACAGAGCTAGAAGAGGAGGCGGGGGACGGGAGCCTGGGCCAGGGCAGCCTTCGCTTCCGCCACAAGCAGCCCATTGAGCTGAAGGGGCCAGATGGAATCCACGTGGTGCACGGGAGCACAGGCACCCTCCTGGCCGCTGACCTCAACAGCCTCCCCGAGGACGATCAGAAAGTCCTGGGTCGGTCCCTGGAGACGCTGACCGCCGAAGCTGGGGCCTACAACGAGCGCAATGCCCGCACTGAGTCCGCTAAATCCACCCCCATGCACAAAATGCGGGAGGTGATCATGGAGAGCCCACTGGAAATCACAGAGTTATGACTAGAAGTGGCATCGCTGGTGTGAGGGCATCGGGGCCCAGCCTGCGAGCGGGCAGGTAGCTCACGAGACTGCACGGAAGAGGTCACCCCAGAGCAGAGGGGCCAGGGCACCTTCCTTATCCTAGCCTTGGGGGGAGGGCCCAGGGGGAAGCCTGGAACAACCTCCCAAGCCCCCAGTATCGACCTCTCCAGACTCTTTACATTTACCAGACACTCATTCAGCATCTGATCTTTACATTCATAAAATCTGTTATTTTTTTAAGAAAACCAAACGGATCTATTAGCATCTACGGATGACATCAGGGGAGCTTAGCCCTGACTCCTGGGGGCCCAAGAGTTGGACAAATAACTTATCTGAGGACAAGAACACGACAAGAAGCTTCAGGCTTTTGCTGCCCTCTCCTCCTTAAACCCCAGCCCACACCAGCTCAGGCTGATCCATCCTCCTGTACAGGGAGGAAGCCATTGCTTGGGCAAGGGGTATCCAAGGAGGGAAACAGCCATTGCCCTGGAAGCTAGTTTGACCTACCTCCCTCCCCATCTAGCACCTTACTCTTAGTTAAAATCCCGCTGCTTCTAACCCATCCGTGAATCCATGCCCATGATGGCGGCAGAGTCTGTCCCACTGCCCCAGCCCTGGAACAGGAAGGGAGGCGCAGGGAGGAGGGTCATTTCCTCCATTTTGCTGGCTTACCAAACACATACAACTAACCAAGCAAAACAACTGAGGTTCCCCAGGTTTTGAATGTCACGTGTTTGTTGTGTAATTTTTAAAAATTAATTTATCCCTCTACCTGCCCCCACCTCACCTCAGTTTCATTTCTCAGTAGTCATTGTTGAAAGTTTTTGGAATGGTCTGTTTAAACAAAGGAACCGGAAATACACTCTGGATTTGGTAAATCTCACCCGTGTACTCTTAGGTGGTGGGTAGGGGAGTGGGGCTGGGGGAGAACTTCACCTTGGCCTCTTAACTGACCTTCAGGAGCCTTCGGCTGGTGGGATGCTGGAGAAGGGAGAGCTAGATAGGAATATGGAAGACTACAGCAATCACCCTTTTCTGGGTTGGGCTCTCTCTGCTTCCCTATTCCAACCAAGGGGAAGGTTACCACATACCTGTGATGGACGAATTATCACAAACAAAAGCCTATAATTTATCATAACTTTTATTGTGAATCATAGAAAGATTTAGGGCAAAAACAAACAAAAAAAATCATCAGTATTTAGTCTATTCCATAGTAGAGCCAAGGGTGCAATTATTATAAGGAGAGAGGAAAAACCAAATCCCAGCCTCCTTTGTGCTCATCTAGGACTGCAATTGACAACCATTTTTCTACTAGGAAGCAAGAAATGCAGAATTTTAGGGGTGGCTAGGTGGTGCAGTGGATAGAGCACCGGCCCTGGATTCAGGAGGATCTGAGTTCAAATCCAGCCTCAGACACCTAACACTTACTAGCTGTGTGACTCTGGGCAAGTCACTTAACCCCATTGCATAGCCAAAAAAAAGAAATGTAGAATTTTGTCCCCCACGTTAGCCTAAAAATTATTATGATAATTAAGGTAAGGCCTCTAAGAAGGGGATACAGCAATGACCTGGGACTGTGTGATACGTGCCAGAGTTCTATGTAAGGCATGCCACAGACACTAGCTAACATTCGTCCAGAGCTAGAAGAAAAAGATTCGTTGTCTTTGAACTAAACAAGCATCGCTATGGTTGCTATGTAAATCAAGGTCTCAGAGAAGAAAGAATTCACCACAACCTCCCCCCACCCTGTAGGCATTCTCCCCACAGCAGCCCCTCCTGAAACACAACCCCAGTTACTGCTCTGTCCCACTTCCCCAAATCTACTTCAAAGCGAAGGCTCAGGAAAGGTATCACAAAGAAATAGAAAACAGGCTAGAACTCAAGGGTAGGAGTGTTCAAAGAAACCACGTTAAGAGCTGGACTCCCTCAATCCAACTATGGTGAATTCAAAACCTCACCTCCCCTCACCTTCCCCTGCTCTTTCTAAGCCAACACCAGCTTCCTCCAGTAAGGAGACTGGGACCCCTCCACATTGCAAGAAAACCAATTTAAAAAACTAAGGACTCTGGCTCTGAGGTCTTACACTTGAAGACAAACTATGCCTTTCTTCTGCCCCTAATATAAGGTGACCAATAGGTTAGGGGGGACAGTAATAGAGGGAGTGGCTCTCCCAGCCTCAGCCTAGGACAGTTCTAAACACTACTAAGTGATTATAAGTTTGAAGCCCCTGGCTATCATTGGTTTTGGTCCCATGCTTCTGTCATCCCTATCCACAGGCTCCCACCTTCCACCAAACCCACACCTCCACCATCACACCCAGACTCTAGTCTATGATGCAGTCATGACACATCATTCATCTAGCAGAGGGGGAAAGAGCATGGCGACATGGCCAAATGGAGCGCCTCTCAGACCCATGGAAACAACGGATAAATGGAACAAAAGAGAGATGAGATGGAGGAAGAAGAGAACTTGGGCTTATTTGAAAAACAGGAAAAAAAATCAGATCTGTATATTCCCTTCTCTCAGACATACAAATAGGAAAGAAGTTGCAATTTCTCCAAGACACAAGGGCGCTCCTCTAATCCCATTCATGTTTCTTGCAGTGCTCAATAGCCTAGTAGAGAGAGAGGGAAAAAAATTAAGCCCTTCCAAAGACAATCACCCCAAACTACTTTCCTTTCCAAATCTAGACCTAAGACAACACCAGGAGCTGTACCCAGCCCGGGTACTCATCTTGAGGGTATGGTGGGGATAATAATATCAATAGTAAATGCTTAATAAATGCATGTTAACTGATTGACTGATAATGCAGAAGATTTCAGAGTGGGTCTTCTTAGTTAAACCCTAAAAGTGGTGCCCCCAGGGTTTGAGATTGATGAAGTAAAAAGAGTTGATGCAGAGAGCGGGGCAAGATGCCAGGCATATACCTTTAATAAATGCTTGCTGACTTCACTGCCAATGGAAACAAGTTTTCCAGACTGTTTCCTCTTTGAGAGAGGCAGGCAGGGCCCACAAGTGCCCTGGAAACATTTTTCCCAGGTACCCTACATGGTCTCCCTGGCATGGGGACATGAACCCCAGGGAAAGCACAGCCACACCACTCAGAGACAGAAACCAAGTTTCACCTACTTAAAGCAATTGGCTAAGCAAAGAAGACAGCTGAAATTCATCTAATTCATGGGTCATGGACCCCTTTGACCATCTGGTGAAGCCTTCTATGAAACCCTTCTCAGAATAACGTTCTTAATGTAGAGAATGCAAAACATTACAAAGGAAATGAATTGTGTTAAAATGTAGCCATCAAAATACACTTTTTAAAAAAAGTTTAGCAGACCCAGGTTAAGAATCGCTGGCCTAATGCTTTCTTATTTACAAAGAGCTTTATACACCCACCTTCCACACAATGCTTATGACAGAGGCACTTAGTAAAAGTATGGACATTATCCCCATCTGCCAGGCAGCATCGATTCCTTGAAGGTGCAAAGTGACTTGCCCCAAAACACACAGAGAGTGTGAACAGCCACAACATGAACCCAAGTCATCTAACTCGAAATCCTGGGCTATTTCTACTATGTCACTGTGAGCTGATTGTCACTAAACCCTAAACAAAGCATAAGACTGAACAAAGAGGAGAATCCATCCATTATTCTGACACCCTCTGGACCAAAAGACCCAAGGCTGATGACCCAGAAAGCCTTCCCTCTCCCCAGCCTGCAGTGGCCAAGCCCTGGGAGAGAACTGAGGAGGACACCTAAAGGATCATGAGGGAGCACTAGGCAAAAAGAGGGGTTCCAACCTCCTTGTCAGCCAGACCTACTCCTAGAGAAGGGAGGGGGGTCTTGTCTCCACTTACTCAGCCCCAGAGGCAGAGCCGGTAAAGAGGCAGCAGCTGTGCCATAAAACATGGTACTGGAGATTTCTTGGGCTTGTCCACGTTTCCTAAGGACATTGCCAGATTTCCTTTGGGCCACAGTTTTGACCAATGCCCCTACATCTATGGATGCAGGTATGAACTGAGCCTCAGGACAGCATTTCCATTGGCCCAATCTCAGACTCTCAAGGTCATTTCCCCAGAGCCAAGGAGAACTCTCACATCCCCCCTCTGCCCTGAGTTGTCAAACAAAAAATAAACCTTCCCCTCTAAACCCTAGAGATAACTACAGCTAGTTCTCTGCTTAGCCTCATTAAGCCCTACTGGTGTGGAAGGAAAGAATCCCTAAGTCTAGATAGACCGTACTAAAGGATAAGATTTGGACAGCCTTGGACTCAAAGTTCAACCAGTGCTTCCTAGGCAAAGAACCAACCTCAGAAAATATGACTCACTTGTTAAAGTCTGCAGGGCCACCAGCCTACCCACTATATGAGATCTGATAATCAAGGCTGGGGCTAGTCATGATAGAAGTTAAAATATGACCAAAACAGAACCCATGCTGAAGGAAAAACACTTCTGCAGGCTTCCAAGACAAAAGAAACTCATGCCACACCAAACATCTGCTGCCTGTTTGACCACTCTGACCCCAAAAAATAAGAGGCATATCACACATGAAGAGTGCTCACCTTGGAATCAGGAGACATAGTTTTGATTCCTTCTCTATTTGAAATAACTTTCCTGGGTGTAGGCTAGATATCACTCAACCCGCATCCCTACCAGTTTCATGACCTGCTTTCCTCACAACACCCCAGTGAGGAAAGTAGGGCAAAGATAAGACCAAAGGACCTAAGGGCTCTTCTAAGTGGAGTCTAAATGAACAGCACCTTCAACCCAAAAAAATCTAGTAACAAATGAAGAGACTCGTTATCCAGAGCTGACCTGGGGTTCCTAAAGTTTGGGATAAAGCGGTGGGCAGTGGGAGGGACTTACGTTGCACTGAGCAGCTGTCTCCATGTTCTTACACCAGTAGCTTGGGCCCCAGACACACTGCTCCCTTCCCAACAGAGGCTTAGCAGGAGCTTTGGGGCAAGCTCCAACTTTCTATATGGGGAGAAAAGAAAGTGAAAAAGCAGAATGAGATGGGCCCAGGTGCCCTCCCTCCGCACCTTCCTCCCACCTGTGAGGGAGTGACTGAGTTCCAGGGAAAGTGAGGTGGTCCTTAGACCAAAGCGCCAGGCTCTCTTGGGTTCCATGAGGTGGGAAGGGATGCTGGCCAGACCCCAGAGATGGGCCCACAGACCACAGGGATGATCCCACCTCCCAGAAGGGTCTCAGAGCCTACGACACTGTCAGCTCCCAGGAGGTGCCCGTGGGCTCCAAGAACAGACCCACACTGCCATGCTTACCAGACACAGAGAATCAGGATTCATCTCATCGTGCAGGGCTGCAATCAGGACCGGCTCATACTCCTTCACAAACGCGTCACACTGTTCAGCAGAACAAAGGACAGCACTCAGACAACCCAAGAGGGCTGGAGCCACACAGCAGTCTCCAGGAGCCAGCGTACTCCAACCACAGAGCAGCCCAGCTTCCCAACATGCCCCGGCCACTTCTGAGACACCCCTCCAACTCAGCCCTCCCCAAGCCCAACACCTCCCTCCCAGGAGAGTCATGGGCTCTCCCTGCTCAATTCAGAGGCCTGTCTTGGGCCTGTCAGCTAGCCCAGCTTTAGGAATGAGTCCTCAGACCACTGGCTTCAGGATGAAAAGCAAAACCCTCTTTCTAATGAGGACAGGAGGAAGATGATCAGTGCCAGCACTTTGGGGCCCCACAGAGAGTCCAGGCCTTTCTAACTCCAGGAGTCTTAATGCCTGGCATTACCTCATCCTTGTAAACACCTGGCAACATGCTACAAGCCTTCTCAAAGGCAGAGAGAATCATGGCCTTGGTGCTGTTCTTATCCAGGTTCCGGTCCAAATACCCATCGATCTTTTTGCACATGTCACAGAAGACACCACTCTTAAGTCTGGCTATGTTAACTGCAGAACAGGAAGGGACATGAAAGGCAACATGATGCGTGCAACAACCAGTCACGTACGACATCCTGAGCCCTGAGCTAGAGGTCCACTGAGTTTTTTTTTTTCCTTCCTTACCTGCATGTGCTGATGTCTTGCCTTGGCAAATATTAAGAATACTACACATGGAGTCAGGGTCAATCTCCTCCAGGAGTAGATGCATGATACTGGGGCCAAAGGTGTTGACCAAGTCTCCACAGCTCCCAGCTACATAACTGGGGATCACCGAGCACACTTCCTCTGCTGCGTTAATCACATCCTCCTATACCCCAGGAGACAGTGTGTAAGATTGACTCAGGTTCTGATGCCGTGGGTTATAAAGGGTTGGGGTTTGGCGGGGGGATGGGAGAGGGGAGAAGGACAGGGAGAAGGGGAAGGAGGGTCTCAGGCCTGTCTCCTAAAGTTAAGCCAGCTGATTGAATTTTAAGCATTTGCTGAAATCCTGCCTTGCTGTAGAAAATTTGTCTTCCTCCTCTGTGGTTGTGATTTTATGGTCTAAGAGGGCCTGTCCTAGGTGCCTAGGGCACAGAACTATCTTCAAGGAGCTAGAAATTGGCTTATTCATGAGGACAAACCCAGCTTGCCCATCTCACTCTCATACTAAAGCAACCCGGCTTGAAACGAACAGAGAAGGAGCCCGGACCTGCAGTGCCCGGCCCCTTGGAAGGACTCAACAAATGTTGGTAGATCCTGGGAGGGGAATGACCACTGAGGAGACACACCTTAGACTGGTTGCCCTCCAGCAACTTGATGATCTCTTTGATAACATGTTGGCACAGCTCACAAGTAGGACCAGCCTTCATCTGAACCAAGTTCTTCTGTTAAGAGAACACACGGGGACCTCCAGGTCAGTGGGATAGTGTGAACCTTTCTCCAGACAGCACCTAGCACACACTGCTCCAGAGTCAGGGCTGTGCCTAGAGTACCTGTCACAGGCATGGGGAAACAGAGGCACAGGGAGCTGGGGACTCAGGATCCCACCATAGGTAAATGCTGAATTCAGACTCTAGGTCTCCTGATTCTGAATTCACAGGGAAGCTGTGGGGTTCAGAGGGAGGAGAGCCCTAGTGTGGGACCCAAAGGCCTGGGTGCTGGTGCCAATACACACACCTTATTAACCATATGACCCAAGCTTCATGGACCTCAGGGTTCTCATCTGTAGGATGAGGACAAACACTCTACTCACAGTTTCTCTCCATCAGGCAACATGGAGCCCATGATGGAAGCTTAAATTTAGACAATAGCTTTTCTTTTTCTTTTATGGGCAGGTGGTTAGGTGGCATGCCTGGGGCTGGGGAGTGGGGAGCAGGAAGGGAGGGAATGTTTTGGAGATGTAGCCAACCTTGATAAATTGCCTAATTTTAGGAAAAGTCAGCACATTTGGGAGAATGGAGAAGAGAGAAAGTAGACCTAATAAACCAATCAGAGCTTGATAGTGCTTCTGCGTGGAGGCAGTGCAAAGAGCACTGACTCATGGAGTCAGAGGACCTGGGTTCAAATCCCACCTCTGGTGCTCACTATTTGTGTGACCTTAGGCAAGTCACTTAACCTCACTGGGCCTCAGTTTCCTCATCTGTAAGGACCAGATGGCCTCTGTGGTCCCTTCCTTCGCTACATCCATGATCCTACGACTTCCCAGAGTGTGATTCAGGGAATTTTCACCGTCTCGTTCAGCTCCAGAGGGAGCCAGTCCACACTTGGATGACAAGGCCTTAAGCAAAATAAGCCAGAAGCTAAAAAAAGGCACTGAGACCATGAAGCCCAAGCCTGTGGGAAGGCAAGCACCCAGCCAAGGGGACCAGCTCTGTTCTCTGAGCGCACCATCTCATATATGTGCAAATTAATTGTCAAAATGGGTAGACACCAGGCTTATAAGTGTGTGAAGCAGAGCTGAGTATGTCGGTGTGGGTTTGGGGGTGAGGCTCTCAAAAGTTTAATATGAGGGTAAAAATGCCAGCGTTGGGCAGCTAGGTGGCACAGTGGATAGAGCACCAGCCCTGGAGTCGGGAGGACCTGAGTTCAAATCCGGCCTCAGACACATAATACTCACTAGCTGTGTGACTCTGGGCAAGTCACTTAACCCTGATTGTCTCACCAAAAAAAAAAAAAGACCAAATTGATCAACTCAACTAGGTATGCTATTGTTTCAATGCAGTATTAAATGGGGAGATAAGAAACAGCTAGGTTAAAGAGAAATTCTACACTGTTATATTTGCCAGTGAGATTTCTGGCTGGGGGCTCAAAGTTAAGAAAGAGTTATTAATTTATTTATTTCTACAACATCCTAGAGTACAGAGACTACATTTACCAGGGCTTCTCTGGATAAATGAGTCAGAGGGCTGGGCTGGGCTGGGCTGCATCTACCATTACCAAGCCCTGGTTTGCAAGGAAAAAAAGCAGGAGTGACTAGAAAGTCATGCTCTCAGTGGAAGAGTAGATAAGCTCATGAAAAACAGGGAAGGCAGCTGACAGACCGACAGCCTACAGACACCACTTCTGCTGTCCTTTTCACATCTGCCTCACAATGGGTTTATAGTTTAGTAGGACAGTTCAGATACTGTATCAGTGATCCATACAGGACACCTTTGGTGTCCATCTGATTCCTCCAACTTTCACCATGGCTCCAAGAAGCTGTAGCATGAGCAACAACCACACCCCAGTAAAACTGTCCTGGCAGACAGGTTAAACCAGGTTGAGGGTGATCAACGGACCTCAGACCGTTCAGTGAGTTAGGGGTCATCTACTCCAAGCACATGGAGACTTTCCCTGGTGGGATGGGAAGAGCAGGACCATTTGTTCCAATGGCCATGAAGGTGGCTGAGGCAGGCTTGGTCAGGCATCAAAGACACCAAGGCCATCCACTGCATCCCAGGCCATGACCACATTCTGTCACTGGATTTGGATGACTCAGGAAGAGAAGGGGAGGCCGGTGACTTTGTGTAAGTCTGCCTCACTTAAATTCAATTAACAAGCAGGTCATCACCCATGATGGCACTGGTCCTCTTCAAAAAAGGATGAAAAACAACAGAAACTCGTTTTACATGGGTCTTCTAATCTACATCTGATCATAAATACTTCATCACTATCAAGGCTTCAATTTCTTCACCTGTAAAATAAGGCTTAGCCTAGATGATATCAAAGGTCCTTTTCAACTCTAAATTCCCTGATTCAATAGTAAAGACTGTCTTTTTATTTTTTTTTTCAGAGCCAAATAATAGAGTTCATTACTCTCACTCTGAAAGCTGGTTTCATGGAATCATCTAAGAAGTCAGGGTGAGTCAGTCAATAAGCATTTATTAACCACCTACAACTCGCCAGGCAGTGGGCTAAATGCTGGAGAGACAAAGAAGGACAAATGACAATAGTCCTTGCCCTCAAGAAGCTCATAATCTAATGGGGGAGAGAACATGCAAACAACTATGTACAAACAAACTTTGTTGTTATTTAGTCACTTCAGTCATCTGACTCTTTGTGTCCCCGTTTGGGATTTTCTTGACAAAGATGCTGGAGTAGTTTGCATTTTCTTCTCCGGCTCATTTTACAGAGGAGGAAACTGAGGTAAACAGGGTAAAGTGACTTGCCCAGGGCCACATAGCTAGTAAGAGTCTGAGGCCAGATTTGAACTAGGTCTTCCTGATTCCAGGCCCAGCGCTCTGTGCACTATGGTGCCACCTAGCTATACAAACCTACAAACAAGCTATAGACAGCTTAAATAGGAAATGATCAATATCATCCCCACTGTAGTTGTGAGGCTGCTGTGAGGTGAGAGAAAAAAGAGGGGTAGTTCTTAAGAGGCATCCCAAATTCTCAGTTTTAGGGTCTAAGTGGCCTTCAAATATGGACAAGTTTCCATGGGGCTGTGCTGAACAAGATAGATGTTGTCTCTGTGAACACTGTTAGATTTAGACAACCTAATGACATACTTCCAATTTTACTCTGATGTTAGGAATTTGAGTCCCATAGGAGGAGTGGGAGACAGAAGCATCACTGAACATCCACCCCTCCCCCTCCCCACCCTAAGCATTTATGTTCACCACATCTGAAGACTTGATGACAAATCCCTCACTCTGCTGGTAGGTTTCACCAACTTCTCCATTTGGAAATGTCCTGGAGATAAGAGCTTTCCAGCCTGCTTTGAGACCAGCAGAGCTCTGGGAGCCTGGGTTCCCAAGGATCCAGGCTGACTGATGAGAATTAAGATGTGCCAGTATCTAGCGACCTGGGTTCTCCCTCTGTATAGGTTAAGTATACAATGATGCTCATTCCTTCCAACCCACTGGATTTTTATCTGGAAATCATAATTTGCTTGGCATATTTGATAGGATTGAAGGTCTCCACACTCATGTCAGAAAGTCACTTAGGGCCCTCTGGTGGTAGGTGATATAGTAACATTCACAACAATAATAGCTAACATTTATACAATGTTTACTATAGGACAGCTAGGTGGTACACTGGGTAGAGCATTGGGCCTGGAATCAGGAAGACTCATTTTCCTAAGTTCAAATCTGGCCTCAGACATGTACTAGCTGTGTGACCCTGTACAAGTCACTTAACCTTGTTTGTCTTACCTGTAAAATGAGCTTAAGAAGGAAATGGCGAACCACTCCAAAATCTTTGCCAAGAAAACCCCAAATGGGGTCACAAAGAGTCAGACACAACTCAACAAACAACAGCTAGCTAGAGAAATAGAAAGACAAATAGACAGATAGAGAGAAATCTTGTACATGCACAGTTTTTACATATTGTCTCCCAAACTAGAAAGGCAAAACACAACTAGTTTCTGCTCTTAAAGAGTTTGTCATCAAATGGATTCAATCCAACAGTTCCCATGGACATCAAGTTCCAATATAATGGAATCTAATTCCATTAGGATTCCTTGAAATTTTATTTGTCCATTAGATGAAAATATATTTCACACGGATCATAGTTTCATTGTATTAATCCACAAAGACAATAATCTACCCATCGCTATATGAAACTGAACCAAACATACAGTCTTCTACCACAACAATACTATAAATCAGTATTCTATGGCAAATTGACCCCTACCAAGTGATAGTAGAGTAAATATGCAAATTAGCAGTTTGGACAGTAAGAGGATTATATTTGGAGGAAACTGCAGGGGCAGCGAGGTGGTTCAGTGAATAGAGCACCTGCCCTGAAGTCAGGAGGACCTGAATTCAAATCCGGCCTCAGACCAAACACTTGACACTTACTAGCTGTGTGACCCTGGGTAAGTCACTTAACCCCAATTGCCTTTAAAAAAAAAAAAAGGAAACTCCAGATCAGTGGTACACTAAACACCATTAAATAATAGTCTTTCACATCAAATCTAGCTGAGCTAAGGACAAGGGAAACAAGCACACCAAGGGAGGCTTATTGCCAATTGTAACCAAATTAAAAAAGCAGGAATAGGATTCACACAAAAATCAAATGGGAAAAGTCTGTGAGAGAGACAAAAACAAACACCATAAGGAAGAAACAAAAGCACACCTCGAAAGGAATAAAACTTTACCCCCCAAAGTTCCAGAAGTCAAGAAACTTTCCCAATAATGGCAAAAACCAGCAGGCTAAAGTCAGCTCTGAACTTGAACTATCAAGCAAAAAAATAAAAGAAAAAGTATAAAAATGAATTTTTTAAAAATCAAAATTAAAATTTTCTTAATACAGTCATCTCCAATGCTTGTAGCAGCACCGTTGGAAAATTTAGCTTAAAAGTAGCAGGAAGAAAGAATTAAAGCAATATTTAAACTCCCAAACAGAGAAAAAAATTAAGTTTGAAAATAAAAATCCTAAACAAGCCCCCTATTTTATCGGTGTTGGGAGGTTGAACTTGTCTGGTTTAGAAGGATGCCCCACCACCACCCTCTTTCCCAGATCTCTGCTCTAGTTGTCACCTGGGCATGATTCTCCCTTAGTCAATGCCTTGTCTGTGACACTCAGGAAGCAAATGGGGACCTTTGAACCCGCCTCTGGAGGGCGAACAACACAAAGGATATTTGCCTAAGGCCAGTCTGAGGAAAGTGATTCCAGTTTTCTACTTTCCAAGCCTTCTTCCCCCAATACCACTGCTTGACTTATTCTGATAGTCCAAATGCACAAAGCTTACTCTTTTCCTGGCTTTGAGAGAGTTAGTACTATTTATTTGTATAATCTCTTTGGTTTGTTTCAAGCCCCAAACTGGAAAATACCCTAGTGACTTAGAAAAAGACCTTCCTTCATGCTCACATTCTCTGTGTGTGTGTGTGTGTGTGTGTGTGTGTGTG